>NW_026555341.1:18513517-18861657 GCF_029017545.1 Prosopis cineraria | reverse complement strand
TTTTCATATTAATAAATAAATATAATGTTAAAAAAATAAGTAAATTTAAATAATATATTTAATAATAATTTAAATAATATATTGGTTAATATATGTGTGTGTGTGGTTAAGTATTATAGTATTTAATTTATCAATTAAGATTGAAGATTCTTTTTAGTCAACTAGCAACAAAGTGGACATAAAGACACATGAGAGTATGAGATTGCAAGTTCGAACCTAGCCAAGGTACAATTGAAGTAATAATATTTGAGATGACAGTGATGAATGACGTGGCAGTGATAAATGATATGGTAGTGACGTAGCGGTGAGGTCGCATTGATCCACTAGGTGACTAAGGCATGGAGGTGACTGGTGAGGTGGTAGTGAGGTAGCACTAGTCCACTGAGTGACTAGGTAGTGGTAAGGTGGCATTAATCCACTAGGTGATGTGGCAATAATATTTTGTCCATCTAATAAATTTGCAATGGAATTAGCGACGGAATAAGCCCATTGAAAAATTAGTAACGGATTAGCGACGAAATACATTCTGTCATAAAGTCAAATAATTTTATCCTTATTTAGTGACAGAAAATTTCTGTTGCTATTCCATTGAAAATTAGCGATGAAATTACATTCCGTCGCTAATGAATTAGTGATAGTGTTTTTACCAATGAAAATATTCCGTCGCTAATCCGTTTAGGGATAGAATTTTCACTGATTAGTGATAAAATTTTTTGTCCCTAATCAGTTGTTTTTTTGTATTGTCTCATGTTTGGATGAAGAAAGAAAAGTAAGAGGAAGGAAAAGTAGGAAAGAAAATGAGGCATAGGACCCATCACATTTTTTTCTCCAAATTTTATCTCCCATATATGGAGAGATTTTGAGAAGAAAAATTCTCATTCACACTATGCCCTAGCACTAGGAAAATGGGTTACGGGCCAGCTTGCTAGCTAGTCAACACGGCTTGGCATTTTTGTGGGTTGAGTTGGGCTAGCCTGCTAGATAAAATGGGCTAGAAAACCTAACTCAACCCATTTTTTAGCGAGGTAGCCAACTCGCGGCCTAGCTCGTAAAAATTTATCAAAATTTTTTAACAATTTAAAATTTATATAATATAAATATAGATATATTTATTTCACATTTTAAAGTAAATTAGAAATTAAAGAACTTGTGCATAAATAAAATAAACATAGAATTCAACACCAAGAAAATTCAATTTGTTAGATTTTTAAATTTAATCATCACTTTTTTTAGGTGTGTTATTTTTCTCAATGAGAAAAAAATTTGAATATAAACTCATATTTTTTTCTTAATGAATTTATTTTATGATTTCAATAATAGATCTTATGAGATTTTTAAATAATATATATTCAAAATATTTCTATAAAAATTAATAAATTATTGATTTACAAACTATAACAAAAATTTTATTTGGCAATTGTAAAAAGAATTTACACTACATTTCAATGTAAAGAACATATTTGAAAGTCATAAATTATATATTTGAGAAATATTATCATTATTGCAAATTTATAAAAAGATATAATGTGATTAAAAAAATAAAAATATTTTTTAAAAAATATGCTAGCTCGCGGGCCAGCTCATTTAGCCCCTGTGCTAACCCATTTTAACCAACTAGTTTTTTGCAGGTTGGGCTAACCTAACTCATTTTAAAAAAACAGCTAATTTGTTCACTCAACTTGTCAAATTTTGCTTGTTAAACGGGCTAACCCATGAGCTCAACCCATTTGCCCGACTCTATTATGCTCTTATGCCTCGCTACTTTAATTTATTCTCTTTATCTTCACCATCACCTTGAGCCTTCTTCGCCCAACAATACATCATATTTGCTTTGCCACTCTCCAGTCTCCCCTCTTGAATCAGCATCTTTCACTTTCTTCTTCACATCTCTCACTGACATTGTTAAATGTAACACTTGCCCCGAATGTTATTCAAAAATCACACAATTTAAATAAACTAAGTGTGGGTTAAGGAGTTAAATCCTAAAACCAACTTAAGAAACAAACCATTTAAATCACTAAGCAGATATATGATTGCAAAGTAAACATTTAAAACTTTTTTTTAAATAAAATTTTTTTATAGGTTTACCTATAATGCACGGAAGCAAGCTAGGCGAAAGCGAGGTAAAAAGATGATGTCATGACATCATTAAATTGCTGTCATGACAGCCCTCCCAGGTCAACTTCCAGAAGGCGCCATTCTGTCATCCGATCCCTGATTGAAGAAATTTTAAAACTCACACGTCACATTCAAAGGGTACTATAAGTGTACAAAATTTTAAAAAAGATACAACAGTCAGATTAAAAATTAGACATGTTAAAAGTTTGGTGATTTTTGTTGTCATGACAGCTAAAAAGCTGTCATGACAGCACCTCTAGACTAACGTTTGAGGTGTACCATTTCATCATCCTATCTCGGATCAGAGCGATTCTAAATCCCACATGTTACTTTTAATAGTAATATTAGCATACCAAATTTTAGAAAGATCCAACAGACGGATTGAATTTCGTGCATGTTGCAGCAACAGCATCATCACTGTTGTTGTCATGACAACTCCTCCAGACCAAATTCTGGAGTGTGCCGTTTCTCCGTCCGATATCTGATCGAGTAATTCCAAAGCCCATACGAAGCTTATAAAAGGTTTTACTTGTGACCAATTTTTAGAGAAATCTAATGGTCAGATTAAGATTTGGGTACCTAGATGCAAAAGTAACAGTTTTTTGGTAAAAACTATTTTCAAAGGGTCCAAATCTCATCCTAATGGTCACAAACCTGTGAGAACACTTTAGACACGTCAAATAAAACTAAAAACACCTGATTAGAACATTTAAATGATAGAAAAACCCGTCATACCAAAATTGACTCGCTCGAGTGCCATTTTTCAAAATGGACCATAACCCCCAAAATTGTACAAATCACACAAGAGTGGTCAAAAACTATTCCAATATCATATACACATATGAATACACACGCTTAACATTTTCAGTTGGCTCAAAGATCTTTGTGGCTCTCTCTATCCAGGGGTAATGTTTTGCCCATAGCACACACCATTTACAATACAACAACTTTACATTTGCTTGTGGAATTACATTATATACAAAAATAAATATTTTCTTATAGTGAAAACTTAGTCTACTAAATAAATCCATCAAAACCACATCCATAGCCAAGTTTCCTAACCACGAGTCTACAATTAAACAAAAATTAGACACAAGCCATACAATCCACACATATACATAATCCCATCCTACTAGCACCCTAATCCTAAATACATTACAATAGATTTCTTAAAAGAAAGGGTTGCAGTTCTTTACAATTTACACAAACACCCTAGCTCTACTACTTTCCCCGTCCTCCACTAGTTTCTTTTGTCTGGACCTAGAAATATTGAAAAGAAAGGGGTGAGACAATTATAGTCTCAGTAACAGAAAATATACATTGATTATTACAAAGTAAGCCATAATTGAATAAACGAATAATAAATTCAACATAGTATATAAATTAGCCATTTAAAATGCATGAATGCATGACATAGGCCGGTATAGCCTTTCGTGACCAACAGAATGTGCCTTGGCACTCTTTAACTTACAGGTAAATCTTATACCACACACTGTACCTCTACAGGCACAAAACATATCTAAGGCATGATCTAATCCACCAATTACCTATGCCCCTTCGACGTGAATCCTAAGCAGTTAAAGCTAACTCTTTCCAGAGCCAGCTCAACTTACTCTCCATGTGAGGGCTACCTTGGCCTAAGCATTCAACCTCACACTTCATATGTCGGATTTCCTCTCCCACTGAGAGGTGTCGAACACTTAATACACTAACCACTTAGTACACTGAGCCCACAATACATAAGGCAACACTGAGTACTGATAGTGTGCCATAGAATATCAAAAGTTCCATACCTTCTCATTGGTGAACTCCTACCGAGATCATACCTTTATTCGTGTCTACCTTCCTCGAGTATTGACCACACCCAACACTCTAAGGTATAAAACATTATAAATCTCCCTTAACAGTTCCTTAACCTATCTAAGGTACCTTACTTAGTTACACTTTCTTAAGTGCAACTTTTATTTATTCGTTATGATTACAATACATGTAAACAAATCTCATTTTCATAAAAACATTGTTGTTAAACAATTAAAAAAAACATACTTGCACTATAATCAAAGCAGTACCCCATAACCCCCTTATAAAGCACATTTAATCTTTTAAAATATGTAATGGGATAGCTAGTAATATTTATCAAAAATAGCTAAAATAGAGTAATAAAAAATAATAAATTCCCCTTTGTACTTTAACCTTGTTACCAAAAGGATTCCTCTTTTACAAAATAGGGACTCGGCTTGTTCTTAACTTTCAAAAAAATTCTACCAATAATCCCTACAATATATAAGTGATCCACATCACTTATCATGACAAATAGCATTAATGGAAGACTATAACTCATACCACACACAACTGAGTCAATGAGTCATAATCCATCCTAATGGTCTATATATTAAACCAACCATTCACATAATATTATTTAACCATCAAACCCATTATTAGCCATTACTAGGCTAATTTCCAATTTATATAATTTTAATCAATTAAAAACCTTCACTTAGTGTCACCAACTTTCACCATTAGCCCTTATAATGAAAACCAAACTTTAATTTAAATCTTATTGGGCTCAAATAGCAAAATTATAATTAAATCAATAGGCTTAAATTATTGAGGAGAAAAACCCAATCTCTCAGGGTTTAATTTATGCCAAAAACACCTCTTTTCATTCAATTATCCACTCAAAAATATTAGATCACTATATAGAAACTCAAAACATCCTCCCTAAGATCCAAAGAAATAAAAGCTTACAAGAATAAAGCTTTTGAGATTAAAATTCAAAAATTTTCTCTTCCAAAAATTTAAGAAAATCAAGAGGGAAGGCGGAGGATTGAAATAGAAAGTTTACCTATTGTGTAGTCGAGCTCGCAACAGTCGTAAAGCCTCCTAAATTCAAGCCTAACTCCCTCTCTTTCTCCTCTCTTCTTCCTCTCTCTCTCTCTCTCTCTCTCTCGTGTGTTCTTTGTTGTTTTCCTTGTTTCATTTCTGCGTTTCTGTGTCTGTTTTCCCTTTAAAATTGATGTTAAAAACATTTTGGGACAAATTACAAGAAAGGGCCTAATATTTTTTTATTATAGCACAAAAGCTCGGGTCAACTTTGATAATTTTTCTCATAGTTAAAAATAAAATAAAACCTAACTTTTGATTAGTAAAATTCAAACTCTGGATCTCTATCAAATTATTCTTAATTTTAATTTAATTATATATATTTTATTTTATTAATTTTTTAAATAAATTTGAGTTTTAAAATTTTAAGATGTTACATTAAATATCCTGGATTCACTAACATTTGTACCCAATTTTGTTTGGTAAAGCGTTATACTCATACACCCCTTTCGTTAGTTGCTATCATCGACATCTAATTTCTATACATATATATTTATTAAATGGTCAGACAAACAGCAAATGCTAAAATAAAGTATTGAAAGGAGAAAATAAATAGCCTTTTAAACATACTTCTGGGCAAAAAGAGGCGTAGGCTTATGGTGTTAATTAAAATAATTAAAATAAAAAATTATTTTTAATAATGTTAATTTTAATATAATTTTGTCTCCAATTTATTTTTATGCAAAATATTACATGAAACATGATATATTTTGATATGAAGATATTATAGTTGTTGTGATGTTTGCTCATTTTCTTTCTTCCTTATTTTTCTCAACTCATCCAACATAAGGAGTGATAACATTTTTTTTCCATTTTTCTTTTCTTTCCATTTTCTTTCTTCCCATTTTCTTTCTTGTCAACTTTTTTTTCTCATCCAAACTGAAGGTAAGCCTCAATAAATTGCCATCTAAGGACTTTTTTGACATATTAGCAATGAAGGACCTTATATTGATTGTAAAAGAGTTTGTGTGAAATATTGATATCAAATGATCTTGCTTCACTTTTCCTTTTTTGTTTTTATAGCAAGGGCATTTATGTCATTTGACTCTTAGCAATTCATGTGAGCTAGGATTGTGCAAATGTCCTTCAATTTTGTCTGACCCAGTCCAACCCGAGATGGTCTTGGTTTTGTTCGGTTCATATAGATATTGGTCCTTCAAAACCACAAAAACTGAAGAGATCAGACTATTTTTTCGGGTTAGACTGGATAATAGACTAGACATTTGGACCACTTGGTCCAGTCTAGTCCTATTAATTCATTTATTATAATTATAACTAATTTATTTTTGACAAATACTTTAAGTGTAATTGATGCTAAAGAGATGATTGTATGAAGATTTGTTGAGTTTGTTTCTAAATTGTTGTTGTAATATAGTGTTATTGATGTTGTTGAGTGCTATTTTTGTTAAAGTTATAAATTTTTATCATTTGCATTATAACAGAAATATTTTTTTCTTATTGTTGGAAATGATTATAGATTTATTATTATTATTATTATTATTATAAGTATTTTTTTTTTTAATTGAGTTTATTAGGTTGAAATGAATTATTACATCTCATAGAGAAAAAAGGAAAAAAAAGCTAAGTGACTATTAGACTAATAAGATCAATTTTTTAATCCTATAAACCAAGTTTAATCTTATTAATCTTCAAATTATTACTAAATAATATTGAACTACAAGCTGCTTAATCTCATTTTTTTATGAACCTCAGGTTAGGGTAAAGTTTAGTATCATCCTATTTTTTGGGCAGCGTTAATGTGAGCGAATGATCTAATTTTGGAATTTGACCAAACTCATTCTTGACAAATAAATTTGCGGCGATGTTTTATTGGGTAATTTTTCCTATTATTAATTCTTTTTTAAATTTTCATGTTCCATTTTTATTTTCACCCTCTAACGCTGGAACATTCATAATAAATCTAGTTTTGTTCGAACTTCGAAGACTCATCCGGCTCTCACTCTTTCTCGATTCTGCTCCCCATCCTCGCAGTTTCCCCGGCACATCGACCTTCGTCTTCCACTTCGGTCGGCGTTTGTTGGAGCCTTGTTCGGAGGCTCATCTTCCATTCTTTGGCGTCTTCTTCTCTTCTCAGCTTATCCCGTCTCTGCAGCTTCGATAATAGGTATGGGATCCCTTCTCGTGTTTGAGCTTCCGTGGCCCTATTTTCCCTCGCATAGTTATTTATTTATTTTGATTGAGTGGGGCGATTGGTTGAAAATATTGCGTTAATTGTCTGGATTGGGTGGATTTCGTGGCGATGGTTGCGTACTTACTACTTAGTGAACTGTGCAAGTGATATTTTGTATTGGTTAAAGAAGAGTGATTAGAGGACTTGTTATTTGTTTGTTTTGGAATTACTATGTTGATTTACTGTTACATGTAGATAACGTTGAACTTAGTTGCACTGTTACACTTAGTCACAATGGTAGAATATCACCTATCCTAATACTATTGCTGTGAAGTTTATTCTTTCTATCCATTGAGTTCAACTTCTTCAGTGTTTGTTTCCTATAAGTTCATACCAAGCTGGAAAAATTGAACTTCTTCTCTAAAATGCCGATGCCACGTGACTTATGGAAGTCTGCGGAAAATTGCAATAACTAATCTTTGAGATTACGGGCACACAATTTAAATGTCATGTTCATGGCTTACTGATATTATAAATGGTTCAGACTGTTTCAAACATATTTTTCCATGAAGTCAGCTAAGATGCTCCGTTCCTAATCACATAATGCATAGTTGAAACTTGTAGATAATTGCGGTAGAGCTACCCTCTAGTTTAAAAGTATTTAGTTAGATTTTCACCTAGGAAAAAGAATTTTACCTTTAAATGTTAGGGAATGTGAGGATTATATGAATACATAATAACATACTTGAAAGCAAACCCGGAAAGTTTGAAACTTGGCATACTTACATGAGGGAGAAAAAAAATGGATAGCTCCGCATGTTGAAGGATTTTTATCTTCCTTTGATAGAATGCTGCCCTCTCCCGACCACAACAACCCTTCCCTACTGGATTTAAAGAAATAATAAAATTTAAGGTAATAGTCAATAGGCCTTCATGAAGGCTCGGTAAGGATAAAAGCAAGCTGGCAAGTTGAAGTTTTTCCTCTAAACCTCCTTTAACTTTGGTTTGACTTGGAGGTGTGGTTTCTTTCAAGTTTCAACCATGGACTGCTGGTTTTGGTGTTGAGGTTGCTGGTTGTTTGTGGATTTGTGGATTTCTTTGGATTAGATTATCACTATTACTATTTGTTTTATTTATAAACTTCTTGGCCTGTGTTTTCTTCAATTATTTTGCTGTCTTTTATTTGTAGAACAATTTCTGGGAATACTTGATGCCCTTTTTGAGTTGCACAAATAAAATTTCAAGATAGTTCATAGAATTACATTTTAAATTTATTCAAATAGTACTATGAACACCCTTATCATTTCCTATATAAGTTTGAGTAATGATTGCTGATATGCATACATTATATTTATGATGTTACTGCTGACTGTTGTACAAGTATTTATTTTTGCTTTTGCATGGAAATAAATTTTACTATTGCTATTAAAAGTAATTATATTTGCAGAAGCCAAGTGCACCCAAAGGATTGGGATTTGGTCCCTTTAATATTCCGCCAGCTTCATGGTAAATTGCCTGAAATTGTTCCTCGCCTTCCCAAACTTGTAGACTTGTGAACTGCATGAAGAAAAATGGTAGAGGAATGTTCAATTTCTATTTGTTGGACTGCCTTTATATTTTGAAAGACTATTTAAAAGCATGTGTTTGATAGCTTTATCCAGCGAAATTCCAGTTGAGCGAAATTGTAGATTCTGTAATATTGATGCAATGTTTTTTGTATATCCAGTGAAAATTGTTGAGGATTTTTTTCATAATTTTATATGATTAAATTTTTAACTTCAATTGACTGCTACGGGATTTGATGGGACAGAATTACTGGGTACAGAAGAAACTGTGATTTTTTAAAAATCCAGGGAAATTTTAATGTAAAAGATAAAAAATATAGTAAACTGGATACTCACTTTTGACTGCAGAAGCTCAGAAATTGACAATTTAAGGTTATTATTATGTCTTCTCAAAATGGGTATGAGAGCCCCCACCATCAGCAGCAACAACAGCCGCTACAGCTGCAACCTACTGGTAAATATGATTTGTTGTATCTTCATTTGATTTATTTTACAATGATGTACTCTGATGGGGTAAATATGACTTTGGCTAGTGAGATAAGGCTTCTTCTTCTTGTTGACCAACTAGTGCAAAAGAGTACAACAGCAACAACAACAACAACAAGTTGCCTTATCCCACTAAGTTGGTCAACAAAAAAAATGAAGCATAAGTAGTGAGGGATGAGCCAACCAGCCTGGACTAGTCAATTTTCTGTGCATAATAACTCTTAATGAGTTAGTGCCTGTTTGGCTACCAGTTTTGAAATGCCAAAAATCGTTTTTCCATTTTGACATGTTTGGTTAAGATTTCTTTGAAGCAAAGCACATTTGCAAAAGAAAAAATTTCTTCCTTCCACTACGTTTTACTTTTGGCAAACTAACTTTTGTAACTAGAAGTCCCTTTGAAAAACAAAACATGCCCTTATTCCTTGGCTTTTGATGAGTATTTGAATGATTATAATTTGTCTAGAAAGAGTCTTACTTAATTCATTTGATAATTTCATGATTTTTGCAAGTTGGTTTCACAGGTGGAGAGCACCATTTTGGTGTGAACTCTGAAACCATTGCTGAGGTGGGATGGTATGTTCTTGGAGAAAATCAGCAGCAGGTGGGCCCATATGCTATCTCAGAGCTGTGCGGTGAGTTTTGGCATCACTTTTATGGACTATTACTAATCTACACGTGTCTAATCCCTGCAAATTGGTGGTTATAGTAACATTAGTGGATTGTGTTATTAGTGTTTTGAAGTCCAGGAGAAGGAAGTTGAAGAAGGCCCTTTAGTCTAGCAACTGTTTTTGTGGTTTCTTATTTCTTGCTTTTGTTGTCACTCCACAAAATTATCGATACCTATGTTCTCATTTCTTGAATTTCAGTTCTTCCATAAGTGAATAGCTCGATTTCAGACTTTCAGGACAGTTGTTGCATGTTGATATCTCTATTTAGCTTTTTTACTTCGCCTGGACAGAGCATTTCTTAAATGGATACCTTTCGGAAAACACACTTGTATGGTCAGAAGGAAGAACTGAATGGCAGCCATTGTCCTCAGTTCCTGAGTTGTGGACAAGAATTTACTCACAGGGATCTGATTATTCAGCTGCAGGTAATTCTTATTCTTATTCTCTATCTCTCTATTTTCTTTTTATTACCTTACTTTGTTCAATCAATCATGGATTTTACTAAGTGACGTACTTTTAATGTCAACCCATGATAATCAAGAGTTTGAGAGATGGCAGAATGAGATAAAGGAAGCAGAAGCACAATTTGAAGGGTCTGAATTTGGATCTGTTTCTGGCGATGTTGGGGCTGAAATTGGAGGTGATTCTGATAGACCTTCCACCCCACCTGAGGGTGAAGAAGAATTTACTGATGACGATGGGACTAAATATAAGTGGAATAAGAATCTTAGGGTTTGGATTCCCCAGGTTGGTGTATCATATCTTTCGTAGCACTTGTCGTGGTGATATATTTTTGATGACATGGATGTTCTCTATTTTTGCATGAGTAATACCCTTTGCTGAATCTTGGCCTTCAAATTTAGGTTATGTTAAATTTAGCTAGCAAATCCTTGGAACTTGTTGCGCTTTATTGAAAAAGGGGGCCCTTTCCTCTAAATCTCTGGGCAACGGCTTCCCTTTGCAATCTTGTATTAATTATCTGAGCGTGTTATTTTAAAATTTGAATTAAGCTGAAGAGAGGTGGCTATCACAAGCTGAGGCCAAGTAATGTGGCACAAAAAATTAGATTGTAGTTTATATTCTTATTTTAACTTGGTTAGTAGTAGTTGTTTTGTTCTTCAAACTTGTTTTATTTCAATCATGTGGTATTTTCTATGTTGTACTACCCAAAATGTCACCCTTCTAAGCTGAGACCTACATGTTTTGCAATTAATTTTTGTATGCACTTTTCACATGTATGTATTGCAACAGCCGTTTTTCATATCAATAATGCCCTTGCATTTGAGCCATGGCAGGGTGGTTGATTCATGAATTTGTCTTTCACTACTTTAACATTTAATAGGAGTACCCATCTGGCAGCAATGATCCTTATGGAGTTGAAGAGATGACTTTCTTGGAGGAAGAGGAAGTTTTCCCCTCGTTAACTGGTTCTGATGCTTCTTTAAAGGATGAAGGTTCAAAACTAAGTAGTTCTATGGCTTCAACAAAGGAAGAAGAAAGTGTTACCGATATGGGAGCTGAAGGAAAGAACGATGGAAAGAGGAAGCTTTCAGATAAGCAAGACGAAAAGAAGGTATTCCACCCTTTTTCATCTTGTGTATTTAAAAAAGCACCCTTTTTTTTGTGTTGCTTTGAGTTAGAAATGTTTTATGATTTTGGAAACCGAATGATGTCTCTTATGACCTGTGTTCTGTTGCAGGAAGCTAATAAACCGCCTGATAGTTGGTTTGAGTTAAAAGTCAATACACATGTTTATGTCACTGGGTTGCCGGAGGATGTTACCACTGAAGAAGTAAGTCTTAATCATTGTTCTGAACTGCCTTGATTATTTCTTGTTGCAAGAAAGTGGCTTGAGAAATATATTGCAGGTGGTGGAGGTGTTTTCCAAGTGTGGCATTATAAAGGAGGTACTATCTTAATCCTGTGCTATGTTGCTTTGAAGTATTGATGAGCATGGCTTATATTTGTTTAGACATATGTTGCACTCTCGGGGATATTTATACGACAAACTCTATTTACACTACGCATTAACATCCAATTAATGGAAAGTGTGTCTGCAGTGCTTCACAAAATACTGTTTAATTTGTTTGATGGAAGAGAAAGGAATGTTGACTATCGTGCTTGCCATGTTTTGGTTGCTAGCATCATTTTCATTGTGTCGTATTCTAGGCACATGCTAGCCTATGCTTACAACCAAAAAGTAAGCACATTTGGCTTTGCAACTCGCACTAGTTGTCACCACTTACTAGGAGTCCTTAGAGAGGTAGAATGAAAGTGGGTATTATATTTATGTTGGCTTCATGTGAATGTGAGTATTATGATAGGACCCTGAAACCAAAAGGCCTCGAATCAAGCTTTATGTTGATAAAGAGACTGGAAGAAAAAAGGGAGATGCATTGGTCACATATCTGAAGGTAACGTTCCTCTTGTTTTGATATGCTTATAACGTACAGTTGTGCATGGTTTTACATTATGTTGGTGTTTACTAGGAACCCTCAGTTGCTTTGGCAATTCAAATATTGGATGGAACTCCTCTTCGCCCTGGTAGCAAGATTCCCATGTCTGTCACCCATGCTAAATTTGAGCAAAAAGGTAGTCATCATTTATTGTTGAATATTTGATGTGATAGTCTCATATTTGCGCACTCACTGACCAGGCATACATATTACATCTAATAAATAGTCTAGTTATTTATTGGGCTTCATTTTGCTTGATGGCTCTTTCTTCAAACTTGCAGGAGAAACATTCATAGCGAAGCAAGTAGATAATAAAAAGAAGAGGAAATTGAAAAGAGTGGAAGAGAAGATGCTTGGCTGGGGTATGTATAGCTTCAGTTTTTGCAACAACAACAACAACAACAACAAGCCTTTATCCCACTAGGTGGGGTCGGCTACATGGATTGCAAGACGCCATTGTGCTCTATCATTTATTAAGCTTTTAGAAATATTATTAATTAAGAGATCACGTTCAACAACTTCCAAGAGTGTTCTCTTAGGCCTTCCTCTACCTCTCTTAATCGGACTCAAAGTTATATGTTCCACTCTTCTCACTGGTGCCTCCCTTGGTCTTCTTTGTACATGCCCAAACCATCTCAACCGATTTTCTACCATTTTTTCCTCAATAGGTGCCACCCTCACTTTTTCACGTATGTGCTCATTTCGAATTTTATCTTTACGTGTATGTCCGCACATCCATCGTAACATTCTCATCTCTGCTACTCCAACTTTATGCTCTTGCTGTCCCGTTAGAGCCCAGCATTCACTACTATATAACATTGCCGGTCTGATAGCAGTACGATAAAACTTTCCTTTAAGTTTATTAGGCACCTTACGGTCACAAATAACTCCTTTAGCTTTTCTCCAATTAAACCACCCAGCTTGAATTCTATGTGAAATATCTCCACTGATTTCGCCATCATTTTGGATAATGGCTCCCAAATATCTAAACTTTTCCACTTGAGGTATAATTTGATCTCCCAATTTTACTTCCAAATTATTTTCGAATAGTCCTTTATCAAATTTACAATATAAATATTCCGTCTTACTTCTACTCAGACGAAAACCTTTCGACTCCAATGTCCTCCTCCATAACTCAAGTTTGCAATTAACCTCTTCTCTTGTCTCTGCTATAAGAACTATATCATCCGCGAAGAGCATACATTTCGGGATTTCCTCTTGAATATGTTCCGTCAAAACATTTAAAATCAAGTTGAACAAATAAGGACTCAGAGATGATCCCTGATGTAGCCCAATCTTTATAGGAAAATCCTTTGTTTGACCACTAGGCGTTCTTATACTAGTTTTTACCCCCTCATACATATCTTGTATGGCTTTAATATAAGCAATCCGTACTCCCTTTTTTTCCAACGCTTTCCAAAGCACTTCTCTTGGTATACGGTCATAAGCTTTTTCCAAATCAATAAAAACCATGTGTAGATCTTTATCTTTACAACGATACTTTTCCATTAATCCCCTTAGTAGATAAATCGCCTCTGTAGTTGATCTACCTGGCATAAAACCAAATTGATTCTCAGAAATACTTGTCTCCAATCTCAACCTATGCTCAATTACTTTCTCCCACAATTTCATTGTGTGGCTCATGAGTTTAATCCCTCTATAGTTAGTACAATTCTGAATATCTCCTTTATTTTTATAAATAGGAATTAATGTACTTCTCCTCCACTCATCAGGCATTTTCTTGGACCGTAAAATCACATTAAATAACTTAGTTAACCATCTCACCCCTTCTTCACCTAAACATTTCCACGCTTCGATAGATATACAATCAGGTCCGTTAGCTCTACCATTTGCCATTTTCTTAAGAGCTTCCTTTACCTCCTTATCACGTATGTTTCGATAGAATGACAAATTTTGTTCTCCTTCACCAATTACTAAATCCTCCAAGTTACTAGATGAATCCTCTCCATCATTGAAAAGTTTAGAAAAATAAGTCTCCCATCTATTTTTAATTTCATCATCTGTAACTAAAATTCTTCCCTCTTCATCCTTAATACACCTTACCTGTTCTAGATCTCTTGATTTTCTTTCCCTACTCTTGGCAATCTTATAAATATTTTGCTCTCCTTCCTTCGTCTCAAGGTTCTTATAAAATTCTTCAAAAGCTTTAGAACGAGCTTCACCCACAGCTCTCTTAGTTTCCTTCTTAGCCATACGGTACCTCTCCCAATTTTCCTCATTGTTACACAAATGTATGGCTTTAAAACAGTTCTTCTTATACTTGATTTTGTCCTGTACACTATTATTCCACCACCAAGACTCCTTATCTCTCGGACCAAGACCTTTCGATTCTCCCAAAACTACTTTTGCAACCTCCCGTATCTTTTTAGCCATATCCTCCCATATGATGTTAGCACTTCCCTGAGAATCCCAAATTCCTTTATCCAAAAGATTTCGCTTGAAAATATCTTGCTTCTCACCTTTTAATTGCCACCACCTAATCCTTGGTGTTACTACTTGTCGACGTTTTTGGATTTTACTCATAATACACACATCAAGGACTAGGACCCTATGTTGTGTCGTTACAGCATCTCCAGGGATCACCTTACAATTTTTACAAAGTTTTCTATCTGTGTTCCTAACCAAAAGAAAATCAATCTGCGACCTTGAGGCTCCACTTTTGTAGGTGATGAGATGCTCATCTCTCTTCTTGAAACAAGTATTGGCAATCTTAAAATCATACGCCAATGAGAAATCAAGAAGAGTTTGCCCTTCATTGTTTAGCTCTCCAAAACCAAAACCACCATGCACCCTCGCATACTGACCAGCTTCCCTCCCGACATGCCCATTAAAGTCTCCTCCAATAAAAATCTTTTCACTCTGTGGTATGTGTCGAATCAACCCCTCCAGATCCTCCCAAAATAATTCCTTAAGACTGGCTTCTGTCCCGACTTGCGGCGCATAAGCGCTAACAATATTAACAGTCTCACGTCCAATTATCATTTTTAAAGAAATAATTCTGTCTCCAATTCTGCTAACTTCTACAACGTTCTTCTTCCACTCCTTATCTATAATGATGCCTACTCCATTGCGTGCACTTACTTTTCCTGTATACCAAAGTTTGAAACCTTGAATATCCTTAGCTTCTTCTCCACGCCATTTTGTTTCTTGCAAGCAAAGGATATTGATTTTCCTTTGAATCATAACCCCTACAACCTCTACAGATTTACAATTTAATGTCCCAACATTCCAAGTACCAAATCTAATTTTGCTCTTATGGACTAACTTCTTTAGCCGCGTGCGTCCAGAATGACGCGGTAGCCCTTGCTCATTTAACACTACATCCGGGCGCCGATGCAGCGGCTCTAACTCACTTATCACTGTACTCGAGCCATGCAGCGCGTTACTTACGGGCAACGACCTAGCATTAACATTATAACGTCTATTGTCCATGTTCATGATAGATTCAACAAATTTTTACATTGGCTGTTGATGGCCTAACACAACCCTCCTCCTTTACCCGGGCTTGGGACCGGCTATAAACATAGCTTCAGTTTTTGCAAATTGTTAATTTAGTAACTTGTCTGAATTGCTATCTGAACAAAACAGAGGATGTCTCATACGTTATTATTTACGGAGGAGAATGAAACATGGGGGAGGTTGGGAGACATTCCTGCCATTCAATCCCCACGATTCAGCTGAGAAATAAATGAGAAAATAATGCGGATAGAGATCCCAATATATTAGGGATCATACAATCAGCGATATTTACAGAAATAAATACATGATGAAAATGGAAATGTTTGCAGAATACTATTCCTAATATTCTGCTAACACTATTCAGTTTCTTCATTATTGAAGCCCATTGCTCCTTCTCTGGTTATTTTGCATGAAATCAGGCGGAGATTGTTGGCATGTCAACCCTGGGGGGGGGTGTTGTCATCCGCTATATTTGTACATTAGAGGAGTCCCAAAAATAACGAGTGAAAAAAAGATTCTGCCTTCTATATCTAGATACTTACAGACCTTGAGTGATATCTAGATATATATGACTTATTCAAACAATACAAAATAAATAATAAACAACAGAAAAATCTTATGGGTGGTTGTTGTGCTTGTGTACAGGACACCTCAATCCTACAAGCATCAACTTTCTCTTTGATGAAGTAGTGGTCTATCTCCGCATGTTTTGTCCAATCATGATGGATATGACTCTTCACTATTCCAATAGTTGATATTATCACAGAAAACCTGAATTGGGCTTTCAAATTCAATCCTCGACTCTTTCAGAAGTATAAGGTGCTAGATTCCCTCACGTATGTTTTCAACTTCAATCCTCAACTCTTTCAAAAGTGTAAGATGCTAGATTGCCTCACACATGCCAAGTGACTATTGCTTGAAGCTTAGCATCAGTACTGTTGCATGAAACCACAGGTTTCTTTTTGCTTCTCCAAGTCACTAGATTTCCGCACAGAAAGGTGCATTACCTAGTGGTTGACCTTCTTGCCTCAATGTACCTGGCCCACTTCGGAATGCTTGATGATTTTGTATGCTACCTATCTGGTATTGTGTGAAAGATTGAAAAGCCCTAAGTCATATCGAGCTTTTTAAAGAAACTAAGGTGTAGTAGTGTGAGCACCTTAGGTCATTCTATTCTCAAGGAGCAATCATTTGCAACCAACTCAAGCCAATGATAGACAGATTAAAATTCCAGAATTGAGGTTGGGAGTTTGGGAGAGAAATTAGTTATTTATATTTGGTTTTAATATGAAATGAGCAAAGGGAAAGTGTGTAAAATTCAACCAACTGTCAAAGTAGTGTCCCATGATTAGATTCCACCATTTTTATCCTTGTACTTCCTTTCCTTGATTTGGATTCAATTGCCTTCTTCAATTGCTGTGTGAGGCTGTCTCAATTACTATTAAGACCAGATGATAGTGACCACTTAGCATTTACATACAAATCATCCAAGATAGATGCACCAATATGTGATTTAACCCTTGAAGCTAGTCCTAGCTTTTGCCTTGCTTTGTTCATGTTTAATACTTTAAATCGATCTAGATTATGATATTAACTAGAATTTAAGATCTAAACTAAAGTTAATCCCATAGCCAAAGAAAAAGAGATTGAAATGGAAACATATATTCATTCATCAAAATTTTGAAGTATAAACACAAACACTTAGAGTGTGCAACTAGTTCAAGAATTAAATGCACATCCTCTCCTCTTTGGAACATGAATTTCGATCAAGAGGAATAATCTAAAACCTAGAATCATTCATCAATAGCACGGATTAGAGAATTAAAGAAGGAAAAGAAAAGGATTCAAAGCAATTGAGAGCAAGATGAAAGGTTTAGAGGAACCCAAGATGTGGTTTCCTCTTCCTTGGAAAGCTTCAAGAATCTAGCATTTCATGGTGATTTGATCCTCAATCTGAGTTGATCTATCTCCAACATGGCTCCCATATCTTCAATATTTGTTTGAGATGAAGAATTGTGGGTAGGAAAGTGTGGGAAAGTGGAGGAAAACGAGAGAAAATTCAGATAAACAAAGTTGAAAATTTTAGAAAAGAGAGGGTAGGTGTGAATGTAATATGAATTTGTGAAGAATGAGTGAATATGCATTTCTAAACCTCATCAAGTTGTGGTGGAGTAAAATGATGAGAATAGGAAGGGTTTTAGGTGATTAAAACCATAATATCTAAAACCACTTAACAAACTTGGTTAGGAGGTTTAAAAATGAATGTGACTACCATTCAAACTAAGTTAATTTGGATGCACATGTAGTTCTTATAGGATGCTCCACACTTGATTAGAACTTGCTAAATACTTCTAAAAAGATGATCAAAGGGTGATGAAGGCTTTGTTGAAATTTTCAATGCTTAGAGTCATTGAAAGTTCCTTGAATCAATCCTTGCATGTGTCATTCTATGATCTTTTTGCTTTCTAGTTTGTCTTTGCAATCCAATTTTTTGGCCATTTAATCTTATTTTAATTTTTTGTTTGCACCTATAATTATTCACACGAGATATCAAAGCATGTGTGTAAAACCATAAAGGGAGAATGACAAAGAAGTCTTTTTATTAATTTAAGTAAGGTCTCAAGTATTAAATTTTAAAAATTTGCAATTCAATATCTCAATTTTGCATTTGTGTTGTGATGAATTTGAACTTGTTTTTTAAATTTTAACATGGTTGAAAAATAAAAAAAAATTTATTTTTCTTGTTAAAATTTGGAATACAAGTGACAAATTCATTACAACGGAGTGGCAAAATTGAAAGATTGAGATGCTAATTCCTAAAATTTGGCACTTGGGACTAACTTGAATTACTTGATCTTTTTGGGACCTCTCTTTCATTCTCCCAATCTTAAATGATAATTTTCAAAATATGACAATTTAGCAATAATGTCTTATATTGGGAACATTCTAGGATTGATGTCTTTTGATATCTTTTTCTGACCTAGAATAAATTTGAAACTCGAACTTGTTTCTTTGGTTTTAAGAAAACAAAAGATACAAACTAGATGAACACGAATGTAAGCGAGGAGTGTGATCTGGTTCTCACCACCTATAGAGGGACCTTTGGCAGCCTTCGATTGGCCCAACCCTAGAACACTATCTCCATTGGCAACTTATGTGAGCCACACATGCCGAAGCTCTGTTTGGTATTAGAAGGTGCAAGGTGGTGTGTGGTAGTGCATGCAAGGTTTGGCTTGATGGCAATGCCTTCCTCCTTGATGGTGTGGCATTTTTGATAAGATTCTGATGTTCTCAGGTTTTGGGGGGTCTCTTCAACTTTTCTTTGTCATGAGCTCCTCGTTCTGTTTGAGCTTTTGGGTCCTTCAGAAAAAGATGCTAGTTTGGGAAAAGATTGGCTCATGGTGGTCCAACGTGTGATGTGATCATGTCGACTGGTTCTGTTCTCCCTCTTCTCCTTGGCTTTTGCCAAGGTTAAATTTTGGCCCTTTACTTCAAACATTGAGTCTATTAAGTCTTTCAAGCTGTTGGGTTTTAATAGTCTTGCATTAGCCTTCTCCTCTTCTTGGAGCCCATTAAGAAACATGCCCATTAGAGTCTCCTCAAATACATCCTCTAGGGTGCTGATAACATCCCATTAAGAAACATGCCCATTAGAGTCTCCTCGGATGCATCCTCTAGGGTGCTGATAACGTCTCAAACTTTTCACTATATTCGAATATAGTCCCCTCCTGTTTCAATGTTGTGATGCGCCGGTGATTGTTAGTCTGAGAACAATGGAATTGCTTAATCACTCTAGCTTTGAAGTCTCTTCAACTTGCCATGGTGCTCGCTTTAGTCCACTAGTACCAATTCAATGCCTTCCCTTCCAATCCTACAACTGTAGCATCCATTTTCTCAGCTTTAGAGATTCCATTGATCGAAAAATACCTTTCCAGGTGAAAGGTCCATCCTATAGGATCATGACCATCGAATAGAGGCATTTCTAGATGTTAGTCCTTCTGCCCTTCTTTATCTCCTACCTCCTTAACTGTCTCTTTGTGTCGATCTTCACCCTCTCCCTCTTTTTTTGGTGGTAATTCATCAGTATTTGGGTCCCCAGTGTGCTCTTCTATGTTCTCGAGATTTTGTTCTCCTGAGAGTTGTTTGAGGTTAGTGAGAATGTCTTTGTTTTGCTCCTGTAATTGAATGAGTCCTCTGCATTGTGGTTCTCTCCTCACAAGCTACCTTATTAGTTTTCTGTAACTCAGCCACTTTCCTGTCCTATTTAACCCCTGTAAATCATTCACTGATTTCTCCAAGCTCTCTAATCTGGCCTCCGTTTGGGTGGTCACCATCCACAGGATCAACCTGCTTTGATACCAAAATTGATGGAACCCAGAAAATATGTCTATTATACTTCATTAACAAGTCAGTTACAGCCTCTTCTGTGGAGAAAAGGAAGAGGAAAATGGATAAATAACTAAGTACATCAGTGAAGGTAGCAGCCACAGCAAACCAGAAGAAACGGAAATAAACGATAGAAGAAACACTCCTTGACATTTGAGAGGTCAGGCACTCTCCCTCAAAACAAGCCACTGTCTGAATGATCTTCATTTAGGGACACTACCCTAGATAACATCTTCTGTCTTGTACTCATTGGGCTTTGTGCTTTTGTCTTGATCTGAATCAGAAACCTTATCCTTGTATGGCTTCTTTGGAAGGTTAGTGGGCTTCTTTCTCTGATAAACACGGCCTCCTTGTACATTGGGCTCATCAGAATCTTGTCTAAGTTATCCCTTGTAAGGACTTTATCATCCACTCAGACTATTAAAATGTTAATCTTGCCATATGCGGCTTGTTTAGTAAACAAGGTACGATCACTGGACGCCTTGGCTTACAATAAGCATATCCAAAATTTGAAACTCATCTCCCTAATACTTCTTACAACCTGCCTACAATATTATCTTAGTCTCCTAAAGCATAGTTACACTTGATTGGACCTTGGATATAACATGGTTGACTCACTCTATCTTCCCATTATTGACCATTCCCAAACCTTGAGCATTCTATCTTATAATTTTCAGTTGACATGATTTGTTCACCTGCCTCCCCTTACTCCCTCCATCACACAAGAGTCTCAGGGGACTCCAGTACTTATACCTGACCGAAGTAGGGTCGAGTTCTTGGTTAAAATAAATTTTAATTCACTCATCTAGTTCATGTAACTTACCCAACTTGAATTATTCATATATATTCATATATTTATATGTTGCTGCTGCTGCTGCTGCTATTATTATTATTATTAGTATTTATTGATAAAACTCCTGTTTAGTTAGGAAGCTTTTTACTTGGGAGCTTTTTTGCTATTAGGAAGGAAGTCTTCGCTTAGCTAGGATGCCTATATGGGTTTCATGTTGAAGTAGGCTGCTAATACATTTAGGTTCCTTCCTTATATGTAGCTCTTTGTTTCTTTTGGAAGGAAAGATTGAATAATTATTTTGAAAATTTTCTCAGTTCAAGCTTAAGTTTCTTTATATGAATCACATTTAATTCCTCACCTTTAACCTGTTATTTCAGTAACTCATCTAAAGAAATCTATTTAACATTTGTCAGTTTTATGATTTATTTATATTTTGTCTGATTTGAGGTTTGAACATGTAAATTTATTATTGATTTTCTTATTTATAATGCAATTCTGATAGTGACATGATTCTTGTACTATTGCTCAGGTGGTCGTGATGATGCAAAAGTTTCAATTCCAGCCACCATCATCCTTCGTTATATGTTCACACCCACGGAATTAAGGGTTGGAGTTACTTTCATATGCTGCTATAATTCTTTATACCATGCAATTAAAAAGAAAAAAAAAAGCATTATGATGGAACCTTGCTGAATATTGAATGAAAAAGTACAAGAATATGGTTGTAGAAATAAATGAAAGGGGAAAATCCTGTGGTTTATTAATGCTCAAATAAACTGAATAATTGTTACAAGACACTTACTAATTCTGGCCAATACTCATTTCCCACTTGATCAGTACAAACAATCACAATAACTGAAGTACAGAACACAGGACACGCTTGTAACAGCACACACTCACTGGCATTTGAGAGGCCAGACTCTTCTCACCATACATCAATGCACGAAAAGGCATCTCTCTCCCTTCCTTACCCTGCATAAGACTACTAGTACTCAAAATATGGCCGTCATACAGCCCCTACTCCCAAAACAGGCATCAACACATCACTATACTATGACATACTGTTCCTGATGGCTAGGTTCCAAGAATAAACAGCTGAACCACATAGTGTTCCCCATTAAGCCACTCTTCCTCACTAACTTCCTCTTAAAGGTCTTGGTAAAATCATGAGTTCTATGACATTATTGGTAAAATCAGTGTTTCACCATTGCCATGCTGGAAACTTGCTATATCAGTGACCATACCCTTGCAAGTATGGAATAGGGCTCCTTGATACTCATCTTCCTGATGAAGTGAACTGCTGAAATTTGACATTCCAAAAATCTCTTGCTATTATTGAGTGTTGATGAATGTTTTAGTTTAAATGTAAATGTTCAGATTCCATCTAAGTTGCACCCTATTTTGTTTAGAGAGGAATTGGAGGATTTTGTGGGATTAGTCATTCATTGGGTGACTCTGATGTGTCCATGTAAAGCACTATTGATATTTTTCTGCTTCTCACTATTGATGGTTCACACAGTAATGTTTCTATTACAATTATGCTGGACAGCCGGAGAACCATAACAAATAGGATTTTCGTTTTCCCTTCCCTGTAGACAATTTTGAAGCTTCCATCTTGGTACAGTTACTTCTCATGCTAACATCTGATAATTCCTAATATGCAGGCTGATGAAAATTTACGTTCAGAGCTAGAAGAAGATGTTAAAGGGGAATGTGTGAAGCTTGGCCCTGTGGACTCAGTGAAGGTAATTTATTTTAGGAGCAAACTTAGTTACTTCAACTCATATTATAAAGGTACTTTTGTTCCCATCAAATTAGAACAGGTGGGATTTAACTTGAGAACTAGAACTTAATATAAGCTTAAGTATATCTATTTATTAGTAGAAAATTTATTGACAAAATAAATTGAGATTCTTGTTAAATCTTTCCTTGTACCGTTAGCAGTTGAACCGAATTAAAGATTAACCGAGACAAAATTTCTCTAGTTTGAAAAGTAATGGGATGACATTGTTGCAATTGAAACTGAGAAAATGATTGGACGAGGAAAAATGGAGAGCAGGAGGAGAAGGAGCTTGCTTGTTGGGTAATTTTTTGAGGACGGGAATGTCAAAGGATTTTCTAGAAACCTTATCCAAAATACCCCAAAATCCTGTGCTATATATTTTTTAATTCCCCCTTTGGAGGAAAATGGATGGTAAATTATTATTATTATTATTATTTTATCATCTGCCACTTAATTTTTTAAAAGTTTCATTGCCAAGATATTTAGTCTGCATAATTATTCTTTTAACTAAATAGTTGTAAATATATATTATAATCATGTACTTTTATTTAATTTTGTTTTCCTTGTGACTTCAGCATCCAAAGAAGGGGATATTTAAGTAATCATTTAATACTCTTTTTATTTTTTCTCTCTTGGATTCTATCCCTTCTCAAATGTACTATTCAACCATTAATACATCTAAAGACATCTATATCTTGTATTAGTAAATAGTAATTTTCAAATGACAGGGTTCTGACAGCTAGTAGAAGGCATGATGAAATGTTCTGATCTAGAAATTACTAATTAAATTCAGTCAGTAGTTTATTGGATAAAGAATATGTTAAATAAAGGATGAAAAAACTGAGCGGGCAATCTATCTTTCCTTATTCAAATAAGAGGCTAAGTACACAGGAACAGAGAAGGAGAAAGGGAGATGGCATACAATCTCTCCACAAAAGGAAAAAATATAAAAGATATTAAGCCTATAATCTCTAAGATGCTGATCAAGATTGCATACAATCCCTCTGTTTACCTACCGTTTGGTCGTACATGAATTCTTTTAATTTATTAACGAATAAAAAGTACCATTCTTTCTTTGCGTTTCCTTTTCCTTGCTCGAGTTAATGATGATTTTGCCTGCAGATTTGTGAGAATCATCCTCAGGGTGTTGTTTTAGTGAAATTCAAGGATAGGAAGGATGCTCAGAAGTGCATAGAATTGATGAATGGGAGATGGTAATTTGATCATGCCATTTTTTTTTTTTTTTTGGAGAAAGTTTTCGTAACATCTTTGAGCAGCATGGTCTACTTGGACATGATGGCTCCCTTGGTTGATCATCCACTGTTAGACATTTTGATGGAAATTATATTTGATTTAATTTAGGGTTTATTAAGATTTGATTTAGCATTTAGGGTTTAATATTATTTCTTTAGTATTTTGGATTTTTTTATTTTAAGTATTAGCTCAAATAACATAAGATATCTAGACTAGTTAGATACCTTATCCTTATTTTTAATATTATGATTTGATTTTGATTTTGATTTTGATTTATTCTTCTTATTTTTATTATTTCCAGGGCTCTATAACTATCTCTAGGGTTTTTCATTTGTATTTAGTTTGGACATAAGCATAAAATTATATAGTTTTCTCTTTCTCTTCCTCTCTCTCTTCCCTCTCTTCTGCCCTTCATCTATTATGGAAGTCAACATTAGGAAAAGTAAAATTTTATATGTATACCAATGATGGGGTAGAATTGTCTAAAAGTGATTTTTAGATAGTTTAGAAATTTTATAAAGAGATTTATTTTTGTTAAGATTTTATAAAAAGCAAACATTTTTTTCTGTTTGGTTATGATAAAAAAAAAGTAATTATTAGTTAGTTATTTTTTAAATTTTTTGATACTTGATCTTGATTTCTGTTGTATAAAAATGATTTCTTATTTATTTATTTTAAAATTTTATGATATCTTCTTGTATTCCACATTTTTTAAAACTTTTATCGTTTATTGTATCATCATGAACATGCAAAATCATTTTTTTTTCCCCAAAAATAAGATAGAAAACAGATTCTGACTATCAGTTCTATAATTTCATCATTTTTGCAATTGCCCATGTCTTCCTGATCTCGTTCAATTCTCACCTCTCTCTTATCTTTTTTAACTTGTTTCTTATTCGTTGTGTCATTCTTTTCCTCGTTTCTTCTTGTCAGGTTTGGCGGAAGACAGATACATGCCAGTGAGGATGATGGTTCAGTTGATCATACCGCTGTCCGGGATTACGATGAAGATGCCATGCGACTGGAGCAGTTTGGCGCAGAACTTGAAGCTGACTGAGTTTAATTCGCTTGATCTGATTTTACCTTAGTAACTCCTTATTCGAGCGAGACTTCCGGAGATCTTGACTTTTCACTCTGGTATTAATCTATCGGATTAGTCAGAGTTGTAGCTTCCAGTTCTTATTTTCTCAACTTTATCTACTTTTCTGTGTAACATGGGTTTTCAATCGGCAGGTTCATGCCACATTTACACTCATTTGCACACTGACAAATGTGTGCTATATTGCTAGCAGGATTTTATTTTTGCTGTTCTCAAAGAAGGTACAGAACTTTGTATATAGCGGGCGCTTTCTTTGGGCACGATGATGTCAAAAGAAGCATTTGAGGCTCATGTTTACTTGTTTTCAAATTAATTTTCTTTAAACCAATACAATTTTGACAACATAACTAAATTTCACAATGTTGGAGTTTATTTAGAGTGAAATATTTTGATTTTTGTGTTTCATCTGAAGTATAGAGCTGCATCACTGCTACAGGGTGTCATTGATGCGTGCTGATAAACTGGACAAAAGCTATTTGATGGAGTCCGAATCTTGTTTGTGTTCCTGGCATTTGTTATGGGATGATTGAGGAGGATAACTGATTAATCGATTTTTTTTCAGAGACACGTGTAGTACTTTACGTATTAGTGACTGGCCTTTCTATTTCTTTTTTAAAAAAAAAAAGTGTGGAGATAATATATATTTTTTTGTTTTGGATAACGAGGATATTTGCAGGAAAAAGAGAAAACTTCAGACTAAAGTTTCAACAAATAGCAGAAAGCTAGAGTTCAACTGTGTTGCATCCAATGATGTGTGTTATTTTGAACATTTTCAATAGAGAAGTCTTCTGTGATGGAATTTTTGTGGCGAGTTTAGTTTGTATCCTCCATTGCAAGTGAGGATGAGAGATCTTAAGTAAGAAGAATCTCCCAAATGTTCCACCATGATATTCTTAATCCAATAGCATTGTATGCAAGGATTCACGAATTATTCTGCTGGTGAAGTTGGAGAACTTACAAAAAAGGGGAAGCGATCGTAATGATTAAGGTAGATATTGACAGAACAGAGAGAATTCTTCTATTTATGAAATTTTTGCAGCCTTACTTCACATTTTTGAAATCTCATATCTAAGTAATTAGATTCAGAATGTTGCTTTGCATGTTGTCGAATCAAAGGATTGGTAGATTATCTAGAAGCATTGCCAGGGGGTGTCCATTTACAAACTTACTTGAGAAATTTGAAATTGTTTTGGAACTAACGCACAATCTATGTGGAAGAGAGCTAGTGACCTTCATGTAAGGCCTCATTCCTTTTCTGCTTAATGAGATGAAGTAAAGTAGATATACCTTCTAATATGTGAAGTTGGTTATCGCGACACAGATTCTTGGAGGTTAGTTGAAGCCAATGAAGAAAATCTTAAATTCTGGTGATTGTGGATCTGATAGAAAAAGAGCCAAACTTGGCAGCTCTTATAAGAGGACAGGCATAAAAAGGTGTTGTATAGTCTGCATAGTCACATCCGAAAACACAGGAAATAGTGTTATTGAGATGATGCGCCCTCAAAACAATCCTAGTTGGTAGAGCTTCATGCACTAGCTTCCATATGAATAAAAGTGTTTTTGTATGGAAGATGAAGACTCCAAAGTGCAGTCCAAAAGCCAGAATTAGTAGGAGTACTGTGGTATCATTATGGAGAATGTTGAAACCCTCAATTACAGTATGGATGCCTTTTCCCCATATTAACTTATCAATACGGCTGCTATAGGAAATAGGCATCTTCAGAACAGCTCCAGCATAAACGTCATCATAGATACTCTTCACAAGAGAAGCATTCCATGCGGCGGCAGTCTAAGGATTGGGGTTTTCATTGATTAGGTTACTACCTTAGATTTGTTTAGATCTTGCACCAAATTCAGATTGGAAGGAGCCTTCCAATTTTGTCAAAAATGGATAAGGACTCACCATTTTTAACTTGCCAAGATAGATGATCTATGATTAGGTTACCATATTTTCAAATTCCTTTCCAAAACCATGAAGCATGGTAGGGAAATTTAAAATTGCAGGTGCCACAACTATTAAATATACTTTTGTTTCGAAGTATTTCTCAAAAGCGAATGTTCCTATGCATTCATTCTCCTCCAACTTGTTTAGCAAGAGCCAAATTCATTTTCGTAGTATTTTGTGCCCTAAACCACCATCTTTGAGAGGAGAAAAGAGGATTTCTTTCCTGGGCAGAGGCATGTTGCGTTAAGAATTTTCAATACACAAAAAAAAAAATCACCAATTTAGCATCAATTGTTGTGCATAATTCCTTAGGCAATCTAACACATGAGAGAGTGTAAATGTTTGAGGCTGAAAGAAAAGACTTGATCAAAGTGAGCCTGGATAATTGAAAGAGAAGTTTTGTCTTCCATGAGACAATTCTCTTATCAATGGCTTCCAGAACTTTAATCAAATATTTGAAATTTGTCATGTCCCAAATCAATCCAGGTAACCAAGTATTTTCCAAAAGAGTCTGCTAATTGAATTCCCAAGTAATTTGAGATTTCTTCTTTCAATATAGATTCAACGTTAGGACTTAATAACATGATAGACTTTTGGGAATTTACTTGTAAATTAGACCAAACACTAATGCTATGTTTGGATACACATGGATTTGAATTTGAACTTGAATTTGAGCCAAATCCATTACTTAGATAATTAAAAATGTATGGATTTAGATTCGACCTAAATTCAAATTCAAATTCTCCCTTAATCTCTTTGTAACTTAAAATCTTTTTTAAATTCCTATTATTTTCAAATCCTAGCTCAAACTCTTTTGTAATTTGACCCAAATGCATGAAGGCTTGATCGGCCTGCCAACAGCAATTGGATCAAACCACCAAAGTTAATGAAAACAAACTGCCACTGTTGATCGGGATGGACGACTGACTTTCATTGGGACTAGACCGACGACAACTACGGGGACCGGACGGCTAACTTCGACTGGTATTGGACTGATGATGATGGGGACCATATGACAAGCTTCCATTGGGACATAACTCATGGTGATGATGGGGATTAGATTGACGGGGATGATGGGGATCGGACAGCATACTTCCACCAAGACAGGGCCGACAATGACGACGGGGACCGGATCAACAAGGAATGGACGACCGACATCTACTGAGGCTAGACTGATGGCAACGACAGGAACCAGACTGTTGACTTCTACTAAGACCTAACCTATGACAATGACAAGGAATGAAAGTCCAACTTCCACAGGGAGAGGACTGGACGGTCACCTTTTATAGCCATCACTTTAGTTTGGTCGTCATCGTTGTCGGTCCAGTTTGGCTGGTGAAAGTCGACCATCTGATCCTCATTGGTCTGGTTTGATCTTGATGAAAGTTGGCCATCATGTCCTCATCATCACCATTGGTTTCGTCCCACTAGAAGTCGATTGTTCAGTCCCCATCATCACCGTTAGTCTAGTATTGATGGAAGTCAGCTGTCTAGTCACCGTCGGTCTGGTCCCGATGGAAGTCAGTCGTCAGGTACCCGTCATCGCAGTCAATCCTGTCATTGTGAAAGTCGACCGTTCGATCCCTGTCATCGCTCATAGTCCCAATCAACTTTGTTTCTCTGATTCTATTGGAAGTTGGCCATTCAAATAATCGAGTTTGACTAATATTTCAAGTTTTTTTTTAAAATTCAAATATAGAATTTAAAATTTAAAATTTTACTTTAGATCCAAACAAGGATTTTAATATTGTAATTTAAAATTTTTTATATCACCCAACCAAAAATTTAAAATCTATGAATTTCAAACGTAAGATTTCAAATGTAAGATTTTAAATCCAAATTCCCAACTTAAATCCACCTATCCAAACACAACCTAAAGGTATTGATGATTATTTGAATTGTCTCAAGTCCCCTTCTTGTGCATTCACAAAAAAAAAAAGAAAAATTGCAGAATCATCTACATAAAAAAGATGTGAGACCAAATAAGAGTTTTGGCAACCTTGATTCCCTTGAAAGAACTTGACTGTTCATGATGAATGAGCACACATGAGGGAACATTAGAAGCCAGAATAAGTAAATATGAAGATAAGACATCTCCCTATCTAATACCATTTTGGGGACAATTGATTGTGTTAATCTACAATTGAAAACTATCTGTATTCTACAATGGTGACACATTGCATCAATATATTGATCCACTTAGTGGGAAAGTTCATACACTCCAAGACTATCTTTAGGAAAACCCAAGATAGCTTATCAAAGGCTTTAGATAACTCAAGCTTTAGAGCACCAAATTTTTTCTTTTTACCTCAAGTAATATGAATTGGTGAACAAGATCAATTACAACTAAAATATTATTAGTGATGAGTCTATTAGGTAGATAAGCACTCTAGAATGGGGAG
Organism: Prosopis cineraria; assembly: GCF_029017545.1. Lineage (NCBI taxonomy): Eukaryota > Viridiplantae > Streptophyta > Magnoliopsida > Fabales > Fabaceae > Prosopis > Prosopis cineraria. The sequence goes on along the minus strand of NW_026555341.1, from coordinate 18,832,208 downwards.
ATTAGGCTAGAAAGCACTTGCTTGAGCCTGTTCGTAAGGACCTTGAAATAATTTTATATGATACATTATAAAGGCTAATCGACAGCAATCCTTAAAGGATTTTGGAGTCTCCCCTTTTGGAATGAGAGTGATGTAAGACTATTCATATAACATCCTAGATTTCAACTTTGGAAATTTTCAATGTTTATAAGAGTATTTTAGTCAAATTAAGTGATTTTTTAATTAATGATGTTTTTGGGAGACCAATAGAGTTTATGGATCTTTATACAGCTGTAGAAGAGGGCTAGGTTGAAGTTCGAACGTGCTGTGGCACGAAGGAAGGTTTAAATTGTGAATTAGCTCTATGTGCCATGTGCCATAGTGGGTATGCCAATATGCCGTGGCACATGTACACAAATTTGCATTTATCAGTTTGCAAATCAGAACCTAAAAATCAGAAGTGAGAAAAGAGAAATCATGAGGAGACGATGATAGATGATTGGTGGGAGATAGGGTTTGACTTGGATTACTTTAGAAGCCTTAGAGTAGATTGATTGAGCTTTGGATAAGCTTTCTCCACTTCTCTTTCACCATATATTTGAACTTCTTAATGATTATGGTATTTTGAGGCTTTGATTTCATGTTTTCTTGTGTAATGGTTGAACCCATTACTTTAGTTAAGGCATTGGGGAGTTAAGTCAAGCCTCTAAACCTATATTTATGGATTACATAAAGATTCAGAGTTGTTAGTTAAGGTTTAGACAAACCTTAGGTAGAAATTGGGTGACTAAGAGTAATATAGGTAATGTAATAGTGTTATTTATTTGTTGGGATGTTTGAATAGAGTTAATATAGTGTGTTAGAAGGATTGTTGGGCCTAAATTGAAGTTTTGAGCATAATGAGTACCCCTAGTTGTATTATTTAGGATGATTAGTATAGGGATTAACAATTAAGGGTTTAATCTTGCAGATTAACCTTGATTGAGTATTGTGGTGCTAGTGAATGCATGTGGAGCTTTTGGTTGCCCATGATAATCCTTTTAGTGATGAAAGGGTTGAGGTAATTGAATTGTCTAATCCTTTTTTGTGTGTTTGGATGGTAGTGTGTTAGATTTTCAAGTTAATGTGTTGTTTTAATACTAACATAGTGATAATATAAAATTATGATTTTGAAATTATGTGAAGTGGAATGAAAAGTTTCTTTAAAATTTAGTATTTAGAAAGCTCAATACTATTTTATGTATAATTACTTGTGAAATTCTATGATTTAAGTAGAAATGAGAAATTGTGATATATGATATGTTATGGATATGTGTTGGATGTTTTAAGCATGTTTGGCATGATCATTATAAGAGGGTAAGAGTTTACCCTAGTGTCGTGTTAGGACATTATTTGAAAATCCATATGGTATACTAGCATTGTGGAGGCCCCGGTGTCTAGTATTATATTGTTTGAAAGTCCTAGTACATGTGATAAATTGGGCTTCGACACCCTAAGTATTTGTGGATAGTGGGAATTTGAGGTTCATAATGGGTAAAGGTGCTCTGGCCAGGGTTGCCTCCTACTAATGGTGAGCTTGAGCCAGTCCAGCTGCATGAACTTGGTCCTATCAAATTATCAATCCATAGATTTAGTCAGAAGACATAAGGAGTGTATAAAGTGGTGTATTGATCATGCGTATCATACCATAACCATAAGTGTGGATTTATGAGACATGTTATATGTTTTACTATGCCACTTTACATATACACAAATTGTTCTCACACATGAGTAGTTGATTAAACTGTTTAGTTATTGAGTCCTTAACTCACCTCGTGGTTACGTTTTATAGTGAAGACTTCAATAGGGAAAAGGGAAAGGAGGGTGAAACCGAGCATCGAGAGAACTAGCTCTCATTTATATAGTCCTTTCATTTATTTTGGTTTGTAACGAATATTGAATGCACATGCCAACTTAGGACACATATGGTTTTATGATACACTTGCATGAATTCTGTTGTTAACTGTGGGTATCTTGGCCTAGGTTATTTGTATTTGTGTTGTAATGATTGTGAGAGGTTGAGATACTAGCACAAGTGTTAGTTTTGTTTTGATTTATGTTAGATTGGCTATTGGATTGTTTAGGGAAAATTGTTACTGCTAGGGAAATTTATGTTGAAAATGGGGTTTTGGTGGCCAATTCTTGTTTGGTTGTTATAATTATGATTTAAATGCTTGAACAGATTGTTTATGGTCCATTTGAGTTGATTCAAGTGGTGCCATAGTTACTGACATTCGGATTATGAGATTGGACACCTTGGTAGTAATTTTTTGAAAGAAAATGAATCATTTTAGGTTTAGGCGTCTAAATCTCGTTTGACTTTGTGTTTGGGTGTGAGACTGGTGCCAATAGTTAGGTGGCTCAAAGAGCTATGTGTAGATACTTGAATTGCTTGAATCGAATGTCAGACAATGAAATTGTCCTTTTTAAAAGTTGGCTAGGAGAACTATCATGACAACAAATAGCCCTTTTCAGAAGTTGGCTAGGAGAGCTGTCATGACAACAAACTGTTGTCATGACAGAGCATGCACATCATTGCATGAGGCATAGTGAGGGACTTTTCCTCTGTGCAATTTGTCACGACAAATGATGCACTGTGGCTATATGGCTAAAATATATTATTACTTATTATTTTTATAGCATGATGAATTTTCAATGCTTCTGTCGTCTTATTTACTTGGTTTTAAATTGTAGTTTGAGCTCAAACAATCTTGCAAAAAGGGTTTTTCTTAGGATCTCATTTTCTTAAAAAATTTTTAACCTTGGGTTATGATAACTATTTATGAGATTAATGAAATCTCAGTTATCATAATGTTGTCCTGTGTTATGTGTTTGTGTGTTTGGTAATGTCGGAGATGACGTTACAGTTAAGATCTTTAAGCGTAAATGTAGAATATCATTTAAGTTGAGAAACCATCAAGAAAAACATCCTCTTGTACAATATGCCAAAACTTTTTGAAAAAAAAGTTGGCATGGAATCCATCAGGGCCTAGACAATTGTCTTTTGGTAAATTAAAAATGGTATCCTTAACCTCTTGTTTAGATATGGGATATAATATCACCGCATTACCCTAATATACTTAACCATAAAAACCATGATCTACCATAATCATAACATAATAACAATCCAAATTCCTTTACCATGGTAGATAGGACATAACTACAGTTATAAAAATAGCTAACGATAATAGAAAAAAAGACTTATTTTAAAGGTGTAATTAGGAGTCATTATCAATTAATCACCACATCTAGCATATTAAGATAATTAAGAGTCATCAAGCTCCTAAGTTACCTTAATCAATAATGGTTAAAATATAGAAATAAATCTTTAAAAATGGTTGGAATCCAAAACCTTTAGAAAATATGTAAACTCCAAATTATAAGTATTTATGCACAACGGAAGCAACATGGAATGTAAAACCTATTACACAATGAATCAAGGGCAAAAAGGTCATTTTTTTCCAAACAGACACTTATGCCATGGCATATAGCACAGAGCGATTACTTCTTGTTTTGTACTATACATTACACTGCACATGATAGCGGATAGCTCATTTGGAATGAACTTTTGATGTGTGCCATTTTCACACACAAGGCTCAATTAGAGTGATTTAAGCTCCCACATGTAGTTTATTTCATAGATTAATTAATGGCTTAAGTTTCATCTTAATCCAATATTTCATTTGAAAATTGGACACTTGAGTGCAAAATGACCACTTTATGCCATTTTTTACATTCGAGCATCCTAAATTTCAACTTATTTCATTAGCCACAAATAAGGCCTCAACTATATCTAAGAAGACAATATCTGCTTGATTAAGCAATCATATCATCAATCATGCTTTCACATATTAATTTGGCCACCCAAACACCTTGATCTCTCATTTAATAAGGTGATATTCATATTTATGCACAAAATCATTTCTTGGCCAAATTTCACACATCACATCAATTCAAAACATCTAACATGTACTTAAACTAGTATTTTAGCAACATGTACTTATACTAGTATTTTAGCAACATGTACTTGTACTAGTATTTCAGACGTTTATCATATTATCACATTTTAGGACTAAGATACATATATTGCACAATCATACAAGTGCAATCAAACATGTATATGTATTCCTATTAGCAAATCACCAAGTTAGTTACAAATCTTTAATTTAACTTTCAATAACCATTTTAAGGCTATTCGACCAGAAAACAACCCCTCAAAACCTCATAATTCAGTTTCTCTAAATCTCAAACTCTGAGAAAATAAGGTAGAATAGAAGAGTAGATAAATACTAAAATTACCCAGCAGACGATAGGTTGGAACTATCTCCTAGGTGCTCAAAATCCTATGCTCTAGCATAGAGCTCTTCCACTCCCCCTCTCTATCATTTATTAAAAATGAGGAGACTTAGAATCCTTATATTTCAAAATGTGAAATTTTCAGGAAGTTTCTATAATCTTTCTAATAACTTAAGATACCTTTACTGGCTTAAATATGTATTTAATTATTTTCCTTTAAATTTTTAGCTAGAAAATCTTGTGGAATTGATTATGCCAGATAGCAACATAACACAACTATAAAGAGACGAAGGGTATTGATAATTTTCTTTCACTTATCAATTAAAACTATTTTATGATTAAAATTTTGATATTTCATAATTTAAATACATCTCATTTCAATTCTTCTAATAATGTACTTTTTATTCAATATTTCTCTCATTAAGAGGTGTTGAAGTCTTGTTGTCATTAGGATATTTCCATGACAAAAGTGTCATTAATTATGGCACTTTTGGCATCGACATTAGTGAATATGAAAATTCTTTTGGATGTTTCAATTTAAAAATCTCATCTTTGAATTAGTTTTGATAATTGTTTGATCTGCTATTCGAAAATGTATTATGCACCTAAAGAGCTTGAACCTGTGTGGCTTTAAAGATTTGAAAAGACACCTAATTTTAGATTGCTTCAAAGTCTTGAGAAACTAGACTTGGAAGGATGTACTTTATTATTGCAACTTCATTCCTCTATTGTGTTTCTGGGAAGGATTAAGTTTTTGAATTGAGAAATTACACAAATGTAGTGAGTGTCCAAATGAATTGTTTGTCAAAAGTTTTCTTGAATTTTTAAATTTGGCTGGCTACTCCAAATTTTCTGAATGTTTAAGGTTCAAGAGAGTAACAGTAAGTCAATCTTCTATTAGACTTATGTGTTGGAATTTCAACATCTCACTGTGATGGCCCACCATCCAAGTAACGTTATTGCTTAAGTTAGAGATTTATGTAGCTAATCGTTGCATGCAATGAGAAATATTGATATAATTATGGAGGATTATGTTACTATTTTATAAATCTATTCAACCACACTCAATATTTATGATATCTCAAATTTTGATACATTATTTTACAATGAGAGAGTCAAGAGCATATTTTGGCAAGTACAATAGATTCAAAACTAATACTCAAACATTATGTCAATTGTTGTAGTAATAGTATATGTGTCAAAAATCTCACATTGTCTAAACAAAAAGAGCTCCTAGTGTATAAATACTAAAAAATAAAATGAGCTAATAAAATAGGTTTGGAGGAGAAGTGAGCTCACACACACAAAACATGCCAACATAGGGCAATCATAGTTGAAATCAGCTGATTTGTCCCTTACATGCAACTTCAAGAGGCATTGGGTTCCTTTTATCAAATTATTTTGCAAAAAAATAAATAATTATTTACTTACATGAGCTTACTGAAAAACCTCATTTTTTAGCTATTTAGAGTTTGAATTCAAACCATAAATGTTTTTTTTTTTGCCTTTAAATTGATTCTTGAAATGGATGAATGAATTCCTTAAATGTGTTTGTCTGCCCAATGTCTCTAGACAAATGTTTTAATGAATTTTATGTTTGTGTAACTGGTGAATTAATCTAGTAAACGCTGCCTAACGTTTGTCTTTGCATAGTTGGTGAATTAATCTAGTAAATACTGTCCAACATGGTCCAAGATCTTAGCCTAGATATAGGCGTGCATGCAGACTAAACTGGTCACTAGCCTTTTAAGCTTTCAAGGCATTTCTCTCCTCCTCTAACTTCCTGTGTTCTTGTTCTTTGTTTGAGTTTATTTCCTATTAGTACTGCTGTTCTGGTGCCTTACTTGTGCAATAAATGCTTGTTTAATTATAGGGAACTGTCACTCCATCATCTCAGTGTACCAGAATAGTTCTTAAGAATAGTGTTCTTTGGCACAACTCAAGCAGCTCAGTTCTTGGTTTACCACCATAAACCCAACATCAGTTAGCTAGTCCCCTTGTATATATAGACAAACATGTCAAAGTATCCTCTTCTATTCATTATGTATTTATATAGACACTCATATATTTATCAAACATTTTAAACTAGCTACGTAATGATTGCTTCAACTTTAAGACTAAACCAAACCTTCATTAGATTAGCATATCATCAAAACTTTTCAAATAACATATACCTGTGTTAAAAAAAACCTAGTTAATAACAGATTTAAATATTTTTTTATAAAATATGCAAAAAAAAGCTACTTGTTATGAAGCTACTTGACTCCCATTATAATATTAACATTTATTAAAATAATATATATATATTGTGAATTTAAGGTCACTTGTAATAACAAAGTTAAGAAATAAAATAACAATTTACAACATTAATTAAAACTACTATTATATATAGATATCAATCATTGTTTTCAGTTAGACGGCATCTCTGCCAACCAATAGTATTTGAAAACCTTAAGAAGGTGCTTGATATTAGTCCAAACAATCTGAGCCCTCTCGATATGCACTTAACTCTAACAAATTTTTTTTTGATAAGTTTGGAATCCTTGAAAGCCCATAGTGATATTAGTAAAACCAAGTGGACCAAATATTCTAAGTTTGTGATCCATTTGATAGCAAATTTGAGTTTCTTCACCAACAAGATTAAAGATTTTCTTGGACTTGAAAATTTTGGCTTGCACTTTGTTGAACTTTCTTAAGATCTAGAAAAAGAAAACATCCACACTAAGCTTTGGCTATAGATGACTCTTGTAGTATCTATGAGCAAAAGACCCAAAATACTTGAAGAGAATGTAAAGAGAGACTTAAATGAAAGTGAAAAATTTATTCCATATTCAAATTATAAAATAAACCAAACTACTAACTTTTTATTCTCTCCCTCCTTCACATAACTTTTCTTCTTGTTTTTTTCCTCTTTCCTTTCTTCCATCCTTTACTTCACTCACAAGGCAACCCCTTCTCTCTTCTTCCTCCTTCTTTCTCACTCATTACTTGATACACTACAAGACTAACCAAACCAATGTTTTAAAACCTAGACCAAATGTCAAATTGGAAAGATCATTAAATCGTGATTCTCATGATTCAACTAGTTAGACTGAAGGTCAAACTTGTGATATTATAATTACATAAAAAATAATATTTAATTTAGATACACGTAGAGAGATGTATAACATTATTTGTCAAAAGAAACCATAATATATCAAGCAACACCACAAGTACACATTACACAATATGTCCTAGTTGCCAACATAATGACAACAAAAATCCAAGCAAGTGTAAGCTCATAGAAACATGTGTAAAATTTAAAACATCATAAGTTTTAATTTGATAGCTTGTCAAATATTGGTGGATCTTGGTTAATCTAAGCATGTGTAGCCTTAAAAGCATATACATTTACAGGCTCAAGAACATTTTCATCTGCATTAAAATTATCAACATCTTGAGGAAATGATTATAAACCAAGTGTACCAATGCCTTCATCGTATGTCACATTGCATCTTGTTGATTATCTTCATATGCAAATGCATATAATCAAACTAGAGAGAATATATAATAACAGTGATAAAAAAAATAAGTGATAAGCTATTCTAAAGTTCAATAACATCAAACCTTTCCCATTCTCTTTAGGAATGATAGTTTTTGGTAGTGATGAACATGTCATCATAAATGAGATCTTTTATCTCAACAGCATTATGTAAAGAACAATCATCTTCTTCTATCACCTAATAATCAATCTTATCAATACTTTCATAATCAATAGGATCCAATGCTTTCTTCTTGTTATCAATTCTAAAAACACATGATAGTAACAAAGTATAAGAACTCCTGTAACTTATTTTTTTTATAATACAAATTAAAGAAAGCTTTGAATAATTTACCTATTCGACAAATGAAATTTGTAATGAACATAGACAAGATTATTCAATCTTTTATGCTCCAACCTATCCCTTTTCCTAAAATGTATTCTTTCAAAGCTAAGACATTCCAACTCCTTAATTTTTTACATGAAGCTTACAACCTATGCTAGCTAATGGAATAAGTTTGAATTCGATCTGATGGTTTAATATAAAATTGAATACTCGAGTACAAAAAGCCACTTTTCTTTCAAAACTTGCACTTTAAGCACCCAATTCTTATTCCTTGTCCCATTAGACCACTTTAGGCTTTGAATCAAGTCTAGAAAGATCACATACACCTAATTGACACTACTAATCACATACACCACATCAATTTTCCATTTTGGCCACTTAATGCCACATTACACAATTATGAACTTATATGAAGAATACACATACAACACATATTCACATATATATAATTAGACTTGTTCCACTTTTAACCCTGTAACTCTTACATATGGGGCTCCGCCTTATCATATGGTCAGGAATCACAACATACTCGACTCTTTCAAGTAGGGCTCCACCTGACCATTTGTGTCAAGTTCTCATATAACAACACAATTTACAATTAATACATAATCATCACATCAATTCAAATTCAACACATATACACAAGTGGAACAAGTTACATAATATTATGTACTTGCTTGTTTAGCATTTAGGCCTATCCACATACCCTATCACTGGGGCACCCTTAACGAGATGCAACATCATATACACACATATACAAGCAAGGTTTCACAACACAATTCATATACACATTCACTTTTGCATCCTAGATGGCAACTGTACTATCACAACTCATTATACATTCATTTATACAAGTAGTAGTCATAGTACTATCAAGTGAAGCTATTCTTTCCTCGCTTTCTTCCTTGGTTTTCTCACGCTCTCTTCACTTGTGTTCAAAAGTAATAGAGTGAGACATATGTCTTAGTAACTCAAAGGTAATCCCAATTACCTGTTAGTAAGCAAAATCTTAAACAGAAAAAAAGTAGCATGTGTATCAGTAAAAGCAATGTCATATGCATATACAAGAATTCATTTTCATCAATCTCATTTTGCTCATGTAATGCATTCCTAATTCTACTTAGCAGAATAATCTCTATGCTCAGACCAGGATTTCTAGTCACAAGGAATAAAGCCCACTATACCACTGCTCAAATTAGGTAATTCTCTTCCTCCTCTTACTACTAACCTAACTTTTAGGCTATTTTGAGCTTAAACTTTTAAAGCTCAACCATTCAACTCCATACTAGTCACAAATCTTAGTTTTGTATTCGATATCTCATTTTAACCCTTTCTTTTAGATTACAACACCTTAAAACTTCATGACTCAGTTTCTTAACAGATGAAATTCAATGGAAAAGTAGTAGAATTAAAGCTTAGGATTGCATGATACTTACTTAGCAAATTACTAATTGAAGCAGAATATAAACCTTAAGATATGGCTTGCCCTAGTAGAATTGACCTTCTCTTCCCCTCCAGATGCATTTCTAGCAATTCTTCTTCTAATTTCACAAGCTGACCATATCAGCTTTAAGTGATCCCTAGACAATGCATTATGACGAATGTAGCTTCCACTGTGGCACATGGTACTATAAGTCCAATCTCACTTGTGCTTGTGCATTATGCTTTAGATTGTCTTTGTACCGTTCAATCCTATTAATACAACATCCAAACAATACAAAACACCAGCTCAACATCCAAACCACAATCAATCTACTAATTACTAATTTACCTTTGATTAGCAACTAGTTTTAGGAATTGAAATCTAGGATGTTACAATTCTCCCCTCCTTTAAAGGAATTTTGTCCCTAAAATTCAAACACAACTATAAACTCACCTTTTAGAACAAATGAGGGTACTACTTCCTCATATTTTCCTCTATCTCCCATGTCACATCACTAGGAGCCAATCCTCACTAAAACACCTCAACCAATTGGATAGTCTTGTTATGCAATTGCTTTTCTTTGATATCCACTATCCGTTCCAGTTCATTTTGATATGTAAGATTCTCTTTAAGTTCTACTTCTTCTAGCTCAATCACATGTGATGGATCCGGTTGATACTTTTTTAATTGTGACATGTAAAACACGTCATGTATTTCGAATAAAGGCAAGGTAAAATGATCCTATATGCTACAAGACCTACTCTACTAAGAATTTGGTATAGTCCCATATAATGAAGTGTTAGTTTCTTGACCCTTATAGCCTACCAATACTAGTCAAAGGAGAAGAAACTTAAAGAAACACATGATCTCCCATTTCAAACTCTAATAGTCGACACCACTTATTAGAATAATTCTTCTGATGGCTTTGGCAGTAAGAAGCTTCTGCCAGATAACTCTAATCTTTTTTATGGTTTGATCCTCAATATCGAGACCAATCATACTTCTTTTACTTAGTTCAACTCAACACAAGGGTGATATGCACTTTCTCCCATATAATGCCTCGTATGATGCGATCTGAATACTTGAATGAAAGCTATTATTGTAGGCGAACTTAGCCAAGGTAAATGGCTGTCCTAGTTGCCTTTGCATTCAAGGGCATATGATTGTAACATGTCTTGTAGAATCTATATTGTGCACTTAGTCTATCTATTAGTCTATGAATGATAGGAGGTACTAAATCTCAACTCGGTAACTATTGGTCTCTACAATGCTCCCAAAACCTTAAAGTAAATTAGGGATCTTTAATTGATGCTATATCCTCAGGTACACCATGCAATTTTACCACCTTTCTCATAGATACTTTTGTGTACTTTTCTACATCATAGGTGGTCTTAACTGACAAAAGTGTGCTTCATCAATTAGTCCATAATAAATCACACAGAGTCATATCCTACTTGAGTCCTTAGTAGACTAGACATAAAGTCCATTAAAATGCCGTCCCATTTTCATTAGGGAATTTCTAGAGGTTGTAGTGTCCCAGCCAGTCTCTGATGTTCAATCTTTACTTTTGACACATAAGACACTAGCTCACAAACTCAGTAACATCTTGCTTCATACCTTCCTACTACTAATGCCTCTTATGTCATGGTACATCTTAGTTACATCAGGATGCATCATATATCTGCTCTGGTGAGCTTTTTCCAACAGTCTCTTTCTAATCTCCTCATCTATAGGTATATAGATTCAGTCTTTATACAGGATAAACCCATCATCACTAAACCAAAATAAGGTAGTACGACCTTCTTCTATATCCTCTCATACATTTGACAAGAATTTGTCTCTCAATTAAGCTTCTCAAATCTCTTTCCAAAACTCATTAGAAATCATAGTTGAATGAATTGCATTCAAAGTATATTCTAATGCCTCAAGCTGTACTTCTAGCAAAGATAACAACAATTGGTTTTTTTAAACCATCAATCCAGCCACATGTAATGACTTTTGACTCAAAGCATCAGCTATGACATTGGCTTTTCCTAGATGATACTTAAAATCAAAGTTGTAATCTTTCAGGAACTCCATCCATCGCCTTTATCTTATATTGAGCTCTTTCTACATTACAAGATATTTCAAACTCTTGTGATCACTAGGCACATTAAACTTTACATCTTATAAATAACATTGCCAAATCTTAAGAGCAAACACTATAGTTGCTAACTCTAAGTCATGTGTCGAATAACTCTCCTCATGAGGTTGCAACTATCTAGACACATAAACCACAACTCGATCTTCTTGCATCAACATGCACTCCAAAACTTTCAAAGAACCATTTATATAAACCTTATAGGGCAACCATGGATTAATAATAGTCATCATTAGTGCTGAAGTTAACTTTTCCTTAAGTTTTACAAAAGCAGATTCACACCGATCATCCCAAATGAAAGGCTGATCCTTCCTTGTTAAGCGAGTCAAAGGAATAGTAATTTGTGAAAATCCTTGAATGAATCTTCAGTAATAGCTTGCCAAGCCCAAAAAACTCTGTACCTTAGTTGTCAAATTCAACTATTCCCACTATAATACCACATGCACTTTGTGAGGATCTATTAAAATACCCTCACTTGACACCACATGTTCGAGAAATCTTACCTCCCATAGCCAAAATTCACATTTGCTCAATTTGGCATACAAGTGGTTATCTCTCAAAATCCTTAGTGTGGTCCTCAAATGCCTCATGTGCTCTTCCTCATCCTTAGAGTATATTAGTATGTCATCCAGAAACACAACAAAAAACCAAGAAAGGATGAAATATACAATTCATGTAGTCCATGAAAACCACAAACGCATTTGTCAACCTGAATGGCATCACTAAAAACTCAAACTGACCATATCGAGTACAAAATGCTGTCTTAGATATATCCTCTACATTCACCTTCAACTAATGATACCCGAATTACAAATCGATCTTAGAAAATACTAAAGATCCCATTAGCTGATCCAACAAGTCATCTATTCTTAGGAGTGGGTACTTATTCTTTACTCTCACCTTATCCAGTTGCATATAGTTAATACACAACCACAGGCTGCCATCCTTCTTCACGAATAAGATTGGCGAACCTTATGGTGACACACTAGGGCGTATAAAGCCCTTATCTAGCAATTCCTCCAACTGTTCTTAAGCTCTACTAATTTTGAAGGAGCTATCTTATATGGAGCTTTTGAATAAGCTTAGTACTAAGTGCCAAATCAATAGAGAATTTCACTTCTTACTTGGTGGCAAACCTGATATTTCATTTGCAAACACTTTAGGAAACTCATTCACAACTTGAATCTCAATAATATTACTACTTCTACTACCTTCCACCATGAAGAAAAACTACATATGCCTGACAGCCTTATGAAATTAACCTTTCATCTTGTGCCACTGACAACAATCTTGGTTGATTGGCAGTTACTGTAAAAATCACAGTTAGCGTTATATGAACTGGTAACAACACCATCTTTCTGGCACAATCTAAAATCACATTATTCCTTATTAACCAGTCCATCTAAATAATCATATCTAATCCTTGCATAAGAATCAAGATTAGATCTAGCATAGAAGCTCTTCCCTCAAAGCACAATTCAGCCTTTTTACATACTTTATTGGTCTTATCTAGTAATTTAGAGGGCGTAGACATTTAACAACATAAGGTAACTCATGCACAGGAAAATTTATCTTCTCTACGCAATCATGTGACACAAACAAATGAGGAGCTCTCTAGTTAAATAAAGCCTCAACTCTTTGGTAGCAGATAGAGATTATACCTGTGATTAGATTTGATGATGTTTGAGCCTCCTCTTCAGAAACAGTACACACTTGACCTGGCACGATTAGTCGTTGCTTAGAGGCTCCCCTTTAATTCTTGGGGCAATCCTTCACAAAACGGTCCATGCCATCACAGATGTAGCATGTCTAATACCTTTCAAGATGATTCTGCCCACAAATTGTACACACAGGTGAGCGTGCAATACTCACACGAGATGTAGGGATAGTAGCTATCTAACTCGATTGTTATAAATCTCTAGAATCTCTAGCCCCACCAAACCTCCTACCTAGGCTGATCACTCCTCAAGATTGTGGTCTTCGACCGAAAATCCTCCTACCTAAGAATTTAGAACCATTTGTGAACATAGTATTTTGTTTGATCATTTTTAATTAAAATAATAATAAATTCAACCAAAAAAATAACTTTTAATATTATAGATAAAATATAAAAAAATTTTAATTAATAGTGTTTATTTTTATTTTAACCTAGATAATCTTATGTTAGGATTTTATTTCTTTTAGTTCATTAAAAATATAAAAATACAAAAATAAAATTTAATCCTATTTAGGATTATATTTTCAAAATAATAATAATAATAAAATAAAGAAGATAAATAAATTTAATTGGTCTTCAAAATCAATTTTGAAAATAAAAATATTGTTTAAATTATTTAAAAAAATTTCTCCACCAAATTATCTTGACAATCAAAAATTATGAAAATTAATTTTTTAAAAATTAAACATTTATAAATTCTTGTAGATCTGGTTGTTCCACTGTGTGTGTGTGTGTAAAGAGATATTCTTGTTCAGTTTAAAATTAGATTTTTTTATCCTAAATCAGTAAATATAATTAACAAAAACATATAATTTAAAAAAAAGGATATAACCCAATGGTTAAATGCTGGATTCCAGCATTTAACCATCGATCCAGCCTCTTCACCTACTCACACACGAGCGAAGACATAGAGAACAGCCTTAAAGGGCCTTTCGGCCAGACGCAGAGGAAGGAAGAAGAGAAAAGAGCATAGAGCAGATGCATAACAGAAGACCAGAGGCATACACAAAACACGAGCAAAGACTCAGAGAGCAAGCCATTAAACTTTCGACCGCACAACAAAGAAGCAACCTATGGTAGAGCACGCACATGAAAAACACAAAAGGAGAGCATTCACAAAAACACAGAGCAAAAGCAAAAAGGAGAAAGCCATCCCTGGATGAAAATGAAGAAAGCAAGCAGAAAATGCAGAGGAAGTGGTAGAGGAAATTTGGTACCGTGTGAGAAAGAAGTTGAATAGAGTCAGAGCCTGTAGATTCACGCTACCCAGGTAACTATCTTCTATATAAAGGGCTGATGATGATCTAAGTAAGGGGAGAGTAAGGAGATCTCTAAGGATTTTTCAATTGAGTATGGAAGAGAGATCGAAGGTTTGAGAACGAGATCTAGATCCAAAGGGAAAGAAGAGAGACCAATAGTTTGAGAGGGGAAGAAAAAAAAGAGAATCTTGGTTTTTGGGAGGGAGAATTGAGAAGAGGATTTCTGGAGGGATTTCTAGAGAAAGAACTGAGAGCTGAGTTTGAGAGTTAGAGAGGATTGAGAGCTTGAGAAGGACTGAGAATTAAAGAGTGATCTAGGTAGAAGCAGAGGAAGCAATCGTAGAAGAGATTGAAGGTGAAAAAGACACTCATTTTGATAACAACTTTAGGATTAATTCCCATGCTTTAAGTTCTAGTTTTTGATTCAAACCAAGCGTCTCGCACTACTTTGTAAAGTTTAATTGGTTTTGAAATGTACTAATCTTGTCTATGAGCTTGATTTCAAAAGAGATTAGTCTGCATTATTTGAATAATTTTTTTAGGATATAGACTTAGTTGGATGTATGATTAGGTGTTAGAAATAGTCAGTTTTATTATGAGATTGATTTTTGCCTGCTGCTGTAAGAAAAATGCTAGAATATATACTCTGTTCATATGATTCATTTGCCTTACTATGTGGTAGATGAAATTTAGTCTCAAATTATGCTTCTGATCATGATTGAGGTTGGTTTCACTTTATATTAGCTGGTACTTTATTGAGGATCTTTTGAGACTTTGATCAAATAACCACATTTACTTGCATCCTACTTCCGTCAAGATTAAAGCGTAATTTAGAGTAACCTTGAGATATATAAGCTTGAGTAAGTGTGTGCTCGTATGTGCAGTCCAGAGGAAATCGCTTTTGGGTTTTAGATGTCATGTGTTTAGGATATATGGCTTGACACTAATATGGAGAAATTCCTAACAAAAACTTTACTTGCTGTCCCAATTAGCTTGATCTGATATTCAATGTATTCCTATTATGGATTTGTCTCTAATAATGAAGAAATTATTTTACTTGTTTGACCACACGTTTGAGTTGGATTTGAAATATGTGTTTAGCATGAAAGGATCTACTAGTAGATGGTGGTGGAGTTTTGGTCCTTGTGCCAATTTAGGGGACTTTTACTTAGTTTTAGCATTGTGTTCATTCTTATATGTTTCACTATGCCTTCCTTCATCGTTGTGGTTAATATGTTATTATTTGAGTGTTTCTTATAAAAGGTTGAGGAGGGAGTTCAATTTTTGAGCGGATTTAATTTTTACAATTAGAATCCAATACAAAAACTATATATACATATATATGTAAACACTGTACTTTGTCTGGGCTTTAATTTAATAAAAAAATAATAAATAACTAAAAAATGTATAAAAATATAAAAATAAAATTTAATCCTATTTAGGATTATATTTTCAAAAAATATAATTAATAGGGTTTAATTTTGTTTTAATTTAGATAATCTTTTATTGGTAAGGATTTATTTCTTTTAGTTCATAAAAAACATAAAAAATATAAAAATAAAATTTAATCCTTTTTTAGGATTATATTTTCAAAAAAATAATAATTTAAAAAACTCAAAAAAATCTTGCTTAAATGTTTTTTTTAAATCCCTCTCAAATTATCCCAATCATTCAAAAAATATTGAGAGTCAACTTTTGAGAGTTAACTTTTTTCTCTTTAAATCTTATTTTTCACTTAAAAAAATATATGTGCGTGTGTTAACAAAATAATAATAATAATAAAAAATAAAAAATAATAAAAATAAAATATTTGGAGGGCCCGATGAAACGCTGAGTATTAGCGTTTCATCATAGCCCTTAAAGGGCCTTCCTTTAACACATGCAGACATGACAAAAAAGAAAAAAGAAAGGGAAGTGAAACACGTAGCCACAGCCAGCCGAGAGAAGCGCCAAAAAAGGGAGAATGAAGCCTAAACGCGTGCAAAGGAGAAGAGCAGATTAGAGCCTGCAGGACACGCAAGCGAAAGAAAGAGAGAGCACATAAACATTACAAAAAGAGAAGAAAAGCAGAGTATAGAGGGGGAAATTGAGAGCGATAAAGAGCATTGAAACCTGACAAAAAAAGACTAGGGGATGAAAAGAGAAGAGCAGGGAAGCACAGATGCATGCATACGTAGAGGAGGCCTTCCCTTTAAAAATGCATGGATGAAGAGAAGGAAAGAACACGAGAAGTAAAGACGGAGAAGGCAGGATGAAGAGAAGAGAGCATTGATCTAAAACTAAAAAAAAAAGAGCTAGAAATGAGAAACAGAGTACCGAGAAGAGGAGGAAGGAAAGAACATGAGAAGCAGAGATGGAGAGGACAAGAGGGAGATCACGAGCTTCAATGATGGAGGGATCTCTCACATAAAATTGAAAAGAGATAGAGAGGGAAAGATGGAGAGCATAAAAAAGAGAACGAGAAACCAGAGAGAGGGAGAGAACGAGAGAGAAAAAATGAGAAAGAGAGAGCAGAGATTGTCCGAGAGAGGATGGAGAATGAGAAGGAGATGGAGAGTTTGAGAAGGGAACAAGAGGCCAGTGGTGGCCTATCAGATAAAGGGCACAATGTGATTAAAAGAGAAGGCCGAATTTGTACTCTTACTGTGGTCCATCCTCTACAGTGTAGAAAGGAGTCATAGGTGTTGATGTTAGTTCTCGTAAGGGTAGCGGGAAGCATTCCAGGGTGGTTGATAATATGGAGGGGGGATCAAAGATTTGAGGGAGCTAGAGGTAAGCGATTGAGAGTTGAAGGTGAGTGTCTGAGAAGGTCTAAGGTACGCTCAGGTAAGGAAGAGTGAATATTGGGGTCTTACCACAATTAGTGGCATTCAAAATGGTAAATGTTTCATTGATTGATTATCTTATCTACACTGTTGTGTAGGGATTTTAATCATGTAGCGATATTAGAATATGTAAATCCTTCTGCCATGCTTTCCTATCCATTTGCCCAGTTTTCTAGTTTCTTGAATCATAAGTGTTTGTAAGTTGTGAACACTGTATGCATATTTTACATTTAACAAAAATAAATGATAAAATCAACCAAAAATTTAAAAATACAAAAATAAAATTTAATCCTTTTTAGGATTATATTTTCAGGATAAAAAAATATTTAATTAATAGATTGAATTTTGTTTTAACCTAAATAATCTTTTATTAGTTAGGATCTTATTTCTTTTAGTTCATGACTTACATGATAGCATTGTGAGAATAGCATTGTGATTGCTACATGATTTAAGTGTTTGGCCTTCCCATTTTAATGAAATAACATTGCTGCATCATATTATTTAATGTTGTTTCCTCTTGAATATCATTGAAGCTTTAAGCCAAGCATTTAAGGTTACATGGCTTAGTCAGGAGAGAAAATGGTTTACTCGTTATTAATCGCTTCTGTGAATTTTATATTTAAATGAATGATCCTCAAGCATGTAAACTCTTTTATGCTCAGATGCTAAACACAAATAGCAATTTTTAGAGTTTGTTGTGTGAGATTTTGAGAATCTCCATAGGCACTGAGAATGATCTCATATTACGTAAATCAATAAGATTTCACAGGTATGAAGATCTAACTTGTACATTAAATATGGGTTCTAATGGCTCACCATTAAAATTAACTCTCTTTTATAATTTAAATCTATAAAATATTTAATAGTATCGTGTGAGATTTAAAGAATCTCCGCAAACGTTGAAATTAATTGCCTTACATGTAGGATAATAAATCGTCACAGATGTCGTGATTCGCAATTTGTATTGTAAATAAATAAATAAATAAATTTTGTGAATAAAATAATAAACATTCTTTTTATAATATTAATTAATTAAATTAATAAATTTAAATTGTAATCACATTTTCTAACTAGATTTTTTGATCATGTGAGATTTTTTAAACTCCGTAGACCTTTAGGATAATCGTACTACTGTGTGAGTTAATAAGTCGCAAGTATAACGATTAAGATTTCTATATTTAAAAATATGTATTGTATAATTATGCATTAGAATATATTCAAAATGAATATTATTTAATTTTTATCATGTGAGATTTTGAATCTTTGCAGATATTTAGAATTATATCGTATCGAGTAAATCAATAAGGTTTTGCAGATATGAGAGTAGAAGTTATATGTTAATATGGGTTTTAAAGGCCCATCATGAAAATTAACTTCCTTTTATAATCCAAATTAATAATTTATTTAAGTCTCATGTGAAATTTCAAGAATCTTTGTAGAGACTTAAATTAATCATATCATCATGTGGGATAATAAGTCTCGCAGATGTAGTGATTTTTAATTTTTATGATAAATAAATAATTTTTATAAATAATGATATAATACACAATTTAGACAAATTAGTTAACCAAATTAATGTATTTAAATTGTAATTACATTTACCGACTATATATTTTAGTCATGTGAGGTTTTTGAATCTCTGTAGACTTTTAAGATAATCATATTATCAAATGAGTCAATAAGACCTTGTAGATATAATGATTAAGTTATATATATATATATATATATATATATATATATTATATTAACCAATTAAATTAAAGATGTATTTAAATAAATTTAATTTCTTTATCGTGTGAGATTTTGAAATATCTGTAGATATTTAAGATAATCATATTACTGTATAAGTCAATAAGGCTTTGTAGGTATGACGATTAAGAGCCTTTAAAACATGTATATACACACTTAAAATATGTTATTAACACTTAAAAATATACATAAAAATATAAATAAATAAATTAAGTTGTTGAATTCTTTTATTGTGTGAGATTTTGAAATCTCTGTAGATATTTAGAATGACTGCATTACCGTATGAACCAATAAGGTTCTGTAGGTATAGCAGTTAAATTCTCAATCATAAAACATAAAAATAATAATTTTAAACCCTTTTCTTTTCTTTATCTCAAAAATTCAAAATTGAGAAAATAATTAAAATTAAATTACTTTTGCAATTTAAAACACATATCAAAATTTTAGAAATTATTTTATTTGCAAAATAGTGAATTATTTTTAATTAATTTCTCCTCTAAAAAATATTTTTATGAACAACTTTTAAGTCTGAACTACGTGGACTTTAATCCTCATCATAGGGTACTTAGGCCTCAGAGTCAGATTTTGAGTCAAGTCCTCCCTTATAAATAAATAAATATTTCTCACCTAATTTTTATCATTCTTATATCAAACACATGAATATAAAATGAATAATTAAAATAATTTTAAAACCATATTAATATAGCATAATGAACTTTAGGTAACTGTTCTGACGAATGGGTATTGTGGGGTGCCTAACACTTTCCCCACACTCAACCAACTCCCAAACCTATTTTCTATTTTCACAGACTATCCTTATAATCCTTTAAATGGTTTCCCAAGATTTACCTCAAAATTTTGATGGCGACTCCTTGTTTGTTCGGTTTCGGGCCGAAACCTCCGCTCGCGCGCCGTC
The DNA here is from genome assembly GCF_029017545.1 of Prosopis cineraria. Classification (NCBI taxonomy): domain Eukaryota; kingdom Viridiplantae; phylum Streptophyta; class Magnoliopsida; order Fabales; family Fabaceae; genus Prosopis; species Prosopis cineraria. The sequence continues at coordinate 18,811,999 of NW_026555341.1, read as the reverse complement.
CGCATCTCATTTTTCAAGTGCGACAGTTGGCAACTCCACTAGGGACAGGTTAGAGAGTCAAGCCTATATAAGTTTGTTGTGGTCCAAATATAATATGTTATTGTTATTATTATTATCCCTTTTAATTTGTGTGTGCCTTTTGCCCCCTCTTTTCCTCTTCTCTCTCTCTTCATTTTTTATAACAAGTCTTAGGATTGATAATATGCGCAATAAATCCTAAGATAGAAGACTTTTATTTGTACATTTAATTGTCTCTTTGTTTGATCTGATTAACAGATGAGGGTTGGGTAGCATATGGAAATAAGATAACATGCTTACATGCTCTTGTCACACACTATGCACTCATACAATTCAACACACACATTTTGAGTCTTATACCTGGGTTTGTGAATATCATAGGTTAGTGGAAGTTAGTAGTGGTTTCCCTAAAGAGTTTTTGAACTCTTGGAGGTTACTATGAATGCCTCACCCAAGTTGTTACTTACTCAGTAAATTTTGTCCCCTAAATTTACTATGAATGCCTTCACCTCACTATTTGTGTCAAGTTCTCATATAACAACACAATTCACAATCAATACATAATCATCACATCTATTCAAATTCAATACATATACACAAGTGGAACAAGTTACACAACATCATATACTTGCTTGTTTAGCATTTAGGCCTACCCATATACCTTCTCACTAGGGCACCCTCGGCAAGATGCAACATCATATACACCTATACAAGCAAGGTTTCACAATACAATTCATATACGCATTCACTTATGCATCCTAGTTGGCAACTCTACTATCACAACTCATTATACATTCATTTATACAAATGGTAATCATACAACTATTAAGTGAAGCTACTCTTTTCTTGCTTCCTTTCCTGACCTTTTCATGCTCTCTTTAACTGTGTTCAAAAGTAACGGAGTGAGACTTATGTCCCAATAACTCAGAGGTAACCCTAATTACCAGTTAGTAAGCTAAATCATAAAACAACGATAAAGTAGCATGCATACTAGTAAAAGCAATGTCATATGTATATACAAGAATTCATTCTCATCAATCTCGTTATGCTCATACAATGCATTCTTGGTTCCACCTAACAGAGCAATCTCTACATTCAAACGAGGACTTTCAGTCATAAGGAATAGGGTCCACCATAAACTGCTCAGACCAAGTAATCCTCTTAGGTCTATTATGGCAAGTAAACTCTACTCTTTGGATCATTAGGACTTCTTAGCCTTATATAGAGTAGGACCATGTCCCCCTACCCTAATTTAGGGTAACCTCATGGATCATTCAATATCCTAGGTCCATTGTTACGAAGTCAAGCTCTACACTCTGGATTATCAAGATTCTTCTCCTAGGTCAGTTCTGATGAAGTCAAGTTCTATGCTTTGAATCATCAGGACTTCCCAAACCTCCTCATGGTAGGGCCGCATCCCCCTACCATAATCTGAGGTATACTCACGAATGTGATGCATGGCAATGTACATGCTACCTCTAATTCATTTCAATCAATACACACATATCCATACGTATATGCTTTCACAATACTGCTACTCTATCAGTTCACAATACAATGCACGTAGTTATATCAAAATACTTGCAAACAATTTTCTAAATAAATAAGTAAAAGGGTTACTCCAATTACCTTTAATCCTTACTACTAAGGGTTACCAATCACTTTAAGCTCTCAAGGGCATAGATTTTCATGAGTAATGCTATAAGTGTTCAATTTACACAATACAGTGCCCCTCAATCAATTATCAACCTTTCACATAAGTATTGATTTAGCTCAATCAAATTGTTTAACACATAAAACAATTCAAGTGAACTCTTTTGAATTCACTTATCCATTATTTATAATCATTAGCCCTATAGGCTACTCAAATGACCATAAGAACCTCCTAACTCATTTATTCAACCAAAATCTTACTATTAACCTAACTTTTAGGTTATTTTGAGCATAAACTCTAAAAGCTCAACCATTCAACTCCATACTAGTCATAAAACCTTAGTTTTTTTGATATTCTATTCTAACCTTTTCTTTTAGATTATAACACCTTAAAACTTCATGATTTAGTTTCTCAATTGATGAAATTTAATGAAAAAGGGGTAGAATTGAAGCTTAAGATTATGCGATACTTACCCAGCAAGTTACTAATCGAAGAAGACTCTAAACTTTAAGATATGGCTTGCCGTAGCAGAGCTGACCATCTCTTCTCCTCCAAATGTGTTTCTAGCAATTCCTCTTTTGATTTCGTAAGCTGATTATGTCAACTTTAAGTGATCTCTAGATAATACACTGTGGTGCATGATAGAGTGAGTCCAATTTCACTTGTGCTCACACGTTATGCCTTAAATTGTCTTTCTACCCTTCAATCTTATTAATAAAACATCCAAACAACACAAAATACTAACTCAACATCTAAACCACAATTAATTCACTAATTACTAATTTGCCCCTAATTAATGACTAGTTTCAAGGATTGAAACATAGGATATTACAGCTTCCTCTAACAATCCATATTTACTATTTTCAAATCAATCTTTATGATTGCTAAATGGACTAACCAAATTGTATACATTTTGTCAAATGCTTGAAACTTGTCATTTTTAGTGCATAATCTAAAAGTTTTCATGACTCATGAATTCAAAAATTATGATTTCATAAAATACATCCTTTAAAAAGTCATATGCATGAAAATTCATGCCAACTCGATCTCATTCAAGTTTTTCAAAGAAAAGTTGGATTAAGCAAACTTAATTTCAAAATGATTTTCATGATTCATATTGTTGAGCCTTTTCATATGCATTAATATTCATATCTCAATTTTCAATTGCAAGTTACTTGAATGGATATGAATAGAACTAATGTTTTCTAGCAAGCTTGTGATTTTACTTGAGTAGTAAAGCATGATATACTAGCTATAAAAGAGAAGCTCAAATCAAGTTAAGGAACTTGAAGTCATCAACCATTGAATGAAGAAATGCAAGAAGATGACTAAAAGAGAAAGGGAATGACAACTATGCTAAAATCAATGAGAATTCCTATCCCTTACTCTTACATTGGTTAAACATTCTTTGCACCCTAATTGCATAATTTGATCTATGATCCCAAACCTATAAATGCTGGAATACTTGCTTACTCTAAGGGAAATCTCAAGAGTTTGAAATTTAGCAAACTTTGCATACTTCATGAAAAGTATCTCATCTCAAATTGAGATTTTATGCATTTATCAAAGCTTAAAAAATGCATAACATTGACAATCATAATTTGCTGCATTGTATACAAAATGTCATAGTCTCCTGCATCACATGTGAAATGAGGAGTTTATTTTTACAACTCATTTTATAATCCTCCTCATACTTAAAATTTTGGTTTAAAATCATGATCATTTTATGCATAATTATGTTTAATCATTTTGTTGATATTTTTATTTTAATTCTTTAATATGAAAGGCTTATGAGCTTTAATCATCTAATTTACTTGGACCCAATCAAGCTTGGGTACTACAAAAGAAACAAATTTGTTCTTTTGTAGGATCTCACCTTTGTTTTGAGTATCTCATTAATTTTAAGGTGAAGTGTAGAAAAACAACTAATTCAAGTGAGATTTAGTGGTGTACCACACATGAATTAGAATTTTAGAAAGATTGGTGAGAGGAGTTAAGTTAAAACAAGTGTGTCTCAATGATGATTCAAGCATGATTCAACAATCATAGTGGATTGAAGATAACACAAGCATGAACTAAAAGTCAAAAGACTTGGAAGGTTCTAAAAGCTGAATCAAGTTATGCATGACAACCTAGACATGCTCATTTCAAACATACCAAGAAATTTGCCTTGGAATGGCAAATTCAAAATTCATATTTTTGAAATGGGAGCAAGCTTGTCTAAGATAATTGTAATAACCCTAAATTTTTCAATAAATTAAGTTTTCTTCCGATTAATATTTTATTTAAATTAGTTTTATAACAAGTAGAGAGTGATAATTTAAATGGAACTTATATTAGTAACTTTGTTGAAGATTTGAAGTTTGAATTCTATTGAGTAAAAAATTTAGTTTTATTTTATTTTTAGTTATAGGAAAATTTTGTGCTCATTTTTATAATTTTTTTCATTGGCCATTCCTTGTAAATTTCCTAATTCTCCTTTGAATCAAATATTTCTTACCCTCCCCTACATTTGAAGCTAAGAGCAGTGAAGAATCGAGAGAGAGAGAGAGAGAGAGAGAGAGAGAGAGAGAGAGAGAGAGAGAGAGTTTGAATCCTTCCTTCCTTCTCACCGCCATTAGCATCTTTAGATATCGTTGTTGACTTCCCTCTTCACCACCATTGCTCATCCATTCCCCTTCTCTCTATTCACATCACTAGTTGCTATGGGGGTTGAGTTATCGAAAACTCATCCCCTGTCGTCCTCCTCTGCTCCTTTCTTGTTTGGTATTGGCAAGTGTATGTGCGTCATCTTGAACTTCTCTTGCTCCTTAATTCTAGTTGTTACACGTGTATATGGTAAGTTACTTGTTTCTTTTCTCTTTTATTTAAAGATCTGTCATTTTCTCTTATCTCTTGCTACTGTCAATTTTTACTCATCATGGAGTGAAGTGTGCTTGTTCTTTTTCTCTTCTTCATCCTCAATTGCTGAAAGTTTCGTATACGTGGCGGGCAGTTCAACTATTGCATTTGTTAGCTAAAATTTTGGTCTGCTTTTGGTTTGCATAGGAGCTCAAAACTTTATTTTTTTCCTTTTCTTTCTTGATGTAGGGCTTGTATTTGTTCATAGATATTGCCACTAAATTTCATTTAGGGGTGAGTTGTTGGGTTTTTCTCTTCCCTTTTGGGTTCTATAGCAGCACCAAGTGATTTTTCATAAATCATTCCTCTAGCTGAGTTATAACATTCTAATTCCTTATTGTTGCTGTCATAAAGTTCTAGAAGAATTAAGGTTTAGTTTTAGTCAATATTAGATGCTGTGCTATTGTGGGGACTAAATTAAATTTGGTTAACAAAAGTAAAGGCTTGGGAGTTGTTAGAATTTCTTGGTTGTTCATCTCATAATTTTTGCCAATGATAAATGCATGCTCTCAAGGTATTTATAAAAAAAATATGAGAGAGAAGAATTTGATGAATTATGAGTTGTTAAAGCTTTCATATTATAGCTTGGAAAAGTAACTATAATTATAGTTCAAGTTGTTAATTGAAAATTTTAAAATGAGTTGTTAAAGTGGGAGAAAGGATTACATAGGATGCTTGTTTCACATTTCCTTTAATCTAGAAGAAGCTTAAGAATGATAGATATGGTTTATAATGATCTATAAATGAGTATGGGTCACAAGGGACAAATGATTTACTTAACTTAAGTGTATTTGAAATATAATTGGTTAGAGTATTATCTTTAATATTGTTTAGATTGAATTTAAATGTCCAGTAAGTAATTGAAAAATTTCTTCATAAATGATTTTAAAACTATGATTTTTTTGTCAAGAAATTTAGAGCACCATTAGAATTAAAGTGGAAGATTAAGAGAATCATACTTTAAAATTTTGGGAAACTATAAGGTAAGTGGATAGCATCCTAACTAATCTTTCAATAAAGATTTCCTTTACTATAATAGTACATTTTTATGCAAATTGTTTCAGTAACAACGATGTGACTATTAAGTAGTTTGTTTATTAAACTTCTTTATTTTGGGAAATTACCTTCATCTGTTTTGAAATTTTAATTAATTAATAAATATAAGTTTAGACTTTGACTATGAGATTTCATTCTATTAATTATTGAATTGATATAGAGAATAATTCATGCGAGTTTGACTTTAAAAATGAAAACTTTATTTATTACTGATGATTTTCTAGCATGTTTGAAATTGAATTTAAAAGAAACTTATTACAGAACACTGGTTGCTAGTGGCAATTCCAGTAGCACTTGCACGCTATGGTTATGACTAGTTAGTTCAACTTTTCTGATCATCGTGCTCACGTTTGTTGTTCGTGGGTCTAATACCAACATTTGATTTTGTGGCTCTAAGCTATGTTTGGTTAGCATTACCCTCGTGGACTATATGTCCATGTTTGTTTCATGGCTTCAGCTACGTTTGGTTACTTACCCTTGTGGACTGTGTGTTCACGTTTGTTTCGTGGCATTAGCTGCGTTTAGTTATTTATGCTTGTAGACTATGTGTCTACATTTATTACTTATTCTGATAAGTCCCTATAATTATGAGTTTTTAATCATTTGATAGACTTATTTTTCATTGATTTTGATTAATGACATATTTATAATTATTTAATGTAATTATTTGCTTTATTGAAATTACATGATAATGACGTTTGATATGATACTTTAATGAATCAAGAATTTATTTGAAGTTACATAAAGTCCTTTTATGACAAAGTTTATTAAATATTTGTTTGCAAAAATTGTTATTTCTAGCACACATAATTATGTTAAACTTTATTTTTATACATATTTAATTATTTATTATTGGGATAATATTCACTAGAAATTTATTTTGGTTTTAAATTTCTTATTAATGCTGATCTTATTGTTGACCTCTGAAGGGGCATATAGCTATTCTGGGTGAAATTTTACCTAGCATTATCTCCCTTTTGATGTAGATATTTGAATTCACGTATTTTGTTTTGGAAAGTAAGGTTAGGTGCTCCACATAGCCTATAACTATATTTATATTTTGATGTATGTTGTCTGCTGGCTGGAAGGAGCTAAACTCTTAATTGAAACTATATTTTTTGTAAAATATTGTTTTGTAGTATTTTTGAAATATCTTATTTATAGGAGAGATTCTGCCAAAATTTTTATGAAAATATTCAATCTTTTATTATAATAATTTTGTTATTAAGTATGTTATAATTTTGGCATAAACTCATTTGTTTTAAAATGGGAAGATTTCTCAATTTAGGGCTTAAAAGATGTGTGATAATGTTCACATCTCATGCCGATCACCCTTTATTTTTTAGATGTAACAATAACAAAGGGTCATGACTAAGAAGCTTGCTGAAACAAGTGTGCACCAGAATGAAAGCACGTGCAAATAAGAGTTTCAAAGAGCTTATCATGGAATGTACATTTGAAACACATGTGAAGTAGGCTACTTAACTGCAACAAGCTCATATAGTCAAGTGAAGATTTCTTTAGCTATGTGATAGCCTATAATGAAGAAGTGAAGCTTGAGAATATACAAAACATCTTCCAGTATTAACTCATCACTCTTACTAACATCACATTTAATGAAGAATTATTTAAGATTATGAAGTAGATGACCCCCAAGACTAGAACAGCCTATCAAGTAAAATGAAGAAGATTCATTGAGAGGTTGAAGAGCAAAATGAAGAAAAAAAAGGGGTAGAGGAAATAACAACTAAAAATTGGAGGAAAATAACAAGACCAAGTTCAATAATCATCTTATAGCCTTCAAATTTAGGAAATACATGGATGAAAGGGACAAAGTCAAATTCAAATAGTTGAAATCCATGTAAACCACAAGGCTACATCACAAATGAGTTGTTGAAGCCATCAAAAATTAGGTATCCATGTAATCAACATGTGCCAACTTAAGAAAGATGGATCACCATAGCAAAATAATGAGTTCAAGTGACTTGAAGCTGGAAATGATCAAAATGCATCAAGTTTCATTATAATTGTTGGAAAATTGCAAAGAAATTCAACATTTTAGCTATGACCTTACAACTAGAAGAATAAGAAGGAGCAGTAAAAGAAGGAAGAGCTTGAGATGGAACAACATTGGCAATGATCTTCATGAATCAACACCATCATGCCAAATCTAAATGAGCATTTCTAAACCCTTAACTTTTTAAATTTGAGTTGTATACATTCATTAAGGGGGAGCATTGCATGATTGACAAGTTTTGATGATGAAAACTATCTTTAACATATTTTAAGCATCATATTTATAAAATCATAACATTTTGTTCTACATTCATTATTTCATATTTTAAACCAAAAGGATTTTGATAAAATCAATTATTTACACACTTGGTGTATTTTAACCTTACCTATTTAAGTCTTTTAACATCATTCGTATTTGGTATCTATGTGTCATAAGCATATTCTAATCTATTTCTATCATAATACTATATTTCTTTGTGTTATTAGTGTTTCAATTCATGCATATAGAAGAATCAATACGCAACAACAAGCAATTCCTCCAACTCCTTGTGCAAAAGAAGAGTTAATCTTTTGAGGATAATTCATCAAACTAATGCACCAAGTACTTTATCAAGTTATCACAAAATGTTGTCATTAAGGGGGAGGAATCATCTTCAAGAAGCAATTCTCAAATCAAGAACATCAAGAAGCTTCTTGTTCATATTTCTCCAATGGAAAGAGAAAATTCTAAAATAAGGCCACCTTGATGTAGTCATATAAGGAGAAGAAGTCATATTCAAGGGAAAACTCAAAACCTTATCTTATTCATGTATTCCCTTGCATTTACTTAAAAAAATTTTTGTTAATGACAAATAGGGGAAGAAGTTATCATAAAAAATTTTATTTGCTAAAAATTTATTTTCTATTATATAAGCAAATTTTTTATAGGTGATTTATTATCATTAGAAAGGGGGAAGATTTTTGAACATAATGGCTTGTGACATTATGTTTAGCTTAAGTTTTGATAATAAACAAATATAAATGAATTAACTATACTTATGCCTAATCATTTTTATATACATAGTAGTTAACTATGACTATAGAATAAGTGTTTTGAAGTGTTTTTACTTATGTTGTTCCATTTTACATGAGGTTTGAAAAAATAATTTGCGTGCCTCAAAATTATTTTATACTATCATATTTTTTCTTATCTTAAATTCTATATCCAAAAGTGTTCACAGTATCATCTTCCATAACTTTAATATATGCATATTGACATTTGGACTAACCATTTTGTTCATAATATATCATTTAAGGTTGTTCAAAGTGAAGATGAGAGTGAGCATGAAGAGGGAAAAAATAAAGTCATCATTAGCATGCATGCCACACCCAAGATAGGAGAACATAAAAAGAAGGATGATTCAAGAAGAGCTTAAAAAGAATGAAGACATTCATATAAGCTTGGATACATCTTGGAAGCCTTGTGTAACATTAGAAACTTTTAACTCTAATTTGTTAACCTAATTAAGGTAGTTAGTGAGTGAATGAGGTATGTGGCCAGAGGGGCTTAACTTAGCATAATTGATGTGATTTTAGCCCTAGAAGTGGGTCCAGATCAATGGCGGGCCACTGGGCAAGGAAAGAGAATGAAAAAGTGAAAGTTGTGTTCTGTGCCACCCGCCGCGGTGCGTGGTTGGTCCGTTGCGGCACACGGACACAATTTGAATGTAATGGGCTCCTTTGTGCCATACGCTGCAGCAAAGGGCAACGTGTGCCATGGCGCACAGCTAAAAATATGATAAATTTGATTCATGAGCTGCGTGAAAATAGAAGAGGAAGAGAGGAGGAAATGAAGAGCTTAGTTGTGGCTCTGCTAAGGCATGACATTTGGCTCCGCTAGGGCACAACATTTGGCTCCATTGAGGATAGATTGAAACTCCCTAACACTTAAGGTAAGAATAGGTGCTTCCTTCTTCCCTTCCCTCTCTCATTTATGATTATTTATAGTAGGGTTTAAGTTGGGAGATGGATTTTTGGTCCATAAGAGTATGGGTCCGATTCTATTGGTTTAAATGAGATTAATGGAAGTGATTTAATGTAGTGAAACACCACATTGATGATTTTAAAAGTTGTTAGTCCATAGGAGTATTTCATATCCAAAATTAATATTTATGAGCTAGTTCAGAGAGGTTAATGTGCATTAATGATAGTTTGAGATGTTATTAATGATAATGTGCATTAATAGAATCTAATAAGTCCATTGGGTATGAACGGGTAGTGGTTATGAGTTGGTAAAATAGAGTATGAGGAGTTTTTATTGATAGAGCTTGAAGAGCTAGATGATGATGATATCCTTATGATTTGGTTGTAGAGAAGTTCATCTTGGCACCTTTCAAGCTTGTTGAAGCTTGAGGAAGTTGCTATAATGAGGGGTAAACCTTTAACTTCTCAAAGATTTGAGGTAACCATGGGAAACTTAATTTTTATAGTTAAAATGTTAATCGTGTTCTAAAATGTGATTTATGAGTTAATCTGATTGCATATTGGAAAATGCTTGAGTATGAAATGGTTTTGAGAAAGAAAAACCTCGATTCTACCACCCTTAATGTTTTATCAAATTAATTATGATTTATTACTATGGGTGGAGAATTATGATAAAGTATGTGTTAAAATGTGGAGCATATGTGTTATGTAAATTCATGTGTTGAAGAATAATTGTTAAAATGCATATTATGTGTGAAATGTGCATAGCATAATCATTGTCAAGAGTTCGCCTAGGTAGAGGAGTAGATTGGTTGAAATTCATGTGGTATTGGTAGTGACCATTGAAACTGAGAGCTAGCCTTGGCACCGACTGTTGGAATCAAGAGGTAGCCCTTGTCCTATGGTTGATTTGAGACTGTCCCACTTATTATACGAGGGATTCAAACCTAACTAGTCTCTATCAGTTCATGAGGGAGCTAGATTGGGGGTATGACACCCCAAGGTTGTAGTATTGAAGGAAACTGAATTACAGAAGTGAGTTAACCTTAGCCCAGTAGCTACTCACAAGTGAAAGGCTAGGTTAGTCTGTGAAGGATGTAGCCTCGTGATAGCCACTGATTTTATGTCGAAGGTAATAGGAGGATATAAGGTTGGCACATGATCATGCATATAAGTCCGACCACATGGTTGTTAGTATTGTGGTCCGGCAAGTGTTAAGGGCGCATGGTTGTTATTTTTGTGACCTTGAGTTATGTTTTTAAAAATAACATGATATAGTATTTTGTGACAAGCTCGGTCACATGGTTGTTAATTTTGTGAACTATGACCCAATACTATGTGATATATGTGTTATGTGCCTTTTTGCATCTATTTATAATTAATATGTAATTGTAAGGGTTAAGTGAAACTTAGTTACTGAGTGGTTGTACTCACCCCTCAATTCTCAATATTTTCAGAGACTAGCTCATTGGATCCAAGTCGGGGAAAACACACAGAGACTTAGGATTTGTGGAGTAAATCCTCTTTATGTCTCTCTTTAGTTGTTTACATGTGTAATTGTCAATGTAATTGCCAACTAGGATAAATTGTCATGATTGGTTTACTACTTGTATGATTTTGTGCCCTAGGATAGTGAGTTTTTGTTGTAAACTTGTGGATAGGGCCAAAATACCTGAGCAAGTAGGAACATATGTATTTTTGAGAAATATGAATAAAATGGTTTATTTGGTGCAACTTTTCCTCCCCCTCTATGTTTGTGAAAATTGGGGTTGAGTGGTGATTTTGTGAAACAAGCATTTTTAGTTGTGTGTGGTGTGTTGCACAAGTCCACAAGAGTCCATTGAGTGTTGTCGGAGGGTTGGTGTAGGCTATTGGCATGCATAGTTGAGTTGGGACACCCCATTTAGGAAATTTTGTGAAAATATGTCAAAATGGGTTTTAGTGTCCAACTTTTGATAGAAAATGAATTTGAGTGTGAAATTGGTACCATTAGCTAGAGTTAGGAGAAAGTTCTGTGTAGACACCAAAGCCACCTTAATTGAATGTTGGACAGAGATTTGGGATGCGTCGAAAGTTTGCTCCCTGTGCTATCAAATGACAGCACTGATCTGTCAAATTTCTTGTAATGCACCGTAGTGCATGGCACCTCACGCTATGATGTATGGCACAGAGGAGACATGCCACAGTGCACGAACCGTAAGCCGCAGTGCACGTGTCAAAATCAATGTAAAAATCTGTTTTGAGTTTTAAAACTCATTTTTGGGTCCTAATTAATTTCAAAGCTTCCACTTTGTTTTTAAAACTCTGATTTGAAGTCCTTAAATTATATTTGAGATTTAAAATGGCAAAATTGGGATTCTTTGAAATAGATTTTGAGAAATCCTTTTAGAAACCCTACAGTTTGGTAATTCTTGTGAGTTAAGCCCTGGATTACCATAATTTAGAGTTAAGTGTAATTTAACCTTAGGGAGGTTACACCTTGGACTTAATAGGTATAATATCATTGGGCTAGAAGGCTTTATGTTAAAGTCATTAGTTTAGATATGAAATATTGGCTTAAGGTATTTTAAATCAAAACATGCATTTTAGCTCTTCAGAGAAAGAGTAAGATATGCTTTTCTATAATCATGCTTTTCATCTTTGATCATATATATCTCATAAGGTTAAAAATATTTTGATTAATAAATCTATAAAGTTTTTAAAGTTATTCTATTTACTCAAAATAGAGTTAAGCTGAAAAAGTTATTAACTTGAAATCTAAGCTTTGAAATTGCAATTGTGCAGAAAATTAATTTTGACCTTTAGTCATGTTTCTTGTCATATTCTCACTACACAAATCATTTTAATGTAAAACATATCTCATCTGAAAATATACTCCAACAAATTTTCAAAAATAGTTTCTTTATTCAAAATGAAGTTCTATTAACAAAGATATGAATTTTTGAATTTGAGTGTTGAGATATTGATTCTGCATAGCATTCAAACTTGACCTTTGTTTACTATTTTGATCATATCTCAAACTTACATTGAATTTAATGTGAAAATTTTTCTATTGAAAAATAAACTTCAAGAGCTTTCCAAAGATATATAATTTGTTAGATTTGGAGTTGTATTGAGAGAGGTATAGCATTATGAAATTATGTGCAACGAAGCCCCCTAAAAAATGCGTGATTCATACTAAGACATATGTATGATTCATCTTGAAATTGCCTCATTATCCATTTCAAGCATGAAACCTCACTACCCTCACACCTTATTCAACCTCCAGAAGCCTTATTTTCACTAAATAGCTTTTATGATCTAAATCATGCGTGAAGCACTTCCTATGTACGTGTGAAACATCTCCTAAAAGCCTTACTTTTACTCAATAGCTTCTATGGTTCAAAACACACATGAATCACTTTATACCCACGTGTGATTTATCACTTGGGCAATATCGCATGATGTTTCAAGTGTGATTTGTCATGTCACAAGCGAGATTTATTACCTTTGCTTGTGAAAACTCTAAAACACACGTGAATGAGCTTTAGTTCCATGTGAGAAACATCACTAACGGCTATAATCTCTGCATAATGACTACAAATGATCATATGATGTCTCCAACACTTATTTCACTCTATAGGTTTTAAATATATCACTGAGGTTATAACTACCCTAGCAAAATAATATTAAGCTGCACTAATATAGTACTAGTATGAACTTAAGTCAATCTCTATGAGGACGTTTAGTTGGAAAATTTAGGTTTGAAGTGTGCTACAAGTTAAAGGTGATTTGGAAATAATTAGGCTCAAAATTAATTAAGCTAATTAACCTAATTTTAGAGGAAATGGAGTGGGTGTGTGTGAACCTATTAGAAGTAGGAACTCCTATGTAGAATTGGCCACTTATCCTTGTTTGATTACAACCTAGCTAGTTTGGTTTCTTCTCTCTTCTCTTTGGTTTTAGTGACTTAGTTATATTAACTAATACTTAGCTAATACCTTGACCAACCCCAATCCAAGATTATGATCTTAGAGTAAGCCAAAGCAAAGCTAGCATTAAATTTAAGTGTTACAAACATGAGTCAATTAGGTCAAACACATATAAAGGAATCAACATACTCAAGATTATGATTCATGAAGATATTCACATGCATTCAAGTTGGCAAGATGATGAATAGCAAGAAAACATGTTAAATTCATCAAGCTATATCAAGATTATGATACAACTCAAATAGGCCAAAATTATGCACTAGACATAACTCAAGTTGCAACAAGCTTCTCTCAATCAAATAAATCATCACATGAGATTACAAGATCAAAGAATCATACAAATTTCTAATTCTAGAAAGAGAAAAATAGAGAGAAGAAATTCAAATTCAACTAGAAAATAATACAAACTCAAGGTTTCCTTCTCCACATAGTAGCTCCTTCAAAAATCTAGCCTTGCATCTTTAAGTGATAAACAAGATGAAGCTCTAAGATTATGGTCTTCTTCACCATGATTTTTCCTAAAGATAGCTTAGTTTGATCCTTGAGAAAGCTATTAGTTTATGTGGAGGAAGAAAAGAGGAAGAGAATGGTGGTGGTTTTGTGAAATTTAAATAGTTAGATTGAGAGATATAGAGGAGAGAATATGGAAGTGTAGAGAGAGAAATGAGCGGATTTGATGAACTTGAAGTTTGAAAAATGAAAATATGAGTGAATCATTTGAAAATCTGATCCTAAGCTAGCTTAAACCTGTTTTGGATGAAAATATGAAGTGCTACCTCCTAAGCAAGTTTCCACAAAAATAATTACAAGTCATTAGGCCAAGTAAGGTTAAGGGTAGTTTAGGTTGCAAGTTACTTAAGTGATAATTCTAATGCTTGCTCTTTTTATCCCATATGTGCATGTACATGATAAGCTCTTTTGTTCCCTTAATTGCCTTGGAATTCACACCTAATGCAATGCAAATTCAGATCCAAAATTTTCCTCCAAGCTTCTCAAACACATTGCAATTAACTTGAGCTTTGACAAGTCAACTTGATCCCTTATGTGCATGTGCATGGAAACCTCTTTTATGCCTTATTTAGCCTTGTTAATCATGCCAGAATTTTGTCTATAATTCTCCTTGGAAGCTTTCTTCAATTGCCTTAAGTTATGTCTTCATTTGTCACAGTAATTCACCTAAGTCACAATTAAATTAGATAATCAAATAATCATAGTGTGACATTTATTTAATTAGACTAAGATATAAAATATTTAATTCATCCAAAGTATTAAAATGAATAATAAAAAATGAATATGAAAGCCTAATAAGACTCAAGTGTAGATAAGCACACATTTAAACCAAAATCAAAGGCTAATTGGAAACCCTTAAGGAGGCAACCTTAAAATGTTGTCTTTTCCTAATAAATGTTAACCTAGGATGAATCAATAAAAACTAATTAGACCAATCATCTTAACTCCTGAAAAGATAGAAATCTCAAGCTTAACTCTAATTTGGTGAGAAAGTGCATTTTACGACTAAATTACCCCTAATGTATGTATTTGAACACTTAAGTAAAATTGCATTAAGAATGTGATATCAATGCATACAGAGACTCTTAACATATAGAAATGGTCCTAAAACTAATGAACACATAAAATTCTCAATTTGCCCTTGAATTTCGAATAAAGTGAAAAATAACCAAAATGCCCCTAATATGCACACTTTCTCATTAGGGATTAAAACCCTAATTTCGCACTAAGAATGCACATTTTAAGGTTTCTTACCATGAAATGTGATCCCAATTACTTAAGAAAAGTATGTAATAAATATGACCTATCAATATAACACTCCAACGTATCTTAATAAGAGATTAACCTCTAAAATTACTAAGCTATGAAATCCATGCTCATATTAGTCTTATACAAAAATCATTGTTAATAAGCCAATATCATTTATATTTTCATCATTTGAGTATTAGAGTTTCATTGTACTCACTATTGCTCTTAAATAGATTTTTAATCGAGTAATTTACATAAATTATTGTAAAGGTGAGAGAGAGATTTTTCTTGTAATCAAGAGAGGTTGTTCTCTTAAGATAAGAAGCTCAGTAAAGTGAGTTGCCATAAAGGCTTACAAGTTCCTGAATTAAACTTGTACTTGTATTGTGGTAGCAAGCACCTACTTAGGCTTATGTTATAGTGAAGAAATCTCAAGTAGTTGCTTGGGGACTGGACGAAGGCTTAAGTGGTGAACTTAAACTAGGATAAATCATAGTTTTCACTCTCTTCCTTTAACTCTTCATATTTCCAACAACCTTAGTTAATGCTATGTTTTAGTGTATAAAATCTTATATATTATAAAGCCCATCAACCTTTTTACTATTACACTATTTATCTATAATGTTTTCCCTAAAGTGACCCCACATGATGTTATTCATCTATAGTATTTTTCTCAAAATATCCTTCTTATGTACTCTTACCTTCTAAACCTTTTTGTCCTCGAAAAAAGTCATCTTCCTCTCACCCTTTCTCCCTTAGAGCCTATTTTCAGCCAAGCTTATGTTTTGTTATCATCGCCAATATGAAAGCATCAGAGAGAGATGATTTAAAATAGGAACATCACCATTGCCATTCATCAGACCCAGTTCCCTCCTCCTCCTCATCTTCTTCTTCTTCTCTATTGAAACCACTAAGGATGATTAAGTTCTAGATTTAGTCATAGGTTTCTCTTTCTCAGTTGGTATGTTGTCAAATTTTCTCACATTACTCTTTGCATCTTTCTTTACTATTCTTTGTGCCCTCTATTTAGCATCCTCTATTTTTGATATTTGTCAAGCAACATCTAGGAGTGAGTAAATGTGCTTCTGATGACTCCATATTTCTACTGAGAAAGAAATGAGGGTTTGGTGAGTAGAGTTATCATGGATACCATTGCAAGTAGAGATGAAGGTGTTGCCTTAGGCCACTAACAACTTTGCTTCCTCTTCTTGCTTCTAGCAAAGCTTTTACTTTGCTTACTTCTCTCATGCTTGGCTTAATTGCGTGAATGCTTAAAGTCATTTTTCTAGGTATAAAGTGTCCATCAAAGTAAAAGATATGATTTAACTAAAATCCCTTATCTTAAGCACAGCGGATATGTGCTATGACTAGGTGATCTATATTATGCCATAAATTTTTTTTTATCAATTTGCTTGAACCTCCCTTTTCCTTTTGCTGCATCATTTGTGAGGTATGTCCAAGCTTGGTGATGTTCTTTTTTTTTTCCTTCATTTATCTCTTTCATTGCAACCTTGACTCCTCTTCTCTAATCCTTCACTAACTATACTTCAACTTCATATTCTTTTGTTCTTAAATTAAGAACATAGTAAAGGTAAACATATTTCAAGCTTGTATTCTTCTTTCTATATGAAGGAGATATAAAATTAGTGGTTGAAAGGCTCATGCTAAAATTGTTTATAGAAATAATAGAACTCATTAAAATTTTGATTGAACCCATTCTTTTCCTTATCATTTTTGCTATAACATCTGTATGAGTGACAAGTACATGGAAGATGATTAGTAGTCAAAATTTGGTCATCATTGTTTCTTCACCTGCCTCATAACTCTATAGAGAAATATGCAATTGCAGTAGAAAGACTGATAAAGGAAAATAAAATGTATAGGGGAAAAAATACACAAGAGGGAGATTTGATTTAGACTATATATTGAACTTGCACCTAACTATTCACATCCAAGAATATAAAGGAACTATTATTTTCTTAAAAGAAACCATGAAAACTAAAGCCTACACATCACATCCATTATCAGACAATCTATAAAACACATTAAAATGCAATGTTAGTATATAAAAAGGTATTGTATAAACATCTCTAATGGCAGAGTAGGTTAAATAGTGAAATAATGATATAATTATCTAGGCTAGCAAGTTATTTACTAAATGTGGACTAACAGTAATGTTAATTGTTATTTACTTAATCAGATAAGACTTTTCAATATATTTTTTTAGCCAAAAGAAAAATTAAACATCAACCAACAAAACACCAATCTAAATGGATAGGTACAAGTTCAACAAAAGACTTTTGAATATTTTGGATTACTAATTAGTGAATAAATGGTAATAGTTATTGAGGATAGCAAGTTAGTTCCAAGTTACATGTTTGTCTTTATGCAAATTGAATCCATTATTTGATTAGGATGTCAAGTCCTCTTCACATGATAGCCAAGCAGTATAATCATGACAATTGAATAGGTATTGTAGTTTCTCTATTAAAAAAAGATTGGAGTCCTTTCATGTTTTCCTTATTTGGATATTTCCTAGTGTCATTTTAAAAGGTTAACTTTCATTGTTAACAAGTGATGACGATAAGGAGAGTAATAAATTATTTTTGAGCTTTTTGTCTGGTAGATTTAATTATGTAGAATGTTTTTTGAAACAAACCCTATATAGTGGTAACTAGTTATTAATGCATGCTTTATCATATAGAGAGACCTTAGGTAGTATAAGAAAATGTGTAGTGGTAACCAATTTCACATTTGTTAGGATCAAACATTTGTGAATATTTGATTTGAACATTTCGTTAAACTATACTATTGGCCTTATATTACTTGTCTTCCCATGATAAAGCATGTTTTAGTATGTCTTTATAATTTTTGTTACCCTCTTCATATTTTAGTCATAAGACAGGTTGAATAAATTGAATCATGCACGACCAAGATAAAGAGAAGAAGCTTTAGCAGCCTTAAATTCTACTTTCACTGTATCATAGTTCTACATTTGTTGCTTCTTAACCTTACACAACAAGTCAAAGATCATAAAGCGCAATTGCAAGAAGAGTAAAGCCTAGTAAGGAAATAAATTTTTGAACTAACTGCAGGAAGGGTAAAGCTTGTAAGGAACTTCAAATTTTAACCAATATTGTACTAACTGCAAAGAAAATTTTATTTTTTATTTGTAGGTTAAACTTATTTAATTTGGTTATAATGTGTTTTGATTTTTTCTAGCTATTTTCTCTTGTAATACATGAGTCAAAAAAGTCTTTTAAACTAACGGAATCCCAAGCCTTGCCACAGATTTCATTTTCTAGGAGCTCTAGTAGGCCATATCAAGATGACTGTGAGGACCCTAATTTCACCTATCCTTTTGATGTGGATGATGTTGATATGATAAATCCAAGTAGCAAGTACGTCTTGACAAAAATTTTGTTGGGATGAATACTTTCTACTTTCTTCTTTGTATGTGTTGATCTTATGAATCATGTTTCTACTTTGTTAATTGATGCTTCCTTTAGTAGTTTTGAAAACTAAAGAAAATAAAGTAACTGCTTGAAAATGAAAATTTAACTATAGATATTACCTGTCCTCTATTTGGTTTGTTCTTCATCTAATAAGGTTGACTAATAGTACTTCTATATTACTGGAAGATCACAGCTTGCTTCTAGTTGGTATAGGTGGAATGATGGGCATATCATATGTGAGCAATAAACTCCTATGCTATAAGAGATATGCTTCTTATAGTTTTAAGTTCTTGCTGGAAGGTCATAGTTTTTTTCTACTAAGGGAAAGTCTAGTGTATTGTGTTTTAGGGGATTGATTTGCACATTATATGTGAGCTTTTGTAGTCTATCACCTTTTCTATGCCATATGAGATATGCTACTAATAATCAAGTTCAACTAATAGCTGCTTAATAAAATCAATTTGTAGTAGAAAGTAATTAATTTGAGGGGAGAGGGACTATTGCTTCGTGATTATACTTCATTGTTATATTGTGTGTTAGAATAGAGGAAATAAATTTCAAGGGTTACAAATAAAACAGTAGAAATAAGAATATGTTAATGTTGGCATAATGAAGGCCCTGTGTATTATTGTCATTATATAGAAGGTGTAAAACCCTAAGATGAATACAAACATTACACATGTATATTAAGACCCAAATACAAGGCTATATAGAAAAGTATTAGACTTGGGCTGACTATTATTTAATGGGCTTTGGTCTTGTTCTTTTACTAGGTTTAAGCACTGCATTTCCTTTTGTCTTAACAGCCCCCCTTAAAGAGAGTTTTGGAATTTTACTAGACTGAGTTTGCTCTTGAATTCTTCAAACTTGGTGTGAGTTAAAGCTTTAGTAAAGAGATCAGCTACTTGCTCAAAGGATGGAATATATTGCACCACCTATTGATGATTTATCACTTAATTACAAATAAAGTAAACATCAAGCTTAATATGTTTTAATCAAGCATGATAGATAGGGTTTAAGGTGAGAGCTACTGCACTGAGATTGTCACACTAAGCAATCAGGACACAATTAAGACAAAAACCAATTTCTTGAACTAGAGACTATAGCCAAGAAATTTCAAAGGCGAGATCATCTAAGGATCAATATTTTGATTTTGTACTTGAGTGAACAACCACCCTCTGCTTCTTAGCAGACTAAGACACTAATGAATCTCCAAGAACAACACAATGACTATCAATTGATCTTCTATCATCTAAACGCACGGCCTAATCTATATCAGAAAACCCTTGTAGAACAACTTGGCTGTTAGGTCTAATATGAAGATCAAGATCAGAGGTACCTTAAAGATACCTGAGTATTCATTTTAGATTTGTCCGGTGTACATCAATAGGTAAGGCTAAAAATTGACTCAATTTATTAAATGCAAACATGATATCTGGCCTGGTGTTGATTAGATATTGAAGAGCCCCTATAATTCTTCAATACTTTATGGGATTTGCAAGTAGTTTCCCTTCATTTTTAGAATAGTATTTGTTCACAACCATAGGAGTTGGGACCGATGAAGACTTGTCCATACCAAATTTCTTCAAAATATCAAGTATATACCTTTATTGCTTTAAATAAAGTCAAGTGTCGTCTCTATATGCCTTCACTCCTAAAAAATGATGTAGGGAACCTAAATCTTTGATAGAAGACAAAGTGTTTAACTCCTTGATAAATGATTCAAGAAGTTTTGTTGAGTTGCCTATTATAATTATATCATCGACATAGATTAGAACAAACAGTACCTTATAATTTTACTTCAAGAAGAACAATGATGTGTCACATTTTGAATGAATGAAGCCCCAACCAAGCAACGTAGATTTGAGTTTCTCAAGCCAAGCCCTTGGTGCTTGTTTCAAGCCATAGATGGCTTTCTTTAGAAGACACACATGATTAGAGTATTTAGAATTGACAAATCCTTCCAATTGCCTCATGAAAACTTGCTCTTCTAAATGTCCATTTAAAAATGCATTGTTAATGTCAAGTTGCCTTATTTTCCATCTAAAAGAAATAGCCATTGTTAGAATAAATTTCAGTGTAGAGGCTTTGAGAACTAGACTGAATGTTTCATCATAATTGATTCCAAGACTTTGTTAAAAACCTTTAGCATCAAGTCTAGATTTTGGCCTCTAAAATGTACCATCTACATTGAATTTTAACTTGAAAACCCATTTACAATCAACAACATTCTTTTGTTGAGCATAGGGAACAAGCAACCAATTATTATTTTTTATTAAAGCATTATACTCATCCACCATTTCTATTCTCCACATACCAGAATTTAAGGCTACCCAAACATTGTGAGGCTCTTCATAGTTAGTAGTTTTAGTGATTGAAACTCTTACATAAGGAATCTCGGGCTTATGAACACCAACTTTACTTCTTATGATCATTCTATGTTGATTTCCAACAGGAGTAGTTCTAGAAGGTGAACTAATTTGTAGAGATAACATAGGGGCAATATTAACAGATGCATTAAGACTTGTACTTTGAGCAGCTAAATTATTCCATGAGCTTGAAAGATTTATTGATGAAATATGAATGAGACTAATAAAATTTCTTGTCTTTGCAATAACCGATGATAGAGAAGTAATAGCTGGAGCTAGTGATAGACTTGAGTTTCCACCTAATTGAGGTGACAAATTATCTGATCTGGTTATACTAGAAATTTCATTTGCTGGATGTAAGTGTGGAAGAGAGGAAATTGCATATTAAAAGAAACTCCTGGAGTGCACTTGCTTATCAGGTGAGGCTCTTGTATTAATAAACCCTTTTAGCAAAAGGAAAATCATGTTCATTAAATACTACATGCCTGAAAATAATTATCTTGCTTGTAGATGTCAAACATTTAAAGCCTTTATGTGAGTTACTATAACACAAAAAAACAATCTAGATGTTCAAAATTGTAACTTGTGTTGATTATAGGGTTTAAGACTGTAGCATACTGAACTAAACACCTTTAAGTTACTATAATTAGGAAACTTGACAAATAGCCTATGAAAAGGAGATATACCACCTAACACTATAGTAGGTAGGCTATTTATCAACTCAATGGCAGTGTGAAAAGCTTCCCACTAGTAGTATAAAGGCATTTTAGCTTGAGCTAATAAGGTTAAGTCTATTTCCATAATATGTCTATGTTTTCTCTCAGCTCTCCCATTTTGGGAAGATGTATTTGGACGAGAATATCAAAAAACTATACCAAATTCTTGTAGAAAGTTTGAGAAACTTCTATATTCACCACCCTAATCACTTTGAACAATTTTAATTTTCTTTTCAAATTTTTTTTAGCATAGGCTTTAAACTGAATGAACATTTATAATGCCTCATCTTTAGATTTTAGAGGGTAAATCATGTATATCTAGTATAATTGTCAAGAAACGGCATGTAGTATTTAAACTCATTCCTAGAGACTAAAGGTGCAAGACCCTATAAATCTATGTGTATTAGCTCAAGTGGCTTAGAAGTTTGAGAAGTAGAAGTTTTAAAGGGAAGAGAGTAGGATTTTTCAAACTTGCAGGATTCACAAAAAGTGGAACCAGATTCATTTCTTGTACTAACTTTCAGATTACATGCACTAATGCTTTTGTTGAGAACTCTATCATTAGGGTGCCTAAGTCTACAATGCCATAGATGCCTAGAAACACTATTATTACTATCATTGCTAGAACTACTTGCTGAACCTTCAACTTCTTCTGCAACTAAAATAAATTCTTCTTAATTCCCAACTCTCTTTCCTTTAACTCGAAACATCCTACTAGTTGAAGTTCCTTTGAGCATTATTTCCCTTGTCATCAAAGACTTCACAAGGGCAACATGTTTGTTAAAAACCACATCAGCATCATTATCAGTTGCTAATCTGTAAATACTAATCATATTTTTAATGGCTTCAAGTGAGTAAAGAATATCATTAAGTTTCATTGTGTGAGTAAAGACATTTTGAATAGTAGATGAACCTTTCTTTTTAACATTTTATCCATTGCAAGTAATTATATTGATCTTACCATTGACATCATTAGCATTTTCTAGGAGCTCAGCATCATTGGTGACATGACTTTTTGTAGCACTATCAAGATACCAAGTATCATCATCTATAGTTTCACGTGTGGCCCAAAAAGTTTAGTTGAAACTTGAAGTAGGGCTATTTCTTATTTATGTTCTTTTAGTAAAGCCTCTATCATAATGGTAGAAGCATATATCAACAATATGGCCAAACTTCTCACAGAGTTGGCGTTGAGGAGACCTTGAGTTGATGTTTCAGTTAAAATTAGAGAAACCACAACCTCTACTTGATCTGTCGCAGCCTCTGCTCACTTTGTTTCCACAACATTTTCCCTAAGGACCATGAGAAGAGGAAGATGAGTCTACACGAGCAAAATTAACAAAGCTTAAATTGAGACTCAGTTGTGGGAGTTGTTGTAGTTGGTCTAGATGACTTTCAAAAGTGAGAAGGGAGGTTTGAAGTTCAATCCAAGTTATAGAGTCAGCAAGAGATGAATGTTGAACTACAATAGCATTATATTCAATGTCTAACCCAGTAAGTGTCTGAATAACCAGATCTGAGGAAGGAATGGGATGACCAGCAATAGATAGTTGCTCAGAAATACCTTTCATTTTGGCCAAATAATCTTCCATCCGAGACGCACCCTTCCTGGTATGTTGGAGTTCAGCTTTGAGCATGAGAACACGTGCCTTGTTGTGAGCACCAGTGAGTTGTTTTGTAGCATGCCAAAGGCCAAATGAAGTTGAAACTACAATCATCTGAGAGGAAACATGGTATTAAGAAGCCAACCAAAAAGAAGTTGGTCAACTGACTCCCATCCTTTAAAAGCTGGGTTGAGCTTAGCAACTCCATCTTTAGTAATAAATTGGGGCGGACATGGTTTAGTGCTATTGATAAAACCCTCTAATTTGTAGCCTTTAATAATAGGTAGTACATATTTTCTCCATAACACATAGTTGGTTCTGTTTAGCTTGACAACACAAATTTGAGTAAGAGTGTTTGTGGTGCCAGGATTTTTGTTGAGATTGGCAGCAAGGAAGCTCAGTGACTCTACAATATTGTCCGCGCCTAAGGGAGTCACTGGTGTTCATGGGGTAGCCATAGCAGTGTGGGTTATGGAAGTTTTGAGAGATTCGGCGAGGAAAGCTTTTACATAATAAAAAGGCAAGAAATAGTTAATAAAAAACATATATTAGGAAGTTGGTACATGATAAAAATTCATGAAATTTTGTACCATAGCTTGAACTAAATTCACATGACTCTTGGGCTATAGGATAAAATTACTAACAGCTTCAACCACAGTCTTCACCTCATCAGTAAGGAATGGAACCAAAGCATTTGCCACTTTAGATTTGCAACCACCACTCTCACTTGATCATCTTGAATTTGCTTGTGGTGGATGGTTGACCTCAAGCTATTGTTTGTTCTTTCATTTTTAGAAGCCAAGCTACAAATGAAGCTTCAAACTCATCCTTAGTCTACTGTCTCACAGTAGATATGAATGTATCAAGCTCTTCTCTAGTCACTACACCTCCTGAATTAGGACATGCAGGTGTTCTAAAGTAGTCCTTAATGCCCACACCATATCCAATGCCCCTCACACGACCAGGATGCTCTGGCTTGCCTGTAGCAATTGTTAAGATATCATTTCTACCCTCTAGAATAAAGCTTCCTTGGGCTTGTTGCTCCTTAAGAGCATCTTGTAATATAAAAATAACAATATTAATTAATAATATATACAATTGTATAGAAATTTAGAAGGAGAATGAATAATAATTTTACTTACAATTCTCTCAGCAATCTTTTATGCTGTCTCACTTATATAGCCTCGTTTCTTATATTGATGTCCATATCTTTGTTTCTCCTCTCGAAAGACAGGTGATGGTGGAGAAAGGAGTATGGAAGGATCATACTTAGCTTTTTCTTCTCTCTTCTTCTATTTCTCTACCATCAATATATCATCAGCTCTAGCATAATCTCTACGAGACAGGATGTGGGGCCATTGATTCTGCCGAGCAAGTTCTCACCCTTTAGCTCATTTTTCATCTTAATAAATTGAATTTTAGATTTTATAATTGAAGTAAATCTAAATAAAACTTAAATCAATTAAAAATCAATAGACCAAAGCTTTTTCAAAAGTCCAAATCCTGACAAATTCTTCCAAAGTATCTTCATCAAGGAACTGGTATGTATCAAGAGGATTAGGATGAGCTTGACCTTCTGGCACCTCGACAAAGATATATCTTCTAGCAAAATTAGTCATAAAATTTCTCCAACGTGTTCCATAGTAAGAGATCAACTTGTGTCAACAATCTTGATTAGATAGAACATCGTATGTGAGCTATAATGAAGACATAAGATAATAATCAGTAATTTCCTAATAATATATAACCATAAAAAATTTTAATTTTTAATTATTTACCTAAATAATTTCCCAAATCTATTCCTTCACACGTTCTGGCACATCAAGCCAGTCCTCAAACACGATAGGAGGCTTGGTACGCAATAGGAAACCAAGAAAACTAACAAACTTGACTTTATGTGGCCCTATCAGATTCCATCTCTAATCAAATTAAATTGGTAACCTAAGCCCAGCTCTCTTATTTAAGATCTCTCAATCGTGTGCCACATCTCCCCCTCCTCACAGACTAGCTTTGACTCGGCTCCTCAATAGGGGTGCCCTGACTTGGCTCCTCACTAAGAGAAACATCACCAATTGATTGGCTTGTAATGGGCTGGCTCTAAGTATCATCACCTTGATTCTCCATATTCCTATTAATTCAAATAAATGAAATTAATTAAAAAAATAATCAAAGATAAAATAATTAAGAAAAACAATCCTACAACATAAATTTAATTGAACTAAATTAACATACTTTAATTTCAAAACTAAACTCATATAGGGATATTCTCCTATATCCCTTCATAGTGATCACTTCTTATAGCATGTTCATCATTTACTTCATTTATCACATCCAAAATTGGTAGCCCATATGAGAAGTTAGGAGTTTTAGAAAAATTAAAATTTGATTCATGATCATCATCACTGTCAATCACCCTTTTTCCTTTAAGTGCTATTGACCAATTTTTATTTGCTGGATCCGTGACATAGAAAACTTTTTTAGCTTGGTTTGCCATAATAAATGGCTCATCTTTAAAAGTTAGTTTTTTAAGATCAACCATTATAAATCCTAACTTATGATCATGAATACTATTGATGTCAACCCACTTGCATTTGAAAATAGGAACTTTATCTTCAATAACCCTAAAGTAAGTCCTGGATACTAGTTTAGGTTTCTTATCTTTTGAACTAGAGAAGTGTATGGCTTCAGCCATTATCATAACTTTACTATTTTACACTGTAATCTTCTCATCCAAGGACTTCGTATAAAAGGAATACTCATTAATATCATAAGTACTCTAACATATAACATTAAAGTTAGAACCTCTAGCCAACCATTTAACTGTATCAGAAACACCACTTTCATTCAAAATTTTTTATTTGAACCAATCTACAAAAGTCCTATTGTGCTCTTTCAACAATTTTTGTTCTGTCATTCTCATTCGATAATTTTTTCCCTTGAAAAGTTCTTTATGAGAAGATATGTAATTTTTAACTTCATCAATATTATTCAAGATATATAAATGTACTTCTTGTAATTCATCATGATTCATGCTCTTTATTGATACTCCACGTGTGCCTTGACCATATTGCCTTTTCTCATAATAAGATTTAGGAAGTTCAATTGATTCT
Organism: Prosopis cineraria; assembly: GCF_029017545.1. Classification (NCBI taxonomy): domain Eukaryota; kingdom Viridiplantae; phylum Streptophyta; class Magnoliopsida; order Fabales; family Fabaceae; genus Prosopis; species Prosopis cineraria. Next base: position 18,785,409 of record NW_026555341.1, on the reverse strand, counting down.
GTACTTGACAAGTAATTAGAACAAAACTCCATAACTTCTTCAGTAACATATTTCTCAACTATCAATGCTTTGAGTCAATATGGATTTCTGACATACCTTTTTAGTATTTTCATGTATCTCTCAACTGGATACATCCATCGCAAATAAACAGGACCATATAATTTTATCTCCCTCACTTGATACACTATTAAGTAAACCATAATGTCAAAAAATGTAGGAAGAAAGTGCGTCTCAAGTTGGCACAAGATAGTACAAGCTTCTTGTTCTAACTCTTCCAGTTTATGGGGATCAATAACTTTACTGCATATAGCATTGAAAAAGAAACAAAGTCTAGTTATTATAAGTCTTACATCTTCTTTCAATATGCCTCGAATAGCCAAAGGTAATAGCTGTTGCATCAAGACATGGCAATCATGAGATTTTAAGCCTACCAGTTTCAACTCTTTCACATATACAAGCTTCATAATATTTGAAAAATACCCTGAAAGAACTTTGATTCCATGTAAACACTCACAAAAACTTGTTTTTTCAGATTTGCACAATGTATGAGAGGCTGGGGGATAATAAGTTCGTTTACCTTCTGGTCTTGGGTGTAAGTCTTCCCGTGTTTCCATTTCTTTCAAATCAAATCTTGCATTCACACCATCCTTAGTCTTACCTGGTATGTTCAGAAGCGTTCCAATAATACTATCACACATGGTTTTCTCCACGTGTATAACATCAATACAATGCCTTACTTCAAGATTACACAAATATGGGAGGTAAAAAAAGATAGACCTTTTTTTTCATATGCTTTTTGCACTAGTATTTTTTTGAGTCTTACCAAAGACAATATTAATGTTTTTCACACGTTCATACACTTGATCCCTAATCAAAACATTCAGAGCATCATTGTGTTCTTGGTAACCATGAAAAGCTTTCTTCAATCTACGATATGGGTGATCTCGTCTAAGAAACCTTCGATGGCCAAGGTAGACTGTCTTCCTTCCATATTGAAGTTGATGGTAGTTTGTGCTTGTTTCACAAATTGGACAAGCTTTATGACCTTTCATACTATAACCAGACAAATTTTCATATCCAGGAAAATCATTTATTGTACAAAAGATCATAGCACGTAACTTAAAATTCTCCTTCTGATTTACATCAAACACTTCCACACCTACCTCCCATAACATTTTCAAATCTTCAATCAAAGGTCTTAGGTAAATATCAATATCATTTTCAAGTTTTTTTATCTTGAAATCAACATGGATAGCATCATGTACTTCCATTTCATGCACAACCTAGGTGATAGATTGTAAATCACTAAAAGAACAGGCCATGAACTATATATACTACTCAGACTATCATAAGGATTCATTCCATCAGTAGAAAGTTTAAGCCTCAAGTTCCTTGGCTTATTGCCAAATTCGAGAAACAATTGATCAATTTTCTTTTATTGAGGAGAATTATATGGATGTCGAAGTTTTCCATCAGATATCCTCTCATTTGCATGCCACATCAAGTTCTTTGCATCATTAGTATTTGCAAACAAACGCTTGAACCTTGGTATAATTGGAAGATACCATAATACCTTTGTAGAAGCCCCCTTCTCTTTGTACCGTGGTCGCTCACATTTTGGACACTTCTCCTCCCCTTCAAGCTCTTTTCTATACAACACACAATTATTAAGACATGCGTGTATTTTTTTCATACTTCATACCCATTGGAAACAAGATCTTCTTGGCATCATAATAATGATTTGGTAGTGCATTGCCTTTTGGAAATATTATTTGAAGTAACTCTAGCAACCATGTGAAACTTTGGTCACTCTACCCAACTCTTGCCTTTAAGGTAACCAATTTTAACACCTCAGATAACAAACTAAAATCAGCGCACCCTGGGTATAGAGGCTTCTTTGCATCAGTGCACAAGTTGTCATACACATGTGCTCGTTCAAAAGGCTCTTCCCCACCATCACAGATCATGTCCTCTAACCAATTTCATTCATTTTTACTTCATCATCAAGATTATCAACTTCCACATATTATGATGTGTTACTATAATTTTTCAATCGTTTATCATGCCAAATCCATATTGTATAATTTTTGCAAATCCCATCACAAACTGAGTGCTCTCTTATTTTGGTAACACCTAGTCTCCTCTCATTCAAACAATTAACACAAGGACAATAGAACCTTTCACTACTGTCAACAGCATTTTTCTTAGCAAATTCCAAAATTTTTTTCACCCCATTATCATTCTCGTCACTCGTTCATCTAGCATTTATCTAGCTATGATTCATGTGTCACCTCCTAAAGAATATAATTAATGTTATTACCTTAAAACTATTTCAAGAAACTAAATTCTTCATTAACTTAAGATTTGAAAAAATTTTAGTAGAGTCTTCCCTGAAAATTGGATCTCCCAATACTTGTAAAAAAAATTTACAAGAGAAAATTGACAATTTTAAACCAAATAAATGATCACATGCAACAACCTGAGGCCTTATGAAACTACTAACAGCACTATCAACAACAATCAATATCATTAAGAACTAAATTTAAGCAATTTAGAGGAAAGAATGAATTCAAAAAAAAAATTTTGACAGAATCTCCCCTAAAAATTAGACTTCCTAAAAGTTTTAGAAAATTTTACATGATAAAATTAACAATTTTAAACTAAAAAAATGATCACATCCAATAACCTGACGCCTTATAAAGCCACTAACAGGACTTCCAGCAATAATCAATATCATTAAAAACTAAATTTAAGCATTATAAAATCTAAAAATTTATATTCAAGACATACTTGAGTGGCAGCAGCTGTAGTAATGGCTCAACACTAAGAGAGTGAGGAGGGGAGAAGGAATAGTGGCAATGCAGAGGTATTAAAGAGGGAGGGGGAAAGGTAAGGAGAGGGGGAAGGGAGGTAGGCGAGGGGGTCGAAGAGGGAGGAGGGGGGAGGGGGGTGGCCCAGGGGGAGAGGGAAGGAAGGGGGAGGGGGTAGGTGAGGGGTCGGAGAGGGAAGGGGAGGGGGGCAGTGATGGGGAGGGGGTAGTGAGAGGGAGTAGGGGAAGGAAATGAGAGATATTGAAGTAGAGCAAATGAAGAGCAGGAAGGAGGAAGGAGACTATGCAAAGGAATGGAGGGGGATTTAAAATTTTTTTTACATCGGATGAAGGGTCACGCAGTGTAAAAACTCTAGTTTTTACATCGGGTAGAAGTCCACCCAGTGTAAAAAGTCCAGAGTTTTTACACTGGGTAGAGGTCCACTCAGTGTAAAAAGTGTCAAATACTTCAATATAATTACAAAAATGCCACTGCCTTAATTTTTTACACCATTTGCCTCCAACCAATGTAAAAAGTACACCGTAAATTTCATATTTTGTACTAGTGGGAGTTGGATATTGACATAGAAACATATCAAATTTTGCATGTAAGAAGATTATTCAAGGTTAAATGCGAATGTGCCTTCTTAAACAAACCATAATTGAACACGTATGTTATAATAGTAAGAGTCAAGATCATCTTTGTTGCCATCTATTTTCTTATAACATGAAGTAGTACATGGTATAACTTGAGCTACATTCGTATGTGCATTTAGCTTGGTTCATGAATGAAATTGGAATGTTTCTAGGCTACAGTTGTGCATTATGCTTCTTTTGTCATCTGCTGTAATTCTTTATTTTATATGTTACAATTGAGTCTGTCATTGAATATTAGTTCTGGGAAATTAATCTTCCTAATTCCTTTGATTTGACAATTTTTACTTTTCGATGTCTTAGCTTTCAAAGGAATAACTTTTTTCTCGTGCTAATGTAGGACAGCTCATAGAGAAAAACATTTGTTCACAACTTGATTTTGTTTTTTCATGTTCAGCAAAATTGATATATTCAATTTTTCACAATTTTTGTAGAGTCATGATGAGGACCTTGAATTTGAAGAAATTGGCGGTGGGATTTGCACTTAGAGAGTACATGTATAATAGATATTCAAAACTATAATGGCTTTTGAGGAACTTTCCAATAGAAGGATGAAGCTGGAAAAGTGTGAAGGAAGTGTTAGCAATAGCACAAGAAGGAAGAAAAGCTATTAGTATCCCATGTAACATGAAACTCACTAAATTTGGTGCTGAAGTGGATTTGAAAGGTATAGAAACAAGAAACAAGTGGTGAATTTGCAGGTCATATTTAAGCATGCTTGCAAACCACATGTTAAGCTATCCTTTATTGTCCTTGAAATTTTTGTTTGTTTTTTATAGCAATTATGAATATGTCATTATTTTATATTCTGTTCTTCTCAGCCAACCATGCAAGTATAAAGTATTTTCCTTGATAATGTTTTATTAAAAAATATAATCTATAGTTGTTTTAATGGTATAGGATATTTGAACAATTGCTACCTCATGCATAGCATGAGTAAAATTTAAATTCCACAATTGGGTCATATAGGATTCATGATTAAGCCATTTAAGCAACTCAAAAAAAAAAAAAAAGAACCATCCATGCAAATTTAAAAAATATTGTAAAACTTCAATTTCATTCTCTTAAACTAAATGTTTGTAGATCATAAAAAATTATTAAACATGTTAAAGAATGAATCTCATGAAATGAACTTCCCTTTACATTATTTTTTAGCTTATTTATTTTATTATAGTAAATTAATCTTTTTAAAAAATCTACATAATAAAACCACGTAGTTTTCCTTTTAATAAACAATAAATTAACCTTTTTTTAAATAAATGTAATCCTCAGAAATATTTCCCATCCATTTAATCATGTTCAATCATCTTTTATTAGACTAACTTTTTTTGAATCCTTTTCTAAACGCAATTATTTTTTATAATGATCCATTATTAGGAGGGCAAAGACCTACAATTGCTATTATGGGAGGCAGTTGCCCTTGATAAAAAGTGAAAATTTAGTACAACATGTCTTTAAAATTCAATTCCCTTCATAAAAATTTCATTTGCTTCTATTAAGAATTTTATTAAGGGGAAAATGACGTTAAATGATGAAAAGATTAAATTAAACTACAGTAAGAATAAAAAGAAATGAACATTCAAAATAAGGACAATTTTTTTGAATTACAAGATATTGTCTCATCACTAAATCATATTTTGGCAATCCAACCAAGAGCATCTTTATCTGTAATAAAGAAACTATAACTATTAGAATTTCAAAAAGTTCATATCAAAAAATGACAATGACCTGTTTTAACACCGTTTTCAGCATCTCCAAAAATTTAAATTTAAATGTATAAACTATAACAATTTGTGTATATACAATAACACAAAAAATAGGACCACGAAAAAAAATGATAAGTTTTCAACTAAGAAAGAAGTAATGGTTATATGGAGCCATTACCCACAAATCCATTTTAATTTGTGCTAATCAATATCATAACATTAATCACAAAGGAAAACAAAAAGATAATGAAATGAGCATCCAAATGGTAAACACTTGGATAACGATGACTCAAAAGAACAAGAATAAGCACTAAAGCATATAATTCATAAAACAAGGAGCCACAATTCTAAGATTTTATGTGATTTTCAAGTGGAGAGTTCAGAAAATTATTTGCTTAATTGAAATCTAATATAAATCTAAGGTTCGCGGGTGTGTGGGTCTTTGTAACAACTAACAAGCAACATAATACATTGATTACATTATATCTCCCCTTAAAAATGGTTTTTCCTTTTATATTCTTTTATTTAAAGTACCTTCACTTCTAAATGAAAAAAACTTTTTACCATAAATTGTCAAGAAAGGAATTGTTCATGAAACTTCACGGGTACCAAACACTAGTTGAATTTGATATATCTACATACTTTTACTTAAACTTTTACTTAGAAATTAATTTTACATATAATGAGCTTGTGGAAATTACTTTAATTTTCTTGCAATAATTGGTTAGTACTTGAATTTTCTTAGACTTTTCCTAAAATACAGTTTTGCTAAAAAAATTTGACACAACTAAAAATTTCTCAAATACCTAATTTACCTTTCCTTTGGTGTGTTGCCTTATGTAACACCTTGGTCCCCCAAATGATAATGACTATTGGGCCAACATGCAATTCAATATATATATATATATATATATATATGATGCGCGCGCACGTGGAACACACAAACTTTTAGTTTCAAGCATTTCCATTAGTTATTGCAAATTTTGGATAAGTTGTTCATATCTAAATATTTTCCTGTATATATTTGAATATGACTTATTCATATAAAAAAATCAATTTTTGAAAGCCAATTTGTTTGATTTTTGACAATTTGTTCCTTCCATATTGACAAATGAACAATATTATAATAAATAAAAAAATACATACGTTATAAATTTATTTTCCAAGCACTTTGATGAGCTTTTGTTAATGCCAGATAAGTTGTTATTCATATTTAAACAATTACTTGTACATATTTGAACATGATTTGTTAATTTAAAAAAATTGTCAATTTTTCGAATGCTAGCTTGTTTCATTTTTAACAACTTGTTCCTTCAATATGTGACAAGTAATTAATATTATACTAAATAAATATGTTATAAATTTATTTTTTAAGCATTTTTATGGGCTTTTGTTAATATAGTGTCAGATCAATTATTGTTTATATCCAAATAATAACTTGTTTATATTTGAAAATGACTTGTTAATGTTAAAAAAAAAGTTATCAATTTTCAAGGGCTAGCTTGTTTCATTTTTAACAACATATTCCTTTAATATTAACAAGTAATCAATATTATGCTAAATAATGTGTGTGTGTGTGAGTTATTAATTTATTTTTCAAACATTTTTAGGAGCTTTTGTTATTGCTAGACAAGTTTTTGTTTATATCTGAATAATTACTTGTAAATATTTAAACATGACTTGTTAATGTTTAAAAAAGTTGTCAATTTTTGAAGGCTAGCTTGTTCCAATTTTTAGGCCAAACTAGTCCTAATTAATAATCTTAATAAATGATCTTAAGCTCAATTTAAACAATAATTAATAGCCTAAATAATTTATTAACATCTATAAATCTTAATCAATATAAATCCTCAATTAAACACTCAAAATACATCCTTCTTTAATTAAATCTTCAATTACAATCATTCCTCAATAAAAATCTCAATTTCCACAAAAATTGGGATATTTACAATGGGGTTTTATTTTTAAGATATAAAAACTTGGGAAATTTTAGTATTTGGTTAAAAAAATTTAATTGCAATTTAGGCCCTTAGGCCTACAAAAAAAAATTTAGAATTTATTGGACCTGGCATGTAATAAATCCTCCTGGGATTGGCAGGAAAAAAAAGTCCTCTTGGGAGGGCTGTAATTTATATTCTCCATTTAATATTGAGGATTGGGTTTTATTAGCTTTATTAATTATTCAAATTACAAGGCAAGCAAAAGCTTGAAGAAAGGAAAGAAAGATGAAAAACCACAAATTCCCAAATAGAAAACACCTCTTGGAATTGATTTGATTCTAAAAAACATATGATTTTTAATGGATGTACCGATTTTTTTATTAATTTTTCTGATTTTCAACATTCTTATTTTAATTATAGTGATTAGCTAGTTTGGGTTAAGTTTCAGGCTGGATTAGCTAGCTATTTGTTTACTATTTACTGATTTTAACTGGCTTTCATATTGTATATCATTCAGCCTGTTTGGATTGACAAAAAAAATCAATTATTGAGGTTAAATAATCAATTTTTAAAAAATTACCCAAACAACTACTTAATTTGATAATTGATTAGTGAGTTAGAATCACGTTTTAAAATAAGTTTTAGAAGGTTGCTTATAGATTCAATTTTACTATTAAATAATACATTTTAATCCTTAACTAAGGTTTAACAAATTTAATAAAATTAAATACAACTTTATTAATAATTTAATTTTGAGAAACAATGTCTTTTATGGTAATTTGTATAGCTGAAATCAATTTTAATATCCAAATAGATTACGTTATAATATAATTAATTATAATTAAAATCAATCATATGAATTAATTATTTTACAATTAATTATATTTAATTAAAATTCAAATGGGTTCATTGTTTAGCACGTAGTCTACAATTTGCCTTAGAGAGTGGAAAATTAGAGGAATTTACACGCAATTCATTCCAACGGCAAGTTTGTAGTTAAAAGATATGCTTCTCATTACGTCAGACAAAAATAAGGTGTTTCTCAGGGGTTAAAAAAAAAAAAAAGCTGTTTTGCTATTGAATTGCCTGACGTGATTGTTACCAAAAGCAGAGAATCATGACTGCAAAATTTTGGTCATTTTCACGTTTGAAATTGTCACAGCTTCACATATATAGATGTGTGTGTGTGATGAGACCCTTACCTACATGGTTCCATAACTTACTAAACCACGTAATCTTTGTTACACGTGGAATAGAAGTTTCAAATTATTAACAGAATTGAGTCTAATAAAAAAATAATAATTTCTCATGGCATAATAAATCTCAAATCTTTAAAGGTGCCTACATTCTGTATCTAACCATATTTTGAATAAAATTATTTTTAATAAAAAGATATTTATAAGCAATAAAAGAAAGTTCCAACATATTAATGCTTGTCCTATGCCCATAATTCATGCTCAACCATCATGTCGCAAATCACATGCCACCAGAAAAACTTAAAACCCCGCCAAAAGTTCAGAGTCTACATGAAGAGACATACGTATAATTAACACCACCGACATATTTATAGATAGGTAGATAAGTACAGCTTCCACGTTTTATTATAAGTTAGACACATAATAACAGGTATGCGTATGATTGAACTTGATGGATGAGATTACTTGACAAGACCCAAATTGAGGATGCCCCAAGAAGTGTTAGGCCAAGATTTGTCCTTGGCCTTCATGAACAAAACTCTTGCCCAAGCAATCCATCCTTCCCATGAATTCCTCTTGTCCCAAGGACTTCCCCATTCCAGCAACAGTCTCAATCCTCTCTCTGCTTCTTTCTCTGCCTCGTCAAATCTCCCTTTGCTCAAATAAACCTGACTCAACACCACATGTGGCTCTCCTACAAATGGATTCTTCTCAATACTTCCCTTCAATAGCTCTTCAGCTTTCTGACTCGCCACATTATTACCACACACAGCTTCACAATACATGTCCCTCGCAACTATTTGATCATTCGCATCCAAAACTCTCGTGCAATTCTCGAACAATGGCGGCACCGGCAGCTCAATATCTTCATCTTTATCACTGTGATCAGTATTGGTGTTACCTGCTGGAGATCAAAAAGTCCCACAAATAGATCATAAATATATAATCTTTAGGATATATTTAACCCAATGATTTAAGTTATTTTAATGAGGTAGATTATTGTTAAACTTAAAGCAAAGAATTTGACATGTATCAAGAGCGATTCAATGGGCGATGAAAAACAAGAAAAATACGAAAGAGAGAAAGAAAGAATGGAAGATGAGGTTAAAAAAAACAAAGATTAAAAGAGAGAGTAGTAGAAGAACAAAAGGAAAAATTGAATAAAAAAATATTATTATTTAGGCTAGAATATAAAATGTCGGTCAAATAGATCACTAAGCTATTTGGGTTGACTAATTGAAGAGTTAGGCTCAATCTGAACAAAGAGGCCGATTCCGAGCTTAATAGAAGGCCACAGTAGAATAAATATGTTCAAATCTTGTTATTTACAAACATAGGACTGATCCCAAGTAGTTCCGAACTCCACAGACATTGTGTCTAAGTATTTTGGTGAGATGGGTTAGTTGCCAAAAATAAAAAACAATGAGTAAAGACCATGCAATAAGTCTTACAGGATCCCTGATTCTTCAGCAGAACGTTTTAGGTCTTAAAGGAATGGTTATCATCACTCTAACACTATAAATAAAATAGGAAGACACGGAAGAAAGGACTTGTAATCCTTTTACATTCCAACAAAAATAAAAAACACTTATTCTATCAAGTTTTGTGTATCTTTTACATTCTAGTGTGGTAAAGAAGCTCGAGATTTTATTAATTGAGACTCAACATCTCTGACACACCTGATATTTATTGTTTACATACGAATAATTTATATTTTAAAAGACTAAAAGATTTAAAAAAAGAAAAGAAGAAAAAGAAAAATTAAATAGACTCGAGTCACACACAAAAAAAAAGATAGTCCAAAAATAAATAATAAAAGGAATATTAGACCTATATCTAGAAATTATATGATAGAAACTATATTTTAATAAAGTTCTCCTTCATCCAAAGTTATAAGAAAATTTGAGATATGATTATGCACATCAATAAAAAATTTTTTAATACAAATTATGAACTTTGAAAATTGCCTCTATATATTTAATCATTATATTATAATATTATTTTAATTATTTCTTATTTAAAATGTAATATTAAAAAAGTATTTTTAATGCAATATTTTTTTTTCAAATTTTTCTATATTTTAAGAAATTTACAATTATTAGTCGAGTTTTACTTTTAATCTCTATAATTTTTTTTTAACAAAAATGTTTAGCTGACTCAAGTCCCTATAATTTCAGCATTTAAAAAAAACTACTGACTTGTATTTTAAAACAACAATTTTTTTAAAATTTATCTTACAATTTGAAATAAAAATATAAACTACTAGTAAATTTATGTAAATGTTTACTTTAAAAAAATATTTTATATTTCATAAAAAATAATAAAATGAGTGAAAATATTAAATTTTTTTTACCTAAATTCACCAATTTTAACTTTCTAACTTTCAATTTAAATTCATTTAACATTAAAAAATGGACATTACCGGTTTTTGTTTTCTGCTCTTCCAAGAATATCTCTTCCTCTCTCACTATTAAATTGTACAAAGCTGCCATTCTCGAGATCGAATTCAACCACAATCCTGGCTTCCCGTTTCCTGGCCAAAGGGCTTCAAAGTTGTTCCCGGAGAATTCAAGGCGGCCGTTGGAGTTTTCGAAAAGCGTATCCTGGAAACCAAACAGTTGGTCGCTGAAATCCGCGACAGTCATCAACAGGAAGACTGCAACGATCCTTCTAGAAACATGAACATCTTCTCCAGTACGGATATGCTTCACGGTTATCCCTTCAGCAGGAAGCAGACTCTGCAATTTCTTCCTCCAAATTTCTTCGCCGTTGAAGATCCCCTCCTCCTTCGCATTCCGGAGCGATAACTCGGAGAACTTGAGGTGTTCAACGAGTTCGGAATCGGCGTAGTGGAACAACAGATCGTCGTGAATAATCGGCTGCCTGGGGACAACACAGAACAAATGAATCAAACGCTCGGCTTCGTCGCCAACATGAGAGCGAACGGTTTCACGGCCGGTGGAGGGATCGAAGATGGCGAGGTTAACGTAGGAATTGGAGTAAGCAGAGTGGAAGAGACCGCAGAGGGACACAGAATATGGGGCTTTCCAGAGATGGAGGATGCGGAAGATGTCGATGAGGTGTTGGAGGAAAGTGCCGTGTTTGTGCCAGCACTCGCCGGCGCCGACCGAGCGAAGGACGGCGATAAGCGACGGCAAGTGGGGATCAATAGTGTGGAGCTCATCGCGGAGGAAGGGACGAGCAGAGTCTAACAGGGTTTGGAGGTAATCTTGTTTGGTTTGTGTTGGCCTTGGAGCAGATAGTGAAGAAGATACCATGGTGAGACTCAGATCAAACCAGAGAACGATAATTTAGCTTTTTCTCTCTCAAATTATAACGCGAGAAGGATCGAATCAATGGATAATGATTACATCTACAGAACCAAGAGAGAGACGTGACGTAGTCAGTTTCTCGTTTAATTTGTGCGGTTCATATAGAGTGAGATTGAGAATGGGATAAGTTTCAAGGACCCAAATTCTTGGGCCTGGCTGAATCTTTCTGTTGAGATTTTAGTTGATAATTAATTAATAATTAATTCTATTTATTTATTCATTGTGTTTCAAATTTTAAGTTAGATTTATATTTTATATACTCATCAAATTCAACATTATATTGCATTTTTAATAAAATCATATATTTCAATAAGTTAGTTCATTGTTTTAAAATTATGCACTCTTTTCCTATTTACTTTTATTTAATATGATATCTTAATTAGATTTTTATTAATTACAACTCTAGTTAAGAGTATTTTGAAATTTAATTTATTAATTACCTCTTGAAAGACACAAAATAGTTAATTAGATATTTGAATATTTTACCTCACAATTAATGCATTAATAGTAAAGAAGGATTAAGGCATTTATTTTTTATATTAGGAAATAAAGTATCCTAAATTACTACATTAGAGGGTGAGAGTTCACTCGTGTTGAAAAGATAAGTATGAAAAATTTATAGGGATTAGCTGACACCAGTGGATCCACGATGCAGCATATTAGAGGATTGTACCATGAAACATCCTGACACTCTAGCAACTCTCTAGTGCTCATATGAGTATGGATAGGAATCACTACACCCTCATGATGTGATAAATTCAAATTAGATATGATATTATGGATTATATTTAATTAAATTTTCATAATCTATATACTATATATAGATAGGGATGTGCTTTATAAAGAGAATTAGAAAAGTTCTGGTGGCAAAACACTTTGAGAGTCACGAAATATTTTATAGAGAGAAAAACTAACATTCAAAAAAGAATGAACACTAGGAGTGCTAGTACGCTGTTTGAGTTAGAGAATTGTTCATGTGGATACCGGTAGTGATGGACCCCATGGCACAGGTGACATAGCATTAATGGCAACGAAGCTTGAGGATGGTAATCATGAGCATGGTGACATAGACGGAACCCAATACTTCCAATCCGACGTACCTAAAGACCCATTACAACATATTGGAGGTCCAATGACAAGAGCCTGAACTAAAGCTATGAAGCAAGCCTTGTTTAGTCTTGTGCAAGAAGTTCGAGAGCTTGGAGAGTATTGGGGCACTCCTCTCAAGCCCAAAGAAGAGCATCTATACGTGTATAATGTATTTAAGATCCAAACTTATGAAGAGTCAAGCCCAAAAGATGCAGACCTTAGCCTAATGCAATGAAGACTACAAGTTGAGCCTCTTGCAAGTAAGGAGGCATGAAACCCTAGTAAAGAAGTCAAGGGTGGTGTGATTTTAAATTCTTTATAATCCCTTGGTTGTCTCCTAAATTAATTCCTATTTTAATGGTCTTTTCATTTGATTTTCTATTTTGAGTCTAGTTAAAGGTTAGAATTAATTATAGTATTAATTTCTAAATTTTGTAATCCATAATTTTAGGATCACATCTCCTATATTATGTGGCTGAATATTTTATCATTATTTTATATTATTTCTCCTTTTAGTATTAGGAAATTAGGGTTTTAATTTTAGGAAATATTTTTTTATGAGCCTATATAAATTAGGCATGCTCCCTATTGTAAACAACACAGAAGTTGAATGAAATTATTCATTTTAGAGTTTATAACTCTTGTGAGTCTTAGTGCTTTGTGGTGGTATCTCGTGTGAGAAACAGACGTGATCAAGAGCGTGATCAACTTTTGTGGTGTCTTCGAAGGTTGAGGTCCCTAGAGGCAGGTGCTCTAGAGGATCTTCTCCTTGATCATTATCCTATTGTTTACTTCATACCTTTCTTTATTTTCATCATAAATTTCGTCCCTTTCTTTTTCTTCTTGTGTTTTTGTTGTTTCAGGGTTCTGTCCCTAAACTAGCACGATTCTGCTTCCGCGTCCCTATCAGGTAGAGAGAGCAGATCTACGTTGTTAGCTCCTGAGATCCAAACTCTTGAAGAGAACACGTGCTAAGTTCGAACAATTAAAAGGTAACTCTTCTATCTATCTTGATTTAAATGAATTTGTTTGGTCCATATCAGAATAGGGACTTTAAAATTTTAATCTTCCACTGCATCTCCCTATACAATAGTTACATTCTGGCTTGTATTGAAAATGCAAAACTAAGATAGTTTTGAGCTATGAACATGCATATAATTTTGAAAAGATGAATGTGATATCAAGTTGAGGAAAATATGGGTAAATGAAGAAATAGGTAATACAATGTTGTGTCAGGCCGTAGCATCAATTGACTCACGAGGCAGTGGTGAGCCTAAGTGGGTGAAAGACCCTAGAGGGTATGGTGAGATGTTACACTTGAAAAGCGAAAAGTAATATTGAGAAAATGAGATTTATGAAAATAAGTAGACCTCGAATATGGCATGATTAGTTGGCAGGAGTTTGCCTAGAGATTGGAAGTAGTTAAAATTCATATGGTATTTAGGCTACCCTTCAGTGCATGAGGGATAGCCTTGTCCCACATCTTATCGAGAGACTATCCCATAGTTTGTCGAGGGACTAGAATCTAGCTTTCTCTATAATTTTATTGAGGAGAATAGTTTAGGGTATACGACACCTCAGAGATTTAAGAGTGAGGGGGGTTGTGTTTTGAGAGTGAGTTATGTGAACTTTGGCTGGGTCGCACCTCACAATTGATGAGCTTCGGTAGTCCAGTCACACAGACAGAGCTTTATTCAATGTTATAACCCACGATTTCAATTAGAGGAAATAAGGAGGGTATAAGGTTGGTTGATCATTGTCTATGTAAATTATATGAGGTGTCACATGATTAAGATGTGGCAAGTCATGTGGATACTAGGTCATAGCCACGTGTCTGTTTGTCTTGTGACAATATGCCTGATAATGAGATGAAAATAAACTAAAGAAATAATGATAAGTCATGTTGTATGTGTATAGCATGTTTGAGAACTTGATTTTATATGTATGCGTTTTATTTACAATTGATATATAATTGCATAGGGTATGTTTTATTTTTATTACTGAGTAGTAAGACTCACCCTTTTCATTTAATATTTTAAAGGCTCTAGCTTTGGTGTAGAGAGGGAGAAGGCTTAAGAGGCTAGGAATTAGTTCATTCCTACTATATGCCTATAGATTATATTTATTTTGTGTAATAAAACATTGTTTTCAATTCTAGGTTGCATATTGTTGCACTTGTACTATTTTGATGTTGTGAATATTTGAATTGTATTTTAGGCATTGAGTATTTTTTATGATAATTTATATGTTGATAAGGCCAAAATACTAATGCAAGTGTAAAAATGATGTTTCAAACATGTTTTGATCTGTTTTGATACAATACAAGGCAAATTGCCTTCTCCTTCTGTTTTTAGTGAAAAAAGGGTTGAGTAGTGATTTTGTGTTATATTGTTAATTAAGCATGAATGATTTGTTGTTCTGATAGTCCTAAGTCCAATAGACATAGTCCAGGTGTTAGGAAAGGCTTTTAGTACTTGTTTTGGATTTTGGACATCCTAAGTTGTGAAAAGTGATCAAAATGGGTTCGGGTGTCTAACTTCTTAGTGTGACTTGTTTTGGAAGTGAAACCCATTCCATTAGCTATTTTATGGAAAGAGTTTTGTGTAAACACCTAGATAATGTCATTCGGACGTTGTATGGAGAATTGGGATGTGTTAGAAGTTTCCTAATTTTGTTGTCAAATAACAGTAGAATTAACGTGTAACATGCTGAGGCGAATTGGCACTTGAGCTGGGGTGTGTGGCACAGAGAGCAACACACTGCAGTATAGCATGCACACATCCTAGGGCATTGCCCTATTTTATAGCAAATGAGTTGTTCTTCATTTGTTTTCATTCTTTTTTACTCCTCTGAGATATCCTATACTTCCGTAACTTGTTTTTACTTTGATTGATGAGTCAATGGATGATTGGAACATGTTTTAACTTTATAAAAGTTGGGGTCCCTTGATTTGAAAACTAAAACTTGGTAATCTCCTTAATGGATTAACCCTTTGATTACCATAGGTTTGGTTAGGTAATTTTGTTGAGTAATGAGGGATTTTACAACTTCACTTATGTATCTATTGCTCTGACAATATTACTGTTGAGATGAATATTGAAAAAATGACGGGAATATAGGCATTTCAATAATCAAGAAATATTTAATCCGTCCCAAGGTTGTGTTTAAAAGAATTCCAAAATAGGCAAGAATGTTAACACAACATTTGGATTTTAAAAATATTGAGTAACAAGAGAGATTCAAAACTTATAAGATATGGAATGAAAAACAAAGCACATTTCTTCATATTTATATTGGAATGAACATGCTTGTTTTGGAATAGTTAAGAACAAAATAGTTAGAGGCACATGATTTGCTCTTCCAAAATATTGCTCTTATATTGAAATAAGTTTATGCAAGATGGTGATCTATGAGCTTTATTTAGGAATAAGAGAAGCTATTCCAAAATATCAGTTACATAGTCCTGTATAGCTAAATTTATTTTGGACTAAGATATTTTGTTCTTAAATAAGTGCATTGTTTCGAAATAGAAAAAAAGAAAGAGACTCTAAGAAACAACTATTATTCTAGAATAAATAGATATATTTTGGAATATGAAGGGTACACACAAACAAATGATTTTGGAATAAAGGTGCTATTTTATAATAAGAACCTTATAAACAAAAAGCACATAAAAGATTTCAGACTTTAAATTTTTGATTTTGAGAGCATCTAAAATACTTCTTAGACATTAGAAATGGTCCTTAAGAGATTAAGATCAAGTTTAATTTTTAGAAAGAAACTCAATTAGATCAAATAAAGATTAAGCTTTTGAGTTTCTTGACAATTTGGGATTAGGGATGATAAAAAAAGCATTAAGAGTTCAATCCTGGCTAAAGTTGTGTTTAAAAAGATTTTAGAAAGGTTATAAGGTTAACACAACTCATAGAGAATGAAAGGAATAGATATTGAATATGTTCTAAAGAGTACAAAATCAAACACAAAGAATAGAGCATAAAAAATTGATGCTCATACAGGAATACATGAGTTTATTCCCAAATAAGACTAGTTTTTTCGGAATAAGATACCTTGTTCTGAAGTAAACTATGGGTCAAATTTTAATGGTCATAACTCTTTCATTTTAAATCCAAATGAAGAAAACGATTATAGTTAGAAAGCTCTAGAAGTTTAGTTTCCAATAAAATATGACCCACTTGAAAGTTCAAAGTATTTAAAGAGATATGATCAAAAATGCAAGAAAAGGTCAGTAGCATTTTTTTTATGCACTGGAAGCTTCAATAGCCAACTTTGGAAAAACATATCTATTTCATATAAAATCTATTTTGAATGAAATATATGTATTTTGAAACTTGTACAAGTCTCATTTTAAATGAAAGAGTTTCACATCAAACAGATTTGTATATTAAAATATATAGAGAAAATACTGATTAAGAGTCAAAACCTATAATAACTAAGAAAATAACTATAAAGATAAAAGTTGTATTTTTATTATTTGTTGGAAAAAATTTAACAAGGTGCATTGGTGGCCTTGTGGTATTCTTCTTGGCTCTCCTTCAATTGATCATGTGTTTAAACCCTCTTGGAAGTAAAGGAGGAATTTTGGTTTTTGCTATAACTTATGGTTAAATTTACCATTTTGTCCCTCTAGTTGCATAAGAAAATATAGAGCTCACACGTGTCATTTTTCCTCATTCCTTCTTCGATATCTCCAGAACTCACCGAGAGTGAGAGAGCTCTCATCGTCTCCCTACCATCTGTCATTTCCTTTGCCCTTCTCCATCATCACAGAATCACCAGTAAAGGCCTCAAATCTGCTCTGACACTGGTACGAGCAAAAACTTCAGCCATCACCATTGAGCTTCCTCCCTCTCTATTAAGCCACTGAGGTTCTCTACTCTTTTCGAGCAATAAGAAGATTTAGGTGCGTTGTCGTTCTAGTGTGGCTATGGGAGTGTGTAGACATTTTCCCCCTTTTTCTTAAGCTCGTAGCTGCTTCTATTTTCTCTACTCCAACATGACTCCTTCTCGTTTGTTCAAGTAGTTGCAGGGGTATGTGAAAATCTTCCACTCCCCTATGTCACATCACCGTCGTTCACTACTGTGGGAGCCTCATCGAATACCCAGCTTCTTCCTTAAGTGACTCATGTTGTCACTATTCTTCTCCCATGTATTGCTCTTACTGATCTAGCTTGAGGGAGGGATCTAAAATTTTCTTCCTGTTTTTATTGTACTGCTTAAAGGTGAGGATCTTAGAACTTTGTGACCTCTTTGTTATTTTGTTGTGCGTGCTAAAATGGGGGGACGATTGTGATCCTTTTCCCCTTTCTCAAAGAGAGAAATTAGAAACATGCAAGAAGGAGAGGAGAGGAACATGAAGTGTGCTAAGGCAAGATATTTAGAGTATTGAAAGGCACTTCTAATTAGTAACTTAATGAGTAAACTATGTATAACTCTTACCTTCCATTCTGCCTAAATTTCTCTGAATATGAGTTATAGAGATATTAAATTGGTGAAATTTAAGGGGTTTGAATCTTACCCAATAGTAATAAAAAGGTTCTTAAAAGTTAAATTAGAGCTTTGTGACTGGTTTAGACCTAAACAATAGAGTTTTGAACCGGCATGCTCAATTTGGCCCTAATTCATTAAGACTTTAGGGTAAAAATCATGTTTAAGTAAAATGAAACTAATTGAGATGATGTAAAGTAGTAATTGAGTATTAATGGACCTAGAATAGATAAGTGAAAAGGAATAAATGGCTAAATATAGCCATAAGTAGTAATTATGTGTTTTTGGTTAAATTAGAGAAATTGACTAAATTGTACCAAATATGTTTAGATTGGCATATCATGCATTTAAAATGAGAAAGGAAGCTTGTGACAAGCTATAGTGATAGTTGAAGTTCACAGGTAACCTTTCTATTGATAGAAGGGTTAAGGTAATCGAATAACTTTCTTTGTTTGACTATTTAATGTAATTGTGTGTGAGTTTGCTATGTAATGCATGAAATTATTTTGAACTAAACATGTTTTATAGCATTGAATGTTTATTACATAAAAAGAATTTTGGTTAAATAAGTAATGAAATTGTAATTTGTAATTTGATATAAAAATGTTTATGTATATATATGAGACAAGTAGTGATTGGGAATCTATAATTGGTTCGGAAAGTATGATTATAGGGGTGAGAGTTCACCCGTGTGGAGTGTAGTGATAAGATCATATGGCGTATTCTCCTTAGTGCCCAACAAGGTGCGATGTTAGAGAATTTATCTCCTTAGTGCCTTCCGAGATGTGGCATTAGAGATTATCTTCTTAATGTTTATTAAGGTGCAGTATTGGAGATTTAAACTCCTTAGTGTTTGTGTGATATGATGTTGGAGTCAATGACACCCCATTGTGTGTATTAGGGGAAACCATAGTCTATAAGTGAGATAGAACTTCTTTGGCTGAGTGATTCTACCACAAAAGATAAGCTCAGGTCCAATAAGGATGTTTTAGTCTAAGTCGAGCTTATGGTTTTATGTCAGGGTGATTTGGAGGTTTAGTTGGTAGTAATCATGCTGTATATGCAGAAAAGTGATGAAAGTAGGAAATATGTGGAAAAAGAGTGAATTGAAATATGTGGCTATGATTTAGAATGAAACATATGTATGTGTTATGTCCAATGGTATAATATGCTATGCTTTTATATAATTGCATGTGATAGTTATCAGTAGAGAGTTATTCTATTATTAAGATTTTTATCTCACCCTTGTGGTTACGCTTTTACAAGAGAAAGTAGTGATTAAGGTAAAGGAAAAGAGTTTGGGCCTTATGTACCTTACTATTCCACAAAGCAGTGATTAGGGTAAAATTTTGATAAGGTTTAATCATTTCCTTCAAAATTAAACTAAAGCTAACCCTAATGCAATATAGGGCCAACCTTAAGTCATCTCTTAAAAAATGATTTTAGTCTAATTAGAAGTTATCTAATGAAACAAATCACCCAAAGTTGTAGGAATTTACTTACGTAACTATCTATACTAATTACCTAATGTGCAAGTAACTAAAATGGTAATTAAAGTAAGTAAAATGAACTTTTCTTTTTTCAAGAATGGAACCTTAGAAATTAGTTAATTTTTGGACTCATTAACTTCTCATGATTAGGCTAAGTTTAGCTTTCCTTTCCTCTTAACTAAAGCTATCATGACTTACGAAAATTATCCCAAGCCAATTAACCTAATTAGCTAACTTTCCTAGGTCTTAGATTAAAGTCTCTAGTTCAATTAACCAATTACTGTAAAAATTAGCAAAGTGATTCACTTAAAATCTCCTCTCAATAGCCACAGTCAAAACAATAATGTGAGTAACCACAAGATTATGTCAAGCTACTCAACAATACAAGCATTAACACTACAAGATTATGCAATATCAACACATGTAATTCATTAAATGAAAAACACAAGATTATGTGCTCAACATGAAGTGGCCGAATCAGTTATGGCAGCCTGAAGAAGAAATTAAATGAAACAATCATCTTCTCTTTACATCAACATCAAATTCAAATTAGAATTTACAAGCCAAGATGCTTAAACTCTAGATTAAGGAATTTAATCATCTAGTAAAAAAAGAAAAGCATAGAAAAGAAAAGAACATAGCCATATTAAAGCTCAAGACTCATCCTCCATCTTCATCTCTCTAGGATTTCACCAAAAAACTTAGCCAATCTTCATCATCTTCAAGAACCTTAAGTTGGAAGCTTGTTGACCGAAATTCATGGAACTTGGAATGAAGAAAATGAGCTTACAACCTTGTAAAATAGGAAGGGATGGAACAAAAATGAAGAGAGGAGAAGAATGGTGTGAGTTTTGTGGAGGTTTGGTGGCTGAAAATGGAGGTTAGGGTGCTAGAAAATGAAGAACAAAAGAGAGAAAATGAAGAACACTGTGGACAAGAGAGAGAAAATGTGGAAGATGAATGAGATGAGTATTGGATCTGAATTGGGGAGTTGAATGGCATGATTATTATGTTTCCCATCAACTGAAGCTTAATTAAAAAAAATAGAAAAGAAACTAAAATGAAAATGGGAGCTTTGTTATACTTGCAAGGTGGAAACCTCCTATTGATTGGTAGATGATTCCAATGTGTGTGTAATTTTCTATATGTCATCCACATTTTCAAGCTGATTTAATTCCCAAATAAAGCTTAATTCACATGTAAACCATCAGCTTTGACCTCAAGGAGTGTTGACCTTAGTTGCCCAATTGATGCACAAGTCACATGCCACTTATGTCACATAACTCACATAATTTAATTAAATATAATGTGATATAATAAAAATATAATGTTTAGAATTAAATTTATAATTAGAAGGCAGAATTTATTAAATTAACCAAGTTCTAGGCTGTAAAAAATCATATAAAAATTTTCACATAAAGACAAAATGAAACTTAGGTTAAACTAAGACACTTTAGAAAGTGTTGATTTTTTATTTAATTACTCCCAAAATAAAATGAATTTTTTTAAAAAAATAATTTCACCACTCATCAATTGGACATAAAATTCACTTTGTCAAATTTTCTTGTACATTTTCTCAAAATTTTATTTTTTGGATCAAAATGCCCCTAGTACACTAAACTTAAAAACTTAGGCAAAATTCCAAATCTAATGCAATGTGTACACTTTGAGGTGATAAATCATTAATAGAAAAGTCCTAATTAAGAAATAAAAATGGGCAAGAAATGTTTTCTATCAATTCTCCCACACTTATCTTTTGCATTCCGAGCAAAATCAAGTGAAAAAGGTCCCAAAAGCAACTATAAGACAAAGAAACATGAGAAAAACAATGTTCAAAGTCACTAAAATACTAGCTCATGAACTTCTACAAATTATCAATCAATGTGAAAATAATTAGAAAATAATTATGCACATCACAAAAAAACCCTTACCAAGAATCAATGTCAAAGAGTAAGCCTCTCTAGATTAAGTGTTTGCTTTCATCACTCAAAGTGTATAAGGTATTAAATTTCACTCAAAATTCTTAGGATAAACCCTACCATAAATTTGTAACCCTTCTACCTCTCCATTACTAAATAGCACTTGCAATCAAGAATCAAGTGGACTTTATTAGGTTGTAATATGGGTAATAAAAGGATGTCTAAGAAATGTATGTATGAAAAAACAAGGTTAGCATCAAGATAATGCTAAAGTTAAGATATATTCTCTTAATATGCAAAGCATAATCTAATTCAATTGAGTGGTAACCTTAACATAATGAGGATGGAAAGCAATGACAAGAAATAATAAAACAAATGAATGGATGATCTAGGTAACTTTTTATTCTTTTCTCTCTTTTCTTTTTCTCCTTCTTTTCTTCTTCTTTTTGTTTATTTTTCTAGAAACTTTATTTCTTTTCTTTTTGACTATACTTTCTTTTCAAATCTTTCTTTTTTTTCTTTTTCTTTTAGTTGCCCTTAACTCTTTGAAAACAATGAAAATAATGGATGTAATGGTGTAACAATAAAGGATAAAGAGTAATGGATAGAAAAATGTTAATAGGCATCCATTCATTTGATCTAGGACATGCAATAAATATTTGAAAGATATATAAAAGTGTAACATGCATTCCTTGGGAAAAATAAGGTGAATATTTATTTTTAAGAATTAAACCAAAAGTTCAAAGTGGCTAATATATGATAATCAATAATAATGGGTTGGCTATTTGGCTATTTTTTATGAATGTCATCTTTCATCTCCTATTAAACAAGTACAAAACATATGGTCTCAATTAAGAAGTGGAACAAATTCTAGAGGGTAACATCACTAAGGAATTAATCACACATGAGTGTTTCGCCTTTTTTATGAAAGGGTAATATGCCACTCTAATCCATTAGTTCAAGGTAAAAAAAAATTCACTTCACACCAATTCAATCTTAAAAATTACCACATCTCAAGTATCAAAATATCCATTCAAGAACTAGGTCATTAAGTAACCTCAAACAAAACAAAACAAACAAATTTTTTTTAATTGTTTTCAAAATTTTTTTGCAAAACCAAACAAACAAAATAAAATGTTTATTTTTTTTCCCTGCACTTAAATCATGCATTGTCCTCAATGTATGTATAGATTAGTGATAAAGTAAGGTGAGATCAATAATGAATGTATAACAAAAGTGTGGTGCAGAATTATTATTTTTTCAAACCAAAATACAAAACAAAGAAGTCAAATAAAGCAAATAAACTCTAATTTTCCTATTAGATTCATCTCCCCCACACTTGAACTATACTCATCATTAAATATATCAATTAAAGCAAGGTAAAAGCTCAAGCTTGGAGAGATACAATCTTATCATGGTGGTTCAAAAACATGTTGAGAGAAGTCCTCCTCCTTTTAAAGTGGTTTGGCCTTTTTGTAGAGCTTGCATAGGTGACCATTAATTTACACGACAGAACCTGTGGCTTCATTCAAGAGTGGCAAAACCACATAATGAAACACCTTGGTCACAAGATATAGTCCCTCCCACTTAGACTTCAACTTGGCATGCTTATGAATAAACCTTATTTAGAACAAGAGGACTTAATCTCTTTCTTAGAACTTTTTCCTTAAGATTAGCTTGTCATGAAGGATCCTTGTTTTCTCCTTATAGATCCTAAAAGACTCATAGGCATCTAACCTAAGCTCATTAAGTTTTTGCATTTGAAGAAATCTCTCCTTAGCCAAAAGATGGAAATCCAAGTTGAGTTTCTTGATGGCCCAATAGGCCTTGTGCTCTATCTCTACAGGAAGGTGAAATTATCAAAATTCACCACACAATCACAATAAACAATCATAATTAAGGGCAAGGATTGCTTCTAAGCTCACATAATATATATATATATATATATATATATATAAGGGTTAAAACTAATAATATTTTAAAAATAATTGTGAAATATTTGGGATCTTATAAAAACCCTTCAAATTTATAGTTTGAGCTCAAACTTAATGATTTATAAAGGTATTGGAAGCATGAAAAAGTTTTAGGAAGCAAAACACTTGAAAACAGCACCAAAAATGTCATTTTTGAGTATTTTGGTCTATACATCGCGGCTCATGGTCCATGTGCCGCGCAGCATGTGGCACAAAAAGGCAAGTTTGGCCGCTGTATTATGCACCACGGCTCACGTGTCCATGACAGCAAAATGTTGTCATGATAGCTTTTTTAGATGAATTTCAAATACGTGCCATTTTTGCATCCAATGTCTAATTGGAGTGATTCAAGCGGCCATGCAAAGCTTATTCAATAAGCTAACTAAGGGTAAAGTTTCATTACAATCTGACACTGTATGAGAAATTTAAATACTCGAACGCAAAAGTTAATTTTTAAAGTGATTTTCAAGTATCCAAATACTCAAAACTCAAAACTCATGCCATTAACCCATTTTGAGGCTTGAACCAAGTTCAATGGACCAAAATACACTTGATTGAGCATTCAAAAATACAAAAACATACCAAGCACAAAATTTGACCACTTAATGCCCATTTCACTGAATATGGCCAAAATACAAAATCAACACCATATACACTATTTGCCTTCTATTATTACATAATACACTACATATAAATTGTCACCACATAGATAAAACATTTCTTGCACTTTTATTAGTATTTTAGCCGATCACCATAAAAATTGCCACATATTCACATCATATACAATATTAGGCTAAAATATAAAATAACATAGTATGAAACAAGTGCAACTAATCAAAATGATATGCATTCCTAGTTGGCAACATATAACATCATCCATATAAGTTTATGTATATGACTCAAAATAAAATCAGGCTTTACAATGATAATGTAGCAAGTATGCTAGCCCTTGCCCAGTTCCTTCCCTTGATTAGTTTCAGTGGTAGAACCTATGAAATGATAACTACGGGGTGAGATAAACATGTCAGTAACTAAAATAATCTACATTATTTATTAACATGCCAAGTTATAAACAAGCCTTAAAATAAGCAAATCAACACACTATATAAATTCACGATAAGTTACATGCATGATCCCTAACCATTTAGTCCTCTAATACTCCCGACCGAACTGGTAGGCTATTTTATGAAACAAAATCACATGTATGGTCCTCAAGCTCACCATTCATGGTAGAACTACTTGGTCAAGGTGTCCTAAACCACTTCTGGACTATTGGTTCCCTCTATTACAAGTAATTGGGGTGTTATTACTCCAACACCTCATCTTATAGATGCTAAGGAGCATAGTCTCTAACTCCACACCCTTCTGAGTACTAAGGAAAGTAAGTCTCTAACATCGCACTCTTTTTCGGGCACTAAGGAGAAATATGAGTTACACCTAGATCTCGAGGTACTAGCAATGCCATATGGACTTAATCTTCACTAACTCCATTAGGGTGACCTCTCACCCTCTCACCTTCACTACATAACTCCACTTGACCATGCATGCCACTTTCTAAACAAATATAACAAACCCTACCACTTACTTTAAAAATATGAATTTTCACAAATCAATACTTCACTCATTTTCTAAACTAGATAACTTTTACAAAATTCATATATATAAACATAACAAATTATGTAAGAACAACTTGAGAATAACTTATACAAGATAATAAATAATGCAAATTATCTAATTACCTTAACCTTTTTGTTACTAAATGGTTTACCCGTGGTACTAAATATCTTTTTGTGTCAAAGTAAATCTTCCCACACTACAATCTACGTCAACAAGTACTATATGTTAATTTTCAATTAACACAAGCACTATTAGCTACCAATAATATCCCAATTCTCCCACGTCTCACTTATATTCTCAACAAAGAGGCTTGTTAAGATTATAATTTGTTCACACAATCCCTTCAAGCCTCCCTTTAAATCTATCACAACATAAGACTTAATATCTCAATCTATTACACATTAAAATCCCATGATCAAGTTAGGGCTTAATCCAACTTTCATCATATAATAAAGTAGCTTTATATTACTACATATCTAAGATTAATAAACCTAAATCAAACCTTTAAAGTCAATAAAAACTTTTAAAACATAGACTCATAGCTTAATCCATTCAGAGCAAATTCTCCCACTTTTAAATCCTATGAAAAATGAGATGAAAAGGTAGATGAGAAAGGAAGGAAACTTACTCAAGAGTTTAAAGGCTTAATTTATCTTCAAAATCCTCCTAAAATGATGCCGTACCAGTGCCCAAAGCTATCTCCTTCGTGTTCTAAGTTTCCCACCACAAAAACTATCATTTTCTAATGATTTTCAAAAATTTAAGTTGTCTGCTGTGCCGTGCACCGCAGCACATGCCACACAAGCCACGGCCCATGATACAGTAAGCAAAATATCAATTTTTCTCCCCCCGATGCCACCCAACTTGATCTAACTTCCATCCTAACTCAATTTAGAGCCAAATATAACCTAAAAAGCTAATTAGCAACATAAAAACATATTTAAATTAATTAATCATCTTTTTAAATAATTTATCCCTTAATTAGTCAATTTTTTTTTTTCAAATTTAAAGTTTTTGTATGTTACAGGTGACATGCCTTTTCATACACCAATCAAAAAGGAGACATGTCAATAGGAGTCTTATAAGTGGTCCGGTAAGCCCACAAAGCATCTTCTAAGTGTAAAGACCAATCCTTCCTATTTGTGTTCACCACCTTGGTTAGGATCTTCTTGACTTCTCTATTTGATACTTCGACTTGGCCATTAATTTAGGGATGATATGGTGTAGAGATCTTGTGATGCACCTTATATTTAGCCAAGAGAGCCTTCATCTTCTTATTGTAAAAGTGGGATTCTTGGTTACTTACTAAGGCCTTAGGAACTCTATATCTACAAAAAATATTAAATTTGAGAAACTTCAAAACAATCTTAGCATCACAAGTTCTATGGGGAATGGCTTCAATCTACTTTGAAACATAATCAACACTAAGTAATATGTACTTAAAACCAAAGGATGGTGGAAAGGGACCCATAAAGTCAATGCCCCAAACATAAAAAATCTCACAAAATGAAATGGGTTGTTGAGGCATTTTATGTTTCTTACCCCAACTACCAACCTTTTGACATTTCAAGCATGCTTTACAAAATTTATAAGAGTCTTTAAATAAGCTAGGCTAATACAATCCACAATTTAAAACCTTCCTAGCTGTCTCATTTGAGCTAAAATGACCACAACATGCACGGGAGTAACAAAAATAAAGAATAGAAGGTACATTAACATCATCAACACACCTCATAATCACTTTATCACTACAAATCTTCCATATCAAAGGTGGTTCCCAAATGTAAAACCTAGACTCTCTTTTCAATTTTTCAATGGCAAAATGTGAAGCACAAGGTGGCAAGACTCCACACTCAAGAGGCATACTATGGAGGCTTAGATAAAATGGCACATAATGTCTCATCAATAAATGAATCACAAGGAATAGTAGGGTTAAAGTTCACCATAGTAGCTTCCAAATGAGATAGCCTACATAAATGATCCACCACTTGGCTGGTAGAACCACTCCTATCCCTTATCTCCATATTAAATTCTTATATCAAGATCACCTATTGAATCAGGTGAGGCTTAAAATCTATCTTCTTAAATAAGTACCTCATAGCAGCATGGTCAATGTACACAATAACTTTAAGGTTAACAAGATATGATCTAAATTTATCAAGTGCAAAAACAATGGCAAACAACTCTTTCTCAGTCGTAGTGTAATTAACCTAAGTTGAATCTAGGGTCCTAGATGCATAAGCAATCATATATGACAACTTACCCTTTCTTTGACCAAGCATAGCTCTTACAGCAAAATTGAAAGCATTACATGACAACTCAAAAGGCAAAGACCAATTTGGGGCTTTAAGAATGGGGGGAAATAAGCATGCTTTTTAAAGTGTCAAAACTCTTTTTACAAGCATCATCAAAAGTAAAATGAACATCTTTTTGTAAGAGTTTAAACATAGGCAAAGCAATTTTATTAAACCCCTTGATAAATCTCTTATAAAAGCCCGCATGTCCTAAAAATAATCTCAAATCTTTCAAATAAATAGGACATGGTAAAGAAGCGATCATATTTACTTTGGCCTTATCTACCTCTATGCCCTTAGAAGACATCAAATGGCCCAAAACAATGCCTTTATCTACCATGAAATGGCATTTCTCAAAGTTAAGCACAAGCTTCTTTTCAATGCACTTACCAAGCACTTTATCTAAAGAATGCAAGCATGAATCAAAGGATTTACCATATACAGTAAAATTATCCATAAAAACTTCCATGTAATTTTCAATAAAATCACAAATATGGATATCATGCATCTTTAAAAAGTGCCACGTGCATTACAAAGACTAAAAGGCATCCTCCTATAGGTAAAAGTATCAAAGGGACATGTAAAGGTGGTCTTATCTTAGTCATTAGAAGCTATGAGAATCTGAAAATACCCACTGAACCCATGTAGGAAGGAATGATGGGACTTGAAAGCTAATCTCTTAAGCATTTGACTAATAAAAGGAAAGGAAAATGGTCCTTTCTAGTCACATTATTGAGCTTCCTATAGTCTATGCACACTCAGAATTTTGAACTCTAGTTTAGACAATATCTCCTTTCTCATTTTTTATCACAGTAATCCCCCCTTTCTTAGGCACAACTTAGGTTAGAGACACCCACTCACTGTCAGCTATAGGATGAATGATCCCAGTATTAAGTATCTTGACAACCTCTTTCTTTACCATATCTAATTTCAATGGGTTAAGTCTCCTTTGCGGTTACCTAATGGGCTTAGCATTGTCCTTAAGAAAAATTTTATGTGTGCACACAATAGGGTCAATACCAGGAATGTCAACCAATGTCCAACCAATAGCATGCATGTTCTTTCTCAACACATCAAGCAATGCATTTTGTTCCTTAAGAGATAAAGAGTTAGAAATTATTACCAAAAGCTTCTCATTCTCAATGAGATATGTATACTTGAGATTAGATGGTAAAAGCTTCAACTCTAAGGTAGGTGGCTCTATACAAGAGGGAATGAGCTTCTTCAAGTTTAATTTGGTGGAATATCCTATGGCACCCTCTTGTCTTTTAGCCTCCTCACTTGCTTTTGATTGCTTCTCTTCTTTTTTAAGCTCAATTTCATTGATTGCTTCTTCTTTCTTCACGGCCTTCCCCTTTTCTTGCAACTTATCCTCAAGTACTTGGACATGAGCCATGGCCTCAACATGTGTAAGTGTAGAATTTTCCTCTAATAGCTTGAAAATCCTAAAAACATCAAGCTTGAGTGGAGAAAAACTCATAGATTTGCCCTCAATAGCTTTAATACCTACAACACAAGAAGAAATACCCTTCTCAAGCATTTCAAGATCAAGCATAGGAGATATTTCAAACAAATCATGAGAAGAAGTAGTTACATCATTCAAGCATGTATCAATCTCTAAACAAATAGGACAACCACATCTATCAATGCATGTAGTAGTGACAAGAGATAAATCATCATCAACATGTAAGAAAGAATCAAGCATGTGAGACTCACAAGCATCATGAAGCAATAACTTAATGAAACTCACACCTAATAAAGAATAATCCTTAAAAAGATGTTTCATTGCTTTATCTATATTAAAAACAACATGATCTTCTCCACATTTCAAAATCAAACTACCTTTTTCCATGTCAATCAATGTACAAGTAGTCCTTATAAATGGCCTTCTTAAAATCAAAATATCATCCCCACTCCCTTCTTTTGACATATCAAGCACATAGAAATCCACAAGAAATAATAGACCTTTAACACAAACCAACAAGTCTTCTACTATTCTATATGATCTTCTAACAGTTCTATCTGCTAATTGGCATAACATAAGTGTCTTGTGTATGCAATCAAGACTCAAGGCATGATAAATTGAATGAGGCATAACATTAATGGCTGCACCTAAGTCTATCAATGTATGAGAAAAATGTGTGTTGCCAATCTTGCATAGAATTGTAAAATAATTGGGGTCCTTACACTTTATAAGGAGTTAAGGCCTCATGATCGCACTCACAGATGAGGGTAATTGTACCCTTGCATTAGGCCTAAATTTTATTTTATTTGTATAATAATCTTTTAAAAATTTGGCATACTTAAGAAAGTTCTTAACTACATCCATCAAGGGTACATTAACATGAATTTTATGGAAGAAATTATATACCTCTTAATTAAATTATCCCTTTACTTGCTTAGGGACCACTTGTGCTTGTGGGAAAGGAAGGTTATTCAAAATCTCTTGACTATGCTTTCCTTTTTCCTTCATAGAACTCTCCTTTCTTGTTTCACTTTGCTTGAATCTCCCTCTTTTTCCTTGCTAAGCAACTTGGCCATAGTCCTTTTTTCCACCGTGGATGGTGGTTCCTCACTTATGACCTCCTCAATGTTCTCATCCTTATCATCCCTACAAAAAAATGCATTATCAAGAGCAAAATAAGAACTATAAACATTAATATGAATTGAAGAATTTAAAGAGGGATTCTCGGCCTTTCCTTGTCTTTTGTCTTCTTGCACTCTTTCTCCCAACTCCTTGCCACTTATTAATATGATAGCATTAAGATTAGCTTTAGGATTAGCAACGGTGTTGGATGATAATGTAGAGGCTTGAGCATTAGTTGCACTAAATTGGTTAGCAAGCATATTCATTTGAGAAGTAAGGGCATCAATTTTAGAGTTCATGTTCTCACATTTATTATCCATACTCTACCTTGTTCCCTAACCCATCATACATGTTTTATACAAGGAATTCATTTTAATCAATTGCTTATGTAACACATTCACATCATTAGAAGAGTTAGAGTTAGAAGAACTCTCAATAGGAACAACCCTTCTATCATCATAACAATTAGAAGAAGGTGTAAGAGAATTATCATTTGGATTGTGGCTTTGAGAAGAGTTACCTTGAGACAAATGAGATGGAGGGTCACAACCAAAGTTGTTTTAATAGGATCCTCTTTGTTGATTGTATTGTAAAGCCACATTTAGGTTTGAATAAGAGAAATTAGGATGGTCTCTCCATGAAGAGTTGTAAGTATTAAAATAAGCTCCTTGTCCTTGCCTCCCACCATAAGATTGTTTTCTATTATAGATAGCATTCACTTGCTCAAACTTAATAGGATAATTTCTTTCAACATGCATGGGTGAGTCATAAAAAATATAAGAATAAGGGACAAGTGCTTGAGAAGTACTTACTTTGCTCACTCGAGATATTTGTGGAGCCAACATTCTCCCAATCTTGGTGGCTAGCAAGTCTACATTTGAATAATTAAGCATTAAGGAACCCACCATATTCACATTTCTCTTCTCCCTTATAGAGAATTGAGCACCACTTAAGGCCATCTTGTCAATTAGTTCTCAAGCCTTTAAGGAAGTAAGGTCAATCAAGCATCCACCACTAGCGGTATCAATGTTAATTTTATCTCTTAAAGTTAAGCCCTCATAAAAATATTAAACTAAATTCTCACTAGAAATTTGATGGTGTAGGCATTTAGCCAAAAGACCTTTGAATCTAGTCCAATACTCATAGAAACTCTCATCCTCTCCTTGTTAGACCTTATAGATTTGCTTCCTTAAATTGGTGACATTATAATTTAGAAAGAATTTATCCAAAAAGAGTCTTCTTAGCTCAACCTATATGCTCACTTTCACATAAGAAGGGTAATTGAAATACTACTCCTTTGGTAAACCTTCAAGAGAAAATACAAAAGCCTTAGCTTGAACATCACCAACATTTACATGCATAGGCTTCATAGTATCATAAACCAAGTAGAAAGTATGTAAAAACCTATGGCAATTCTCTCCCAATAACCCATGAAATTTAGGCAATGCATTAATCAAAGAGGGTTTAATTTCAAATTGAACATTAATAGGAGGAACACACAAGCTAGAAAGATTATCATGCCAATTAGGTTAAGTTAATTGCCTAATGTTCCTCTGCTCTCTAGGATTATGCAAGCCTTCAAATTCAATATTAACATGGCCATCATCATGCAAATCCTCATTCCCATTCCCATGGCCCTCATTATGCACATGCTCATGTCCTAAGATATCTTTTATTATTGAATTACAAACCAAATGAGAATCAAGAATAGGTTGTGATCTTCTTAATCTAGAAATAGTCTTTTCAATTTCTAGATCTAATTCAAAAGAAGAGGTACATTTTTTTCGGGTCATGCACTAATCAAGCTCAAGAAAATTAAGAACAAAGAACAAGATAAACTAAAATGCAAATCAAGAAGAAACAATTCAAAACACAAAAAAGCAAGAGAAATAATTTTTTCCTTTTTCTTATAAACTCAACAACAACAAAATGAAAAAAAAACACAATAAAAACAACACTAAACAAGTAGAAAGAGAGTTAGAAATGCTCAATCAAGAAGCTTTAGCAACTTTAGAATTCACACAATAGGCTCTTTAGGGATAGTGAATTTGTGGATTTTCTAGCAACCAATCCATATGAGAAATTCCCTTGAAAATTTTATGAGAGACACAAGAGATATACAGAAAAATTATATAAACATTTTAGATTAAAAATCCTTCCCAATCATTCTCAGAATTTTTCACCAATTGGTCTACAGTTCTGGAGAAGCAGGATTTCATCTAGAAGACCTTTAGAGCTTCCAACAAACTTTCAAATAGGAAAATTGCAAAATTAAAGAAAATCCTAAACTCAAAAAAAAAATATAATACAATAATAAAAAAATGAGACTAGAATAAATCAATTTGGGCATACAGAGAGGGAGATATGCCAACTCAAATTTGAAATAGGGTTTTGAGAATCCTCTGTAAAGGCTCCATAGGCCTTGTTAGCTTGTAAAATTTTCATAGGACACTTCCCACGTCCAAAATTGACCAAATGAATTTTAAAATGAAGCTAAGATATAGAGCTTTCAATGAAATAAATTTCAAGTTCAAATTCCTTCAAACTCATTCCCAGTTAATTTTTTAATTCTAGACAGAGACACTGAAAATAAAGTATTTTCAGCTCTACATCAAACCAACAAAAATTGCACTAATTTTTTTTAGAATAGAACAAAAACACTCAAAACACACAAAAACACTAAACAAAACATAGAACAAAAATTTTTATGATCTTTCAAAATTTTGAAAAATAATAAAAATGTAAATTAAGCACTAAACAACCTTAGAATTAAACCTAAACCAATCCTTGGCAATGGCGCCAAAATTTTGATAGCATTTAGTCACTTGCCTTCAAAATTAAAATAAAGCTAACCCTAATGCAACTAGGGCCAACCTTAAGTTATCTCTCAAGGAATGATTTTAGTCTAATTAGAAGTTATCTAGTGAAATAAATCACCTAAAGTTGTAGGAATTTAGTTACGTAATTATCTATACTAATTACCTAATATGCAAGTAATTAAAATGATAATTAAAGTAAGTAAAATGAACTTTCCTTTTCACAAGAATGGAACCCTAGAGATTAGTTTATTTTTGGAATCATTATCTTCTCATGATTAGGCTAAGTTTAGCTTCCCTTTTCTCTTGACTAAAGTTGTCATGACTTAGAAAAATTATCTTAAGTCAATTAACCTAATTAGCTAACTTTTCTAGGTCTTAGATTAAAGTCTTTAGTTTAATTAACCAATTGGTGTAAAAATTAGTCAAGTGACTCACTCAAAATCTCCTCTCAATAGCCATAGTCAAAACACCAATGTAAGTAACCACAAGATTATATCAAGCTACTCAACAATACAAGCATTAACATCACAAGATTATGCAATATCAACACATGTAATTTACTAAATGAAAAACACAAGATTATGTGCTCAACATAAAGTGGTTGAATTAGTCATGGTAGCCTAAAGAAGAAATTAAATAAAACAATCATCTTCTCTTTACATCAGCATCAAATTCAAATTAGAATTTAGAAGCCAATATGATCAAATCTTAGATTAAGGAACCTAATCAGATAGTAAAAAGAGAAGAGGATAGAAAACAAAAGAAATTAGCCATATTAAAGGTCAAGACTCATCCTCCATCTTCATCTCTCTAGGATTCCACCAAGAAACTTAGCTAATCTTCATCATCTTCAAGAACCCTAAGTTGGAAGCTTGTTGACCAAAATTCATGGAACTTAAGATAAAGAAAATGAGCTTAGAACCTTGTGAAATAGGAAGGGATGGAACGAAAATGAAGAGGGGAGAAGAATGGTGTGAGTTTGGTGGAGGTTTGGTGGCTAAAAATAGAGGTTAGGGTGCTGAAAAATGAAAAATAAAAGAGGGAAACTGAAGAACACTATGAACAAGAGAGAGAAAATGTGGAAGATGAATGAGATAAGTGTTGGATCTAAATTGGGGAGCTGAATGGCATGATTATATTAAATTAAAAGGGAGAATTTACTAAATTAACATAGTTATAGGCTGCACAAAATTATATTAAAATTTTTACATAAAGGCAAACCAAGAGTTAGGTCAAACTAAGGCACTTTAAAAAGTATTGAATTTTTATTTAATTACTCTCAAAATAAAATAAATTTTAAAAATATAATTTCACCACTCATCAACTGGACATAAAACGCACTTTTTTAAATTTTCTTGTACATTTTCTCAAAATTTTATTTTTTGGACGAAAATGCCTCTAGTTCACTAAATCTAAAAACTTGGGCAAAATTTCAAATCGAATGCAATGTGTGAATTTTGAGGTGATAAATAATTAATAAAAAGGTCCTAATTGATAAATAAAGTGGGTAACAAATGTGTTCTATCAACTAGCATAGTGGTACCATGACTGCGAGACCTTTAAGTTTGTGTAATAGACTAATTTGATATTGATATTGATATTGTATAAATGAGTTGCCATAGGAGATTGCATGCATGTTTGAGTTGTGTTTTGTTGAAAATGTAGAGATTTGTGGTGATAGTGGTGAATCTTAGCCCATGTGTGGAATTATAAGAAAATGAGTAATTTAGGGTTAAAATTGAATTGTGATTATGTTATGAACGTGGATATATGTAAATTTGTGGTGAAAAGGCCAAATGGACCAATTTTTGTTAAGTAGTAAAATTTTGTGAAGTATGAAAATGGGCTATTGAAAGTCAAATTTTGATGTACATGTACATATGTGATAAAATATGGCTAATCAAGTGTGTTAGGTCCTTTTGGACTTGATTCAAGGCCTTGTGTGGTCTAATGAGATAAATGGATCAATTTGAGTGCTTAAATGTGCAAAATTCTTTAAAAAAAAGTAACTTTTTGCACCTGAGTAAATTTTGATCAGACCATTAGATCATGTCCAAACCTATCTCATTAGCTAGCTTATAGAATAAGCATCATGTCAATGCTTGAATTACTCTAATTAGACGTGAAAATGGCACATGCTAAAAATTCATCATTTTTGCTATCAAATGATAGCAGCAAATTTAGACTAACATGTTATAGCGTATGGCATCTCACACCATGGCTTATGACACAGAAGGTTAGGCATATGGCTATGTGCCACATACCGCAGCGCATGCATTGCACGTCATTGTGCATTGCCCATAACTTGACCTGATTTTACTATGATGCATGCATAGATTGATATGAATGCTTATGACTTGTTTATGCTTTGTGTGCTTTGATAATGTACTATGATTTTGATTATCTTGTAAAATGAGTCTTGGGCCTAATCTTTTCAAGAAATTTTTTTGATTTTTAATTGTTGTGATTAGTGTGGTGATTTGGTTAATCTGCTCCTGTACTGAAGGGATATAGGGGAGGGTTACAACTTTAAATTAGATTGTATAATGAATAAAGCCAATTAGTTATATTATGAAATCATAAGTACAATTATATGCATGCTAATGCAATAAAATCCTAGCCTTTCAATTACCTCAACCCAAGACCAATTAAAAACTTGCAATCCAATCTTATGACCAAACACAAAAACAAAAGCCAATTGTCCAAACCTAAAATTGACCAGAACTATAATATGAGACTCAACATTCTGAACCTATGATACTATCTCCACTAAGTCTCAACCTAAAAATCCAAGCTAACAAGGAAAAGAAACTAAGGATCATCCATTTGATGGTATGCCTTATGTAAAATTTCCCTTATCACTAAAATCCTCATATACTTCTACCTTTAGTGAGGCATACAAAATAAGGATATTAAGGAAATCAATGTCAATTGATTAGTTAATAAACTTATTGCAAATATTAGTGAGCTAAAACCTCCCTCATCTATGCCAAACCTTCTTTCCTCACCCATAGATTTTCCTATTACTCATTCAATTGCTAAAACTTTTCAAAGCAAGAAGTCTCATTCTAAACACAAAACCCATAAACTAACTAAACACTATGACCTTATTTTTGTTAAGAAGAATTTAAGTCAAGAAAGTTTTAGTAGGAAATGGTTTTAAACAAGTGGCTATTAAAGACTATTTAGATTTGAGAAGACAAAGGAAGAAAATAAGGAAATGGGTTCTAAGAAGGAAATAAAGAAAGCTAAAGAGGCAGAGGTGGTGTATCAAGAAGAGCAAAATGATCAATTTAAAGCTCTTGACCCTATTCCAATCACAAACCTCTCTAATCCTAACACTTGGACAATGGTCTTGTATGTACATACATCTCTTTGATTCTATGATATCTAAACCTCATCTTCCTCCCCTCTCTAAGCTAATAATCCTTGAGGCTTATCTTAGAGCTGAATATAAAATAGTTATAGGCAAGCCAGTAGCTTTTTAATGATGCTAAAAGGGGAGAGAATATATGATTACCTTAGATAAAGGGAGAGTTGAAGCATTTATATGTGTGTTTACTTTTCTATCATTTAATTTCTATAAATGCTTGACTACATGTTTTATGATTTTTCATTAATGATACAAGCCAATACTTCTTGTATACTCTTTTCATCTTCAATGAAATGCATTATTTAGTTTATATATGCTTACATTGTTGTTATTTCAATTTTCACTCTTATAAGTTTAGTTCTTATCCTATTTTCAACTCCTATGCCTGTTTAAAGGGAGCATTTATCTTGGATAGAACTAATCCTTGATTTGAGGTTTTGTCATCATTAAAAAAGGGGAGAATGTTAAGTCATGCCTTTTGATGATAACAAAACTAAAAGGAAAGCGTCTGTTATTTGTGCAGATCATATACATTAACAAAGTAATGAAACCTTTAAGAATATGAAGATTAAGAAAAGACTTAGTACTACAGTTTAATTGCTTTATTCTCTCATATTCAATTATGAAAACTAATAAGAGCTATCACATTTATAAAAATGGTAAGGATACATCCAGTTGGAACTTACTTTAGGCTTAGAAGTCTATTGAACATAAGTGTTAAACCTTTAGAACACAACTTTATTGAGTTGTCCGACTCATGTGTGTTCTAAGATGGACTAATATATTTTGGCTACCTTATGTGCATCTTAAGACTTAAATGATCAAATTCAAGTTTGAATTAGAATAAAGAATTCTTAAAATAACTTTAGAAGTAAAGCTCAACATTATGATGCAATTCATACTTAAACTAAATAATGTGCACATGTCATTTAGCTAATAGTATAGGCAAGTGTCTTGTAAATGCTTTTATGATCTATTTCATGCTTGAGTAACTTGGTTGCCACACTTGAATTATCCCTTAGTGTCAACATAAAGTATTCTTGAGATGTGATCCACATGTGACTTTGGAATGATTCACGCTTGAGTAGTTCAAATGCTTAGAAACTCTCAAGTTTGACTTAAAGAGCCTTAAGCCTAAACAAGCCAAATCAAGCTTGTTTAGAAGAGTGTCAAGTGTGACTTACCTACAGTGTACACATGTTTCAGCTTATAGAGAAGCTAGGTACTTCTATCCTCTAAAACATGCTTGATTCATTATAGCCTCACACTTGTATCAGATTAAAGTGAATGAAACCTTCGTGCCAAAATGCCATTTCATGTGCGATACCCTTCAATACAAGAGTATTTTGTACTCTAACAATCGTTTAATGCTAGAAGTAGAAAAAAGTGCTTTTTCTAGTAATCTTTACTCCTGCATGTCTTCAGTGGCTTTAATCCTTTCCCTGAGTATTCCTAACGGCCTTAAACAACTTAACCTATATATAGCATCTCACTTAAGTGAGAGGGTAACCATTCACTGAGCATTAAGTGATTTGTATTCAATTCTTACCAACTTTATCTCAAGTTTGTGAAAAAGCTCTTGAAGGTTTATAAGCTTTCATTGCTATTACATTTAGTCTTTGATAGAGTTATTATTGTGTAAAGGCTTTTTTTTAATTTAAAATTTTAGAAAGATATTTTCTACGTGATTGTAATAGCTTATTGGTGTAGTAAGTGTTATTGTGAAATCAAGACTGGTGTAGTCTTGTGAGTTGTGTTATGGTGGAAAGCACCCAATTAAGCTTGTGATTTAGTTGAAAAACTCAAGAGTGATCTTGAGAATTAGATGTAAGCCAAGTGGTTAGGCTGCACAAGGATAAATTTCTTATGTCAAGCTTTTTCTTTCCTTAAACTCTTCATCCATAAAAAACTTTGTGTATTTAAATTCATTTTTATGTTCATCATCATTTTAGGTTGGGAAAACTTTCTAAAAATTTTTAGGCACCTAATTTAGCCCTCTTGGGTGCCAACTTTATCTGACATGGTTAGGTCATGCTAATAAATTGTGAGCAATTTTTTATGGCCTACATTGGGTATTGATGATTAAATTATGTTTGAGAAGTGTTTTTCTATTCAACCAGGTCTAATGTAATTGTTTTGGGTGGACACTTGTATCATCTTGAAGTTTAGTTATGAGTAGTTAAAATGATAATTTAAGATTTAAACTGCACCTAGAAACCATGCTTCTCTTGCATTTATGATTTTTAATAATGGATTTTAAACACCTATTTAAATGGCATTCCATTAGGTACATATTATTTAATATTTTTTTCCATTGCCATCTATTTAGTTTTTGAATTATCATGATAGTTTTGAAACCTAGTTTTGATGATAGTAACTTAGATAAGAGTTTTTGTAACAGGATAATTTAAGCATAACTATAAAGGCAATTAAGATATAATTGAGCTCTATACATTAAACTCTGATATTTTCTTTTTATAAATATTACTATCAATACTATCATACTTGTGTCGAATAATATTGGCACCTCAAAGGAGGGTGAATTAGATGTTCAAAATTTTTACAAAGATTTTTTCCAAACCAAAAAGATGAAGAACATAGAACAAGATTTTTAATGCAGAAGACTCTTGAAAACTAAGAAGAATAAGAGTTGAAAAGCCTGACACAATAAATTTATCTTAGTTCAGCTCAACCACTTAGCTTACCATTCAATCCTTAAGATCATCCTTGAGATTTTGAACTAAAATCACAAGTTTAAGTGGGTGCTTGCCATTAGAATACAAATCATAAGGCTAAACTAGTTTTGATTTCATAACAACACTTATTACACCAATAAGCTATTACAATCACTTAGACAAATTTCTTTCTAAGATCTCTAAACAATAATGAAAAAGCATTTCACAATAATAACTTTGTAAAAGAGTAATGTAATAATAATGAAAGCTTATAAACCTTTAAGAGCTTTTTCACAAAGTTGATAGAATATTGGTAAAAATTGAATCCAAATCACTTAATGTTCAATAAATGTATTATCCAATCACTTAAATGAGGTTCTATATATAGTTTGAGGTTGTTAAGATAGTTAGGAATTTTTAGGAACTAAGGTATAATCGTTAAATATGATATGAAGAGAAAGAAAGCAAAAAAGGCATGTTTAATATGAAGCATTTGATGCTCTTATTAAAGTACAAATCATGTGTGAATTGGAAGGGTGTGATGCGTGAATTGGTAGTAACACACAATGTAACCTCTTCTTATATCCACTCAATATATAAGAAGATTACGGTATTATCAATATCTCACATCATTCACAATAATTAAATTTCATTTCAAAAGCTTTGGCTGAAGACTTACTTTATAAAATCAATTAAATCATAATACAATTAGAGAAAACACAACGGAAGTAAATCATACACTCCTCAAATACATAGTAGACATAACCCACTAGCATTCTTATCTCAATTGCATGCATTTCGGCACATAAATAAAACTAAAGCTTGGTACATGCGCTATGGCAGAGAGTCAGTGAGCCGCAGCATGTGGCATAAAGCCACATGCTCATCCCATATGTGTCGTGCATTATCGCATGTGTCACCATGCACCATGGCACGCCTATCCAGATTTTTGCTGTCATTTTGACAACAAAAATGATGAACTTTCAGCATGCACCAATTTCTCATACGACATTCGATCAGAGTGATTTAAGTGCCCACATGAAGCTTAGCTTGTATGCTAACTAATGAGATAGGTTTGGACACAATCTAATTGTTTGATAAATTTTAGACACTCAGGTGCAAAAAAGTCACTTTTTCTAAAAATTTTGTGCACTCAAGCGCTCAAATTGATCCCTTACCTCATTAGACTACACTAAGCCTTGAACCAAGTCTAAAAAGATCTAATACACTTGATTGACCACAATTTATCACAATCATATCCATATATAAAAATTTGACTCTTCTATGGCCAATTTTCACAATTTACTAATTTGATATATTATGCCATTTCTTGACATAACTTAGCCCACTTGGCTATTTATCAACTTATACATATGAAATCATATTCATAATAAAATCTTAGCCCTCAAATTACTTATTTCACATAATTTTTCCTTTAGCTTAAGATTCACCAACCCAAACAACCAATTCAATACAAACATACTGAAATCAAAGCCCCTTTGTCTCAACAACACATATACACATAATCGGGCTTGATTTTACAACAAATCAATTCAATATATGCATGAAACCCTATGGCAACTCATATATACTTATATATACAATCTTTCAGTTCAGCTAATTACACAACCTTAGAGTATACGGCTTCACAACTCAAGTCGGTCTAGATTCTCTTCCCTTAGCTTGATCATTTCTCGGTCCTATAAACATGTAACCATGGGGGTGAGATAAAAATCTTAGTAACAGAATAACTCACTCCTGTTAACTATCACATGCAACAATATGAAAGTAAACATAGTATATCATTAAAATCTCAGAAAGTAGTATTCACATCACATATCACATTTCATTTTCAACTTTTCATCAATCTCAAAGGATTTTGTGTTATCTCAAAATATTTCATCATATCACATAAAATACTAGCATGATCTCTACCAACTAAACCTCCAAATCACCCTGACATAAAACTATTAGCTCATCTTAGACTAATGTATACTTTCATTAGTCTTGAGCTTACTTATAGTAGTAGAATTACCCAGCCAAAGATGTTCTAACACACAATACGGACTATAGTTTTCCCCCAATACACACAATGGTGCGTTGTTGAGTCCAACCCATATCATAAAGATACTAAGGAGTCTCTCATCTCTAACATAGTACCTTAACAGGCACTAAGGAGATCTTCTCCAATACCGCCCGTTTCAAGGCACTAAAGAGAATTGTTTCCAACACTGCACCTTAACAGGGTACTAAGAAAACCTTGCCATATGATTTTATCATCTCCTATACTCTCGAGTGAACTCCTACCACTCAGATCATGCTTTCTCAAACTATTTAAGGTTTCCTTTTATCATTTAACACTTTCTTGCACATTATATATACATAACACTTTATATTACAAAACATAATTTCAATGCTCATTTCAACCAAAAGTTATTTTACACACACAATCACTCAATGCTATAAAACATGCTCAATTTGAAACCATTTCATGTAGTATATAGTATACTAACATACAGTTACAATAAACAGTCAAATAAATGAAGTTATTCAGTTATCTCAACCTTTCAGTCACTAGAAAGGTTACCCGTGGATTTCCACTATCACACAAGCTTATCTCAAGCTTCCTTTCTCTACTCATGTGTCTAATATGTCAATTGAAACACATTTAGTACATTTTAGTCATTGGGTCCATTTTGACCAAAAATTTATTTTTACTACTTAGGACTAATTCATCCAAACACTCTTTTTCATTTATCCATTCTAAGTCTATAACTACCCAATTACTACTTTACATCACTTCAACTATTTTTATTTCACTCAAGAGATTTTTAGCCTAACTTTCTCTCTCTAAAGGCTAAAATTAAGCCTCCGAGTTCAAAGCTCTACCGTTCAGCTTTAAACTAGTCATCAAAGCTCTAATTTAACTTTCGAGAACTTTTTATTACTATTGAGCAAGAATCAAACCCTTAAATTCTATCAATTCAATTTTCCTATAACTCATTTTTAGAGAAACTTGTGTAGAATGGAAGATAAGAGTTATACGTAGCTTACCTGGCAAATTACCGATTCGAATCACCTTTCACCGCTCCAAATAGCTCTTCAGCCCTTCTCCTCTCTCTTTCTTGTGTGTCTTTCAAATTCTCTCCTCTACAATTTCTGAAATTTCATGACTTATGAAGTGAATTTCTTATCCATAAGCTATAGTGCACGTAGCACAAGTTATGACGCATGGCGTAGTTAGATTTATTCTCACCACATGCACTTGCTTTGGCCCGAAATGCACTCCGATCACCCATATCTGTTCATACAACACACAAACAAGACAAAATACTAATTAATAATCCGAATCTCTAATCCAACTTTAATTTTCACTTTACCCTTGATTAACCTCTAAACTTAGGATTAAAAATTCCAGATGTTATAGTTCTTCCTTCCTTTTAAGACTTTTTCCCTCAAAATTTTTAAAAGACATAAATATATACCTATAGAAACAAGTAAGGGTACTGTTGATTTATGTATCCTCTGTCTCCTAGGTAGCATCACTAGGAACCATACCTCGCCAGAAAACTTTAACAATTGTACAGTCTTGTTCTTTAACTACTTTTCTTTCACATTTATGATTCGATCTGGCT
Organism: Prosopis cineraria; assembly: GCF_029017545.1. NCBI lineage: Eukaryota > Viridiplantae > Streptophyta > Magnoliopsida > Fabales > Fabaceae > Prosopis > Prosopis cineraria. Next base: position 18,742,796 of record NW_026555341.1, on the reverse strand, counting down.
CGGCTTTATAGGTTAAATTCTCCTAGAGTTCAATCTCCTCCAGTTCTATCACGTGTGAAGGATTAGGTTGATATTTCTTGAGCTGCAACACGTGAAACACCTCATGCACACTCAGTATTTAGTTCTTTTTGATCCACCAGGTATTTCAAACTCTTATGGTCACTAAACACAGTGAATACTGCACCATACAGGTAATAACGCTAAATTTTTAGAGAAAACACCGCTACCGCAAGCTCTAAATCATGCACAGGATAATTCTCCTCATGTTTTCTCAATTGTCATGAAGTATAGGCTACCACTTGACTGTCTTGCATCAAGACACAACCAAGACCTTTCAAAGACGCATTTGTGTATACCTCATAAGGTAACCTTAGATTAGGGATAATCAACACTGGTGCTATGGTTAATTTCTCTTTCAACTTTGAAATGTCACTTCACACTAGTTGTCCCATATATAAGGCTGATCTTTTTGAGTTAGTTTAGTTAAAGAAGAAGCTATCTAGGAAAATCCTTGGATAAATCGTCAATAATACCCAGCTAATCCTAGAAAACTATGTATCTTTGTAATTAGACTAAGACGTTCCCATTTCAACACTTTATCAACCTTATGTGGATCCACTAAAATTCCATCTATAGACACCATTCTCTTAACCAAAACTCATACTTACTAAGCTTGGCATACAACTTTTGTCTTTCAAAAGTTGCAGTATTATCCTCAAATGCCTTGCATATTGCTCCTCATTCTCAAAATAGATCAGGATGTCATCTATAAAGATCACTACAAACTAATCCAAGTACGGCCTAAAGATTCAATTCATATAATCCATAAACATTGTTGGCACAATGGTTAAACCAAGTGGCATAACCAAGAATTCATAATGGCCATACCTAGTTCTGAAAGCTGTCTTGGGTACATCTACTGCACTAACTCTCAACTGATGAAACCCCGACCTCAAATCAATCTTAGAAAAAACTGAGGCACCAATCAGTTGACCTAAAAGATCATCTATCCTTGGTAGAGGATACTTGTTCTTCACAGTTACCTTGTTCAATTGTCGGTAATCGATACACAGTCGTAAATTACCATCCTTCTTTCTCATAAACAATACTGATAATCATCAAGGTGATTTACTTAGTCTAATGAATCCTTCTCTAGCAAATCTTCAATCTACTTCTTTAGCTCAACCAATTCAGATGGTGATATTCTATAAGGAGCCTTTGATATCAGTTCGGTTCTAAGAACCAATTCAATTGAGTACTCAACTTCCCTTTCAGGAGGTAATCCAGTCATCTCTTCTAAAAATACCTCTAGGAACTCAATACCCTAATCTTCTTAATTTCACCATCATACATCATGCTGGCTGCAAAGAATACTATACAGGCACATAACCTTACCGGATTAACTTCTTAGCACTTACTATCGATAGAAACTTAGGTTGCTCTGAAGATTCCATAGTTACGCACAATATTGGTAAGGAAACCGCTCTTTTGGCACAATCAAGCATAGCATTATTTGCTGCTAGCCAATCTCTGCCAATATCACATCTATTCCTCTCATAGGAATACAAATCAGATCAATCTTAGAAACTCTGTCCTCAAATTAAATCTCCACGTTCTGATGAGCTTGACTTGTAATACTAGACGATCTAGAAGGTGTCATTACTTTAATGAGCACATGTAATTCTTGTAAAGATAATTTTAATCTATCCACACATTCCTTAGACATAAAAGAATGGGTGGCACCAGAATCAAATAATGCCTCTACCTTATGACCATTTACAAAAATCATAGCTCTGATCAAATTCAGAGATGCTCTAGCTACTTCTTGTGTAACTACAAATACTTGGCCAGGAACCATTGATCTCTACTCAGTTCCCTTAACTTTGCCCTCTAGGTATTGCCTCGCTATATGACCTAACTTACCACACTTCTAGCAAGCCCAACATCTGCCTAGATGAGATTTGCTACATATGTTGCATTGGGGCATCCTTCCAATATGCAAGGTCGGAGTTGAAACATTTGACATTTTCCTTGAAGATTGTATAAGCACAATTGTCACACGTCCACCCCTCTATATTAACCCTCTATACACAGGTTGAGACTACGATCCTCAACTGAAACCTCTCCTTCCAGAAGAATTGGAACTGCTCGTACTGTACCCAGTTCTCTTTAAGATTCTACCAGTTAGACCCATAGGAGATAAAAATCTTCCCATGCTATCTTGTCTCCTTTCAACATCTGCCTTTCTACCATGCCTAGTTGTTACCCTCAGCTTGTGACACATCTCCTTGTATGTTCTCACATCAAGCAATGCTATCTGTTGTCGATACTTTAGTCTCATCTTTCAAGTAATCTCTCAGCTTTCTACCTCGAGTCATTACTATGTTGAAGATATGTGGAGTAAGTTAATACATCATTAAATTTTCTTATAAATTCTTTCTTGTCCAGGTCTTCCTACCTGAAAGCATGAAATTCCTCCTCTTTCCCAATTATAAATGAGAGTGAAAAGTGTTGATCAAAGAATATTATCTTGAACTCATCCTAGCTCAAACAAATACTGCCAGTTGGTCTCATAGATTCCCACCACCTCTTAGCAGCACTAACCAACCGCATTGTGGCCAAGATAACTTTCTGCTCTGAAGTACAGATCACCACCTCAAAGATGGTTTCTATTCATTCTATCTACAATTCTACTTCACCTTCCCTCATACTTCCATCAAATGTCAGCAGATTAAACCAAACAAACATTTTCCAAGCATGATCAATAGATGGATCAGTGTTAGGAATCTCTAGTCCACTACCTAAATTTTGAGATGGTTTAGGTCTACTATGTGTATCCTGTATTAGGATATTCTGAGCTTTAACTCTCTCTTCTTACTCTCTACCCCTTAGGATCATGTCATGGTCCCTAACAGTTTGTCTTATGTCAACCACTATATCCTTGAGCTCTTCCAGTAGCTCATCACATCTATCCCTTTGCGGCTGAACCGATTTAACTTTTGGCTCTCGTTCCTCCTCTATAACCCGTCTAGAAACTACGGTTCTCATATGAGTGCTTCTCAAATTGTACTATTTTCTCCCCTCTTAAGGATGAAAATATGAAATACAAGGGGAATCAGGGAAAAAGTTGTGCAATGAATAATATTATTACCATCTTTCTAAATAAATGCATCAATAACACTCAGGTCTCGAAAACTGAGAGACTGATACTAAAATTTGTAACCTCTTCCTATATCCACTCAATATAGAAGAAGATTACGGTATTACTATTATCTCACATCATTCACAACAATTAAATTTCATTTTAAAAGCTTTGGCCAAAGACTTACTTTATAAAATCAATTAAATCACAATACAATCAGAGAAAACACAGTGGAAGTAAATCATACACTCCTCAAATACATAATGGACATAACTTACCAGCATTTCTATCTCAATTGCATGCATTTCGGCATACAAATAAAATTAAAACTTGGTACGTGCACCGTGGCGGACGGTCAGTGAGCCACGGCATGTGGCACAAAGCCACATGCTCGTCCTGTCTGTCTCGTGCTCTGTGGCATGTGTCACCATGCATTGCAACGTGCCTATCTAGATTTCTGCTGTCATTTTGATAGCAAAAATGAACTTTTAGCGTGCACCAATTTCTTATACGACATCCGATCGGAGTGATTCAAGCGCCCACATGAAGCTTAGCTCGTATACTAATTAATAAGACATGTTTTGACATGATCTAACGGTCTAATCAAAATTTAAACACTCTAGTGTAAAAAAGTCACTTTTTCTAAAAATTTTGTGCACCCAAGCGCTCAAATCAATCCCTTACTCTCATTTGATCACACTAAGCCTTAAACTAAGTCCAAAAGGATCAAATACACCAAATTGACCATAATTTATCACAATCATATCTATATATCAAAATTTGACCCTTCTACGGCTAATTTTCAAAACTTACTAATTTGACATATTATGCCATTTCTCGGTATAACTTAGCCCACTTGGCTATTTCTCAACTCATACATATATAATCATATTCTTAATACAATCTTAACTCCTAAATTACTTATTTCATTATAATTTGTCCTTTGGCTTAAGATTCACCAACCAAAACAACCAATTCAATACAAACATACTCAAATCAAAGCCCCTTTGTCTCAAACAACACATATGCACATAATTGGGCTTGAGTTCACAAAAAACTCAATTTAATACATGCATACAACCCTATGGCAACTCATATACACTTATACATACAATCTTTCAGTTCAATTCATTACATAACCTTAGAGTACATGGCTTCATAACTCAAGCTGGTTTAGATTCTCTTCCCTTAGCTTGATCACTTCTTGCTCCTGTAAACATGTAACCACGAGGGTGAGATAAAAATCTTAGTAACAAAATAACTCACTCCTATTGACTATCACATGCAATAATACGAAAGTTAACATAATATATCATTAAAATTTCATAAAGTAGTATTCATATCACATATCACATTATGTTTTTAACTTTTTATCAATCACAAAGGATTCAGTGTTATCTCAAGATATTTCATCATATCATATAAAATACTAGCATGATCTCTACCAACCAAACCTCTAAATCACCCCAACATGAACCATAAGCTCATCTCAGACCAATCTACACTCTCATTAGTCTTGAGCTCACCTGCAGTGGTAGAATCACCAGGCCAAAGATGTTCTAATGCACAATACAGACAATAGTTTTCCCCCAATACACACAATGGGGCGTCGTTGACTCCAACTTGTATCACAAAGATACTAAGGAGTCTCTCATCTCTAACATAGTACCTTAATAGGCACTAAGGAGATCTTCTTCAATACTACAACTTTCAAGGCACTAAGGAGAATTGTTTCCAACACCGCACCCTAATAAGGTACTAAGGAAACCTTGCCATATGGTCTTTATCATCTCCTATACTCTTGAGTGAACTCCTACCACTCATATCATGCTTCTCGAACTATTTAATATCCCTTTTTATCATTTAACTCTTTCTTGCACATTACATATACATAATACTTTACATTACAAAACACAATTTCAATGCTCATATCAACCAAAAGTCATTTTACACACACAATCACTCAATGCTATAAAACATGCTCAATTTGAAATCATTTCATGTATTACATAGTATACTAACATCCAATTACAAGAAATAGTTAAACATAGGAAGTTATTTGGTTGCCTCTACCTTTCGGTCACTAGAAAGGTTACCTGAGGATTTTCACTCTCACACAAGCTTATCTCAAGCTTCCTTTCTCTACTCATGCATCCAATATGCCAATCTAAACACATTTGGCACATTTTAGTCATTTACTACTTAAGGCTATATTCATTTTTATCAAAAATTTATTTTTACTATTTAGAGCTATATTCATCCGTAAAATCTGTTTAATTTATCCATTTTAAGTCCATAACTACCTAATTACTACTTTACATCACTTCAATTGGTCTTATTTCACTCAAGACAAATTTTTTCCCTAACTTTCTCTCTCTAAAGGCTAAAATCAAGCCTCCAGGTTCAAAGCTCTACTATTCAGCTCTAAACCACTCACAAAGCTCTAATTTAACTTTCAAGAACCTTTTTATTACTATTGGGTAAGAATCAAACCCCTCAAATTCCATTAATTCAATTTCCCTATAACTCATTTTTAGAGAAATTTGTGTAGAATGGAAGGTAAGAGTTATACATAGCTTACTTGGCAAGTTACTGATCTGAATCACCTTTCATCACTCCAAAATAACTTAACCTAGCTCCTTAGCCCTTCTCCTCTCTCTGTTTCATGTGTTTCTCAAATTCTCTCCTCTACAATTTCTAAAATTTCATGACTTATGAAGTGAATTTCTAGTCTATGTGTCATAACGCACATAGCACAAGCCATGATGCGTGGCATAGTGAGATTTATTCTCACACATACGCACTTGCATTGATCCAAAATGCACTCCTATCACCCATATCTATTCATACAACATACAAACAAGTCAAAATATCAATTAATCATCCAAATCTCTAATCCCACTTTAATTTCCACTTCACCCTTGCTTAACCTCTAAACTTAAGATTAAGAAATTCTGAATGTTACACACAAGGGCAAGGTTCTCTTCAAGATGATTCAAGTATGTGGCTACAAGGATTCATGCATGAGGCTATAAGTTTGCAAGTTTATTTTAGTAGACAGAAGCACCTAGTATCTATATAAGACAAAACACACATGAGTATGCCAAGGTTCATGCATGAATTAAAGGGTGTGAACACTATATGATAGAACACGCTTGACATACTTCTAAAGCAAGCTTGATTTGGCTTGTTTCGCTTTAAGGCTCTCTAAGTTAGACTTGAAAGTTTCTTAGTGTTAGAGCTATTCAAGCATAAATTAACCTAAAGTCTACACTTGAATCACATCACAACCACATTTCAAGCTGACACTAAGAAACAATTAAAGCTTGTGCATTCAAGTTACTTAAGAGTAAATTAGATTGTAGAAGCATGTTCAAGACAATTATCTACACTGCCAAGAAAAGCACATATGTACTGAGTCTAATTTAAGAGTGAATTGTATTACATTGTTGAGGTTTGCTTCTAGAGTCAAATTCAAGCAAGTATCTATTCTAATTCAAGCATGAATTAGGTTATCTGAATCCTAAGATGCACAAAGGGTAGCATTTCAAGCATGAGTTCCTTTTAAGACATGATTGAATTGGACAATTCAACAAACATATATTTTAAAGGTTTGACATTAAGTTCAATGGACTTATGAGCCTAAAGTAGGTTTTAATATGAGGCATTCTTACTATTTTCAAAACATGTGATAACTCTCATTAGTTTTCACAATTAAGAAGAACAATATAAATAAACATATAAAACTAAGTCTTCTCTTGATCATCAGGCTCTTAGAGATTTTGTCACTTTGTTAATATCTATGATCTACACTAGCAATAAACATCTTTCTCTTGGTTTTATTATCATTAAAACATAAGGTTAAAGATTATCCCCTTTTTTAATAAAGACAAAACTTCAAATCAAGGATTAGTTCTATTTAAGATAAATACTCCTTCTTAAATAGGCATAAGAGTTTGAAATAATATAAGAACTAATATGCTAAGAGTGAAAACTTAAAATAGCAACAATATAAGCACAAAAATAATGAATACTGCATTTTATTGATGAAGATAAGGGAATAAAAGAAGTATCTGCTTGCATTATTAATGAAAAATCAAAAAAAATATACAATCATGCATTTATAGAATTTGAATGACTAAAAAGTAGACACAAAAATTCTTGAACTCTCCCCCTATCTAAGGTAATTCTAAACTCTCTCTCTCCCCCCCTTTGGCATCATCAACAAGCAAGAGTTTAGCCCATAACTCTTCTAAATTTAGCATGAAGATAAGCCTTAAAGACTTCTATTTTAGATAAAGATGGAAGAGATGGGTTTAGAATGGAATGATCAAAGGGTTGGATAGAGAGGACTATAGTCCAAGTACTAGGGTCAAATAGATTTATGACTTAAATAATGAATACTGCATTTCATTAATGAAGATAAGGGAATACAAGAAGTATCAGCTGCATTATTAATGAAAAATCACAAAAAATATGCAATCATGCATTTATAAAATTTGAATGATAGAAAAGAAAACACAAAAATTCTTCAACTCTCTCGCTATCTAAGGTAATTCTAAACTCTCTCTCTCTCTTCCCTTTTGGCATAATTAATAAGCAAGAGGTTGGCTGATGACTCTTCTAAATTTAGCATGAAGATAAGCCTTAAGGACTTCTATTTCAAATAAAGATGGAAGAGATGGATCAAGAATTGAAGGATCAAAGGGTTGGGTGGAGAGGACTACAGTCCAAGTACTAAGGTCTAATAGATTTATGACTAGAATACTATCAAGAACTTCAGATTTAACAACTTGTTCTTTTGATTGTATTGTCTCTGCCCCTTTTTGTGTCTTTTTTTTTATTTTATTTTTTACCTCAATCCTTTTCTCAGAATCCAATTAGCCTGTAGTAGCCATTTTTTTAAAAACTGTCTCTATTGAAGCGGCCCCTTCTTTATTGATAGTCTCCTCAACCAGGATAAGGGTAGACTTGTTAGTAGGTTTATGATTTTTAAACTTAGGTTGAGATATCTTGCTTTAAAAGATTTTGTTAGAGATCAAACACTAGAAAGAATTAAGGGTGAGGTTAAAGGATTTTTTATGGAGGAGGGCTTTAGGTTGACTAACATAAGCTGTAAGTGTTTCAACAAGCTTGTTGACACTCATATTACCAATATCTTGATTGTAAGGTTTAATGAATATTGGTGTATCAGTAGATTTTGGTTAGGGTGAAAGTTTAGGGTTCAACATGCCATCAAAAGGATGAATCTTAATTTCTTTCCTTGATGGCTTATACATTGAGGCTGAGACTCAAGTATTGACTATTTTTTAGGTTTAGTATGTTAAGTCTCTTATTGGTATTGATTTTCTAGTTGGATTTGGGGTTGGATCTGAGGCTCTTGATTTTGTTCATAATGTGAAGGCATGTTGGAAAGGTGAGTATGGTAGAGATAGGGTACCTAAATTTAGGTAGGTCTTAGCCTTAGGTGAAGCTATAGATGTTCTAAAGGTTGAGAAAAAGAAGACTTCATGAATTATAACTTCTTAATACCTTAAAGAACTAGCTTCGTCTCTCATAGCAGCTTCTTCACTCTAATTTTTGGCCCATTGCATGATCTAATCTAGCTTGCCATTCAAGTAGATCATCATCTCATTAAGTTTAGTGATGTTACTCTTAAGATGGTAGATAGCTTGATCCAATTTATCGCTAATTCCATTAAGGATCTTGTATAGGAAGGCATTAGACATATCTCCTTGAGGAATTGAATATTAGATTAGGAGGCACGGTGAAAAATTAAAATTTAAAATCCTAATCATAATCACAAACTAATCGAACTCATTTAAATTAAGGTGGATAAAAGAGTTTCCTTTTATTTTCAAACTTCTCACAAGTTTTCTTTAAGTATTTGGATCTCAGGAGTTGACAACATAAATCTGCTTCCTGTATTGGTGTCCACATGACCAACTTTCCAATATGAACAATGTGCTAGTGCTCTCCGTATCTAATGTTCATCCATCTACCAATCAGATGCTCCTTTTGTTTTCAAGGGTATTTTTGTGACTCTTAAAGTTTTGCCATCAATAGACTCGCTCACTTAAGAAACTCATTGCCTTTCTATATTATATATAAAATAGGGTTTTTTGTCTTCCTTTTGAATGTTTGAAAATAATCATAATTACTTCAAAAATCATATCTTGAACTAATGAAAAAAATTAAATTTATCTCATTAATTTAATCTATGATATCATATCTAATTTAAATTTATCTCATAAATTTAAATTATAGAATTGATATGATATCTTTTTATATAATGTTGGTTATTAAATTTAATTTATCATGTAAAACTAAATTTAAAACTACAATAATAATATAATATAGTATAATATATATTAGATATAGATACTATATTATATATATACACACAAACACACACACACACACACAACTATATTTCAAAAATATATATTATATTATATTTTGAATTTTATATATCATATACATATATACACAAATATTTACTAGATAAATATTCAAATGCGCGCGCGCGCACACATATCTATATAAAATTCATTCACCCTCGATAAAGCATTATATTAATTTAATCTAAACACATTCTAGGTTTAATGAACTTGGACATTATAACTTAAGTTGGGTTGTTCTTGTGTGTGTGATCCTGTAGGCCTATATGAAGTTGGCAGTAAGTCAATTATGCTACTAGCCCACAAGTCACAAGTGGCCTTTAGCAAGATAATACAACTACCCAATTCACATATGGTTCGATGATCCAATGTAACCTATCATATAACCATATCACATCCCCTTTGTCACACAATATTTTGGTTAAGTGTGAGATAAAGAATTGTCATTCTCCTTTATCTGGCCATTACTTTCTTGATCTTTAAGTGGACAGACTATAGCAATGGAAAAACCCTTTCCATTATAGTATGACCATATATTTTCTCAGTTTTACTCATTAAAGGGTCCAGTAATATCTCTTAATTAATATGAGGGACAAATTTCATCTTGATCGCTCACATTCTTTTGCATGAATATCATTAAACTCAACCATAACCTTTCTGCTCATCTGGTTAAATGTGACTTTTGACTAGGTCAAAATTCAGTCATCATGTGGGAATATGTGATGATCTTAGATTAAAGGACTTAGTGGCATGAATGTATATGAGATGAGCTTATGACTTATACTATGCAGCTTTTCCATAGTAGGTCAGTTTAGCACCTTATACCCTTTCAAGTTCCTATAACTTTGATGTTCATGTCTATAATTAATCAAAGTCATACTATTCTTGTTTAATCTATGACCTCTCATAAATGACCGACCAAGGACATTTATGACAATTAAAATAGTTTATCCAAGGATATAGTTATCATAGTGAATATGCAATTAATATAATAACATAAGAGAAGTTCATTAAATAATAATGTTCATAGTATAATGATGGGCCATAAATACAATTTCTAACATTAAAGATCTCTAATGCTCTAGGGGTCTTTGCTGGGAAATGGAAGGCTCTTTAGTCACTACCTTCTTAGCCTTCTTCTGTATCAATGGAAGTTCGTCCTCCACATTTGCTTTTGCTTCCTTAGTTGGCACAACATTATTGCCAACTTTCTCAAAAATTCATCCTATGTAGAGTAGTGTTCTTGAATTTTATTAGATACTTCACCACTCTTTCAAGATAATTGATAGGAAATCTCTTCAAAATTTTAGAGATTATAGTAGGATAATGTATATTTCTCTCCATCTTCTCCTTTTTCTTCTTGGTGTGTATTTTGGAGATATAGAACATCTTGCTCAATATGAAGTGACCTATGTTGATTTTCTTTCTTTAGATCATCTGGGTAATGATTTTTACTTCAATATCACTGCAAGTATTGAAAGTTATTCTTTTGTTCACAAAGAACCTAGGCACTATATAGGTTAGCATCCTATGTGTAATGTCTGCCTTGACTTACCAAAACACATCATGCAATACTATCATGATAATTAGGACTAAGGAAATCTATATTAGGTCACCATAATAGACAAGGGTTTATATTCAAAAGTAATAAAAATTGAGATCCCAAGAAAACCCTTTTTAAAAGTGCTTGAGCTTAAATAATAGTTTAAATCATCATTAAAGATTGCAAAAGCATGGCAAAAGAAAACAAAACTATTAGATATCAAACAGGGCCAAATTGGTCCTTGTCCAATCTACTCCATCCACCGTGGTGTAGGTGTCATCTATCGTGGCAGATGGCATAAAGGGGAAAGCCCCCTATCTTGTTACGATGCACATGCTTTGTGCCACGATGCAACCCTAATAGACCAACTTCTAAAATACACCATTTTGCCATCTAATATCCAATTTGAGCGATTCAAGTGTCCATATGTAGTTAATTAAGCCACCTAATTATTAGCATGTGTTTTACACAAAAATAAATTACCATGTAAAAATTAGATATCCTAGTGCACAAAGATACTTTTTCATTTCAAACATGTCCAAAGTGCCAAGACCACAAACTAAATGCTAATAGTCTAGGAACCACTCAAACCAACTCATACAAACCACAAAGCAGTTAATATAAAAATTATATCCATACCTCCATCTCACACACAAATTAGCCATCTAAACCCCAATTTAATATTAGTCTTTAAGGTAAATGCATAATTCACAATAACTACTCCAGGGCCCACAATATATACAAAATTATCATAGTAATGACAAATTCACGAGTATTTTAGCTTCTTACAACAATTTTCATCACAATTATAACATTCCAGGCCGAAATACACTACAATAGAATAATATCATCATGCAAGTACACGAAAAATAATGTGTGACCTAATTTGGCATAAGTACATATATATTCTTTTACACAAATATCAAAAGGGAAAGAACTACACAATATATAGCTCTCTTAATTCTTTGCAGTATCCTCCTTCCCTTTCCATATCAAAGCTTTCACTTGTAAAGTAAAGAAAGACATCAATAGTGATGACAGTTCCAGGAGTTGATGAAATCTATAGTTACTAGCATGACAGTTCTAGGAGTTGATCGTACACCCCAAGTTTGTATTTAATTTAATTTAACATAGATTTGCATTTCATCCATGCGTCCCCTGTTATATCAAGTACGAAAGGTAGCAATAATCTATCGAGGATAATGGCACTGGCACTAGTTAATCCTGATCCTCTCGTACTAGATGACAATGAAGGAACTTCTTGTTATCTTTATTTGAAGATTCTAAAAAAAATGTGTTATTGTTGAAGGTCAAGTATGTAAGTTTGAGTCCACAATTCATCATTAGAAAATTAAAGTGAACCAAGTTAGGGTGACAATTACACATGTTTGAAAGGGTAAGAATTATGTAGACATGCCATTTCTCACTTTTGAGATTACAACAATAGGCTAAGTAAAATGTTCTTTCTTTCTATAGCCTAAGCATCTTGTTATTTAAATTGTGTGTGTGTGTGTGTGTATTCATGTTATTTAATACCTATTTAAATTTTTATATGTTGTAGCTACCATTAGTCACTTTGTGTTCTTTGCCGAAATCAAAAGATGTATATTGGTTTTGTTCTTTAGGCAGGAAACCAAGTGAAAGACTAACATCGATTTTCAACAAGTTTTAATTCATATAAAACTTTACTTCCTAAGATATTTATACTTTTGTAATGTTTTTTTACTTACAAATGATAATGGTGCATTTGAGACATATTATATGCTTATGTTTGGGGAATACAAGAAAAAATCATCAGTAGAATGGATTTACCCGAATGTAAGTATGAACATTTAACTTTCATATTTAATTATCCCTCACATTTTTAGTTTAATTTTAAATTTTCATTTATTTTAGTGCCGTAGGTAGCAAGGAAGCATAGAATAAGGATATTCTGTTATCCATTACATGTATGAGATAGTTCAAGTTGGGAGTACTAAAAGATTATAAAAAGCATTTTGTTTTGTTATTTAAGTTTAAATTCTTGTATATAATTCCGTAAAGTATTACTCTGATAAATTTTATTATTTAGATTTTTGAAAATACATAGCCTTATAATGAAGAAGAGATTAATGGCATTTGAGATGTTTTAGCTCAACAACTTCTCCAAGAGTACTTTCCAAAGTGAAAAGAGGTTGAACAAAATTTTATAGTATTTAAGTAGTTGAACAATTATATATATAGATTAACATATTAGTTATATGGAGAAAATATTATCTTAGTTCATTTTAAAAATATATAGTGTAGTTGAATAGTCATTGTGATTCTACTAGCTAGCTGCTTGTACTGTTGTATGAACTATAAAATTTACAAGTTTAAAGTTCTGGATGTCAAGAAAAACAAATAATTTTTTTAAAAAAAATCAAACTTTTAACAACGGTTATATAGAAAACCGGTGTTAAAAACTTTTAACATCAGTTTTCTAGAAATAACCATTGTGGAAATTAGACTTTTCACTTCCCTCCTTTTTACTATCCCTTGTATAAGTAATGTAAAAAGTCCAAAATTGTTGAAGTAGTGGGTGTTGAAGATTTGTACTCTTTAGCATTAGTGCAATGCGGTGTTTGAGTAACGATACCCCGATCATTGTGTGAAGGGAGAACTATAGTCCTAAAGTAAGACAAAACACTTTTGGCCGGGTGATTCTATAACTAAAGGTGCTCTCAAGTTAATGAGTGTATAATTAGCCTAATAGAGCCTATCATTTCAATCAAGATAATATGAAGGTTTGGATGGTAGATGATCATGTTAGTGGAGATATTTTGATGTGAAAATGGTTTTATGTAAAGATACTTATGTTTATATGACTATGCTTAGTTATGAATAAATTTTACTTATTTAGAATCATATGTGACAATTAGCAGTAGTGAGTTACTCAGTTATTGAGATATTTATCTCATCCTGTAGTTACATTTTTACAAGCACTAGTAATGAGCAGGGAAAAGGGAAAGACTCAAAACTAATGTAGTAGTGCTACTTCTATGAGATCAAAGAGTTTATATAATGAATTTGTTTTGAAGTATATATATATAATGATTTAAGTTGTCATAGGATATATAAACATGTTTTTGACATAATCTGTAGGGATTAAGAATCTTAGCCCATTGTGTGTGCTGTTCTATGTGGTGAAACTTGTGATAACAAGCTAAGATTCAGTTGTGAATATGTAAATAGTGATTATGTGGTGAATGTGTAAGAAATTGGTTAATAGCATGTATATTTGTGAGAATATGAATATAAGCCTGTTGTGAAAAATGGGCGACTTATTAACCAAATACGCGTATATAGGTGTTTATAGTGATATTTATGTGTAATCAGGTATAAATGGTCTATTTAGACTTGGTTCAAGGCTTAAAGTGATCTAGTGAGACAATGTGTGAAGTCTGAACACATTAAGTGATTGGATTTTTAAAAAAAGTGACTTTTTACATCCTGAGTGTTGAACCAAATTGTTGCACACTTAGCAATTTAAACTAAATTAACTGACTATATAATATAGTGGCAACCTAGGTCATTTCCCAAAAAAGTATTTAAAGATTAAATCAAGAGCTTCTTAATACAATTAAATTAAATAGAAGTCCCAAGATTTGCTTGATTTTAATTGATTAAAACTAAAACACTAATTAACCTAATTAAAGCCTAAAGACTTTAAGCTAGCAAGTTTGTGAAAATGAGATGGAATAGGATACTTGGAGTTTAATGCTCAAATCCTAATCACTTATGAAATGTAAATTAGCCACCCTTAATCCTTCTCTTCCTAGCTAAATTATGAAGCCACTAGGATAATTCTATCTAGCAACTTAACTTTACTAGGGACCCTAATTAAGCCTAGAATTTTAGAGCCCAATTCAACTCTCTAATTTAGTTTTAGGCCTAAGTTAGGTGATTAATGAAAAATTCTAGCAAGTATGTTTAGCCCCTTGCAACCCAAATGACCCCCATAGTTATGATAGATCACAAGCAAGCCCAACAAACATTCTTCAAGATTATGATGAAGTATAAATTAGGTTAAAACACTCAAGAACATTCAAAATTATGACACATTCAAGAATTGATGAAATATATAGATCAACATACCAAATTAAATTTAACAATAATCAAATTAATCTCCATATAAAAATATCAAACAAGAATCTAGTTGTAAAGCCAAAACATAGCAATCCAATATTATGGTCTTACAAGTCTATTAATGGAAAAAAAATTAAGAGAAAAATTAAAGGGTTACATAATTGAAGACCTAAGTAGTTCATGGAGTTTCCATCCTCCTTTAAGCACTGAAAATGATTTAGCCTTCAAATTTCTTCAAGTCCTCCATGAAAAGCTCAAGTTGGCCAAGCCCCTCCATAAAACCAAGTAGAGAATGAAGCATGAAATGGATGATCAAGTAGTAGAAATGTGTAGAGGGAAGTGAGAGGAGAAGAATGGAAGTGATTTGGTGATGATCCAATGGTTAGATAAATAGAAATGGAGGAGAGAAGGGGGCTACTACGACTAGAAAAATGAGAAAAATGAAGAATAATGAAAAATAAGAGAGAAAATGCAACATGAAAATGAAGGAGGTGGTGAGAGATTATGTGTGGTGGCTAGGGTTAATTCCTTGAGTGAAAATGGGCTGATGTGTGCATGAATAGCAGATGATCAAATGGGAAAAAAAATAAAAAAAAAAGAAAAGAAAAAAGCTAGGGTGAGATACACACTTTCACATGCTCAAATAGGTGGCTTCCTCTCATTGGCTCAAAGGGAATATCCTAAGTATGAATATGATCACTTATTTCATCAAATGATTTGATTATTCTCTCCCTTTTCAGCCCATAAATGATGCCACATTTTTCCTTTTTAGCACTCTTCCATGATCTTCGACTAATTGTAAAATGTCTAAGTCAACATGTGCTACCAAGTCACAAAATGTACACAAAATCAAAATCAAATATTCATGTGACCTAATAAATTCTTTCACATGGAATTAATTAACTAGATTGGAAGAATGTTAATAAAGTAAAATCCAAGGGTAGTGACACGTGAAAACTCATGCATGCACATAAAACCCTAATTCGGTTAATAAAGTCAACAACCCTGAAATGTGATTTTTATTTTATAACTCCCAAACCAAATTGAGTTTTGAAAAACTAATTTCATATTCATTATTTTGGACATAAAACACATGGAACAAAACATTAACCCAATTTTTTCATAAAAAGTGCAAATTTTGACAAAAATACCACTAGTACATAATTTTTTCTTTTGAGTAATTTTCTTGCTTTTGACATCATGAATGTGCCAAAATAAAAAATAAAACATGTAAAATTGATCATAAATGAATGGATAAATTGTGTAAAATATAAGTCTTATGAGGTGTTCAAATTGAGATTGGACTAGTCTAAACTTATCTCATTAAAAAACTTATCAAATAAGATTCATAGGAGCATTTGAATCACTCCGATCAAAAATCGATTGTATAAATGACACATGTTGAAAGTTCACATCTATGAACTATTATATGACAGTAAAAATCTATCATGTGTGTCGTGGCACACGATGACAAGCTCTAGCGCATGACATAAAGAGGGAGCTTGTGGCTCTATATCACATGCCATGGCATCGGTCCTTTTTTTAAAGTTGTGATTTTGTTTTGTTTTCTCACAGAGAGGGCTATGTATGCATTATGTGATGATATTGTTGGATAGTTTCAAATGCCTTAAAAGAAATATTGAGATTTAAAAAATGTTATTTATTTTATGATTCAATTATTGGTTGTGGTGAATGAATTAACCTTTTTTAATGTCATGTGGATATTGGGAGAGGTTACACCATGCATTGGTCACAATAAACATATGACTTTAAAATTAGTGTTCCTTCCTTCATTCTCAGTAGGATAGAGGACATTATTCAATTGGAACATTAAAGAGCCCTACAATGCCTTCTATATGGGTCCTTGATCTAAAAAATTCTCAATAAGCCAAATACTTCAACTCATATCAACAAGCTAGATGAGGTTCAAAGAGGTTATACACTCCATCTTAACAATAACAATGTTAGATGGCTTGAGTTCATATTCACCACTCAAGGTGATTTGTTCAAATTATTCTTTGAGAAGATGGATCTCTATATGAATAGGCAGTTTGAAAATTCAAGGAATAAGGTACATACAAGGATAGATAGATTGGAAGACTCAGTTCTTGATTTGAGGAATATTTTGTAAAAGGAAAAACAAACAAGAACATATGTCAAGGCATCCTAATCCTAAGAATCTATCAATGCACACCACTAACTATTCTTTTAAGCTCAGTGAGGGTAACCAAGAGTTACCTAAGGTCACAAGTAGCCTAGTTGAGGCTTAACACAAAGCAAAAGTAGAAATTCATTAGAAGACTAGCTTTAAGATTATAGTAGATATAGCTAAGGCATACGATAAGGATCAAGAGGTTCAGAGCACTCAAGTTTAGGTTGGTACCTCCTTAGTTATCATCCTAAGGATGCCTCAAACTATATCTCTGTTTAATGAATTGAAGTAAACCCTAATTTTCATAAGAGTGTTCAACCTCTCACCACTTTATTTCTTCTAGAGAAATGATCCAGATGACTCCCCAATTCACTTTATGGCCTTTACTTGTTAAGAGCACAGGTAGCTAGGTCAATAGTACAACCATATGTCCCTTCTAGCATATTCCAATTTGTGGAGCTTGAGAAGCAACCCCTTGATGATGATAAAAAGTAGGAGAAGGAATCAAATGTACTTAAGCCTAAGGAGGAGGAATCACGGAAGAAATATATTGAAATTGTTAAAAAAGAATCTATTGTGAAGGAATATGAGGTTTGTTGAGAAGCCTCTTACAAAGAAGAGAATAACTAAAATAGGAAAGGGAAAGAAGCTTGTGGATCAGCAACCTAAAGCTAAGAAACCTAATGTGAAGTCTGATAAACAAGTATCTCCCTTATCTATCCCTAAATCACTTATTTTTACATCCACTACCTCTCAGCCTTAACCACTATCTTCTAATGCTCACGTTAAGAAATTTTTGGAATCCTTGGCCTCTATGAAATTCAAGAAATGACCTTGCTTTCCTCTTAGCCTTGAACAATGGCACTACCCTTATGCTTATGTTGTTTTATTTATGTATTTCTTTTGTTGACAATCTTTTAATTTTTTCAATATATTTGTAATAATTTTATTCAGCTATCTTGTTTATATGTTGTGCTTTAATTGTTTTTATGACCTATTAAAGGGGGAGATTGCAAAATCTCTTTCAGGACTAACAAGTTGCATCTATTTTGTCATCATTAAAAAAGGGAAGAAATGTTGAATCCTTGTTTTGATGATAACAAATTAAAGAAGATTTTGTATAACAAAAAAATTTAAGGATATTAGAAAGGTAATTAAGGAATAATTAAGCTCATATGCATTAAACTCTAACATTTTCTCCCTTATAGTATCACTGCCAATACTATCATACTTGCACCAATATTAATATAAACTCTCTCTTATCCTAAATATTTGATTCTCTTTGTTTCTCTTTTGGCCTGTGTATTTGACTATATCCAAGTTCATTATAAATTTTTTTATATATCCCTTAAACACTTGGGTAGAAATTCAGTTGATCTTCATCTCTTGTTCATATTAGTTTCAGTACTAGTTTCTCTACCAATATTGTACCTCAATTCCTTTGAATCTTTGTCTATATAGGTATAAAAGTTTTTAGAGGATTTTTTTTTTATACCTTTCTCATTACCAGTACTAGTAACCTACTACTAGTACTAACCTTCAGTTTCCCTTTGTCTTGACTTTTATCGATACTATTCATTAATTTTAATATTGTCTCTTCTATCGGTACTCCTTACTAATATTTTTTCTACCAATACTAACATGAAAAAGTGTGCTCTATTTTTCATTCCAAAACTTGTGAGCTTCAACTCTCATTTGTCTATCCTTCCTTCATCTATGAGTTGTGTATGCTTTTTCATTCATCTGTGGGCTTTCTAAACACAACTTTAGGTAGTTTCACACTCTTATTCAAATTAAATCATTTTCTCTACCAATATTTCTTTTTGCTCTACCGATTTTGATCTACTTATTTTTTTATCATGGCGTTAAATGCATATAGCCATGTATTTCCTTACTTTCCATGAGTGTGAAACTCTGCCAAAAAGTTCTATGTTATTGCCATACTTTCAAAATAGCTCAATAGAAAAGAGGAAGATGAATCTAACGGCTAATTAAATGTATCTAACAAACTATTTATCAACTTCAAGTATAAAGAGGCACATTTATGAAGAGGAAAGCAAAGAAGTTATTTGAGCTTACACATTCAATTCTCTACCAACCTTCTGTGATCACATGTACTTCATTGATTGTAAATCTACTTTGAAAGAGAATGGTTTTTACAATAGTTGTTCATTTATTGAACACACTCGTTCATCCCTATTTTTCTAAACTTGAGATAGAGAAATTAAACTCAAGAAGTTTAAGTGTGATATATCTTTATTTTTGTAAGAGGGAGTAATACAGACAAGTGTCTTGGATTATACTAAGATAACTAAGAGCCTGAATTAATCTTGATAGCATTAGTGAAGAAAAATCTCAAGTGGAGCTTGAGAATTAGATGCAGGCTTAAGTGACTAAAGCCGAATTAAGATAAATCTCTTGTTCACGCTTCTATTCCTTACGCTCAGATTATTTAGTGAAATCATTCCTTCTCGTATCTCATTTTAATTCAGAATTATTTGTCAAAATTTTTATTTTTCCCAACTGATCCTCTCCTTGGCCTTTACAAGGAGGCCTATTTTGCTATGTTCAATCTTTTCTATCATGGTAGAACCTTTTTCTACCATGATAGTCCATTTTGATAAATGTTTTATTATAATAAAAACTCTTTCTACTATGATAACCCTTATAAAAAAATTTTAAATTTCTTATTATTATAATAAACTCTTTTCTACCCTTATAAAAACTCTTATTATTATAAAAAAGATTTGAAAACTTATATCTAAATCTCTTTTTACCATAGTAGTGTTTTGAAGAATTAGGTTTTACTTTTTAGTTCCATGGTAGATATTTTTATACCATAGTAAATGTTTAACAGCTAATGGTTGATTACCAATTATATTTTCAAGAAAAATCGGCGTGAAGTTTGAAGGTGTTACATTGGACAGCCAGAGTAGTGGCTTGAGTATCTGTTGAATGAAGAAAAAGTGGGTAGTTGATGTCTATCAAGGAAGCGAAGGATCAATTCTCTTCAGATTTAGGCATGACGGAGATCGTGAAGAAGATTGTGATATTGGATCGTAATGAACAAAGAATGGGAAGATCGCTAGTGACGGGATGTTGGGGCAATCGGCGATAAAATCAAGAAATAGAGAAAGGCCATAAGGTTAGGACAAAGGAGATTAACGGGTTAAGAAGAGAAAACGAGTCATGGACAATGGACCTGCCTTGGCTACCTTGATGAAAACCAAAATTTAACTGAATAAGCCCGTTGGGAAGGAACAACATGCTTTTCAATCCAGGCTATTAACAAAGTATATATAGGCCCATCTAAAACAAGAAAACCGAAAAAGAAGGAAAAGCAAAAACACGTAATAAAACCAACATAACCCAATAGGTACGTGGGCCCAAAACAAGTGTACACAATAACCCACAATACTTGACCCAATACCATTTTTAACTCTCAACAGATCATGATAATTTTTAACGTACTTGGTGCATATATTATATTTATATCTTTAATTAATTATTTGAAAAATTGAATTTTTTTTAAATAAATGAAAGGAAACTTGAAAATTTTTAACTCCTCATTGTCTCATTGAAAAATGTCAAAATTAATTAGTTTGTAAGGAAACTAAATGTATTAAAAAAGGAAGAATATTTCCCTCATTTGAACATGAGTTAATTAAAGAAAGCATCGACATTATGTATTAAATTGTATGTAGTTGACAAATACTCCAGAAGAGCTGTATCATGCATTATTATTCAGAAGATGAAATCTATAATAGACATGTTTCATATGAATTATTGCTACGTTTCAAAGATATTTTGTTGAGATGAATATGAATATTATTAAGGCTATAGATAATATGTTATGGTATTTAAAAGTTCACCGAGAAATATATTACAATAAACTTGATAGTTTACTTAACCAAATGTATTGTTTGGCATGACTAGTTAGATTGTTTTAGATTCGAATAATACAAAATGATGTTGATGACAACAATGGCTATGGGGGAGGAAGTTTTCTTTCATGAAAAAGTGAGGGATATTTATGTAAACGAGCTCCAAGTTCTAATTTTATTTAAGTCCCTGAGGACTTTTGATGGCATTTCCTCATTTTGTGGGGGATTATTGATATTACACCATTTCGATGATTCTACATGTCATCTCTTTTTTAAAAAAAAAAAATAGAAGGCAGGTATTTATTCAATTATTAATTTTTATTTATTAATTAATTAATTCTAGGCTGCAGCATGTCAATAAGCTACCCCATCAACGAGCAACTAATCGAATAATTTTGGTGGCCTTCCTTTCTTCAGCTTTCTTTCGAAAATATCGTGGCTGGAAGACTGTGTCTCCTAGGCAAATGAGAAAGTGATAATTAAGGATCTCATAAAATTATTATTACAATTATTAATCCTAAATTATTAAAATTTTAATAATGGACCATGATACTTGAAATTTAAAATGAATATAAGTTCATAAAATTGCCTTCACATGGAAAATCAAATAAAGTTTCTATGATAGGCATTGATTATTATTAATCTCAGTTGAAAAAACTAAAATTCATATCTAAAAATAAATTATTTCTTAATATAAAATTAAAATTCACTTATGAAATTTTTAAAAGGTAGTTATGAATATACGATAGTCATTTAAAAATTTATCAAAATTATTTCTGAATATGAAAACAATCACTTGTGAATTTTTATATATGGTTGTCAATTTATAGGTAAACTACTTGAAAAATAAAACAAGACACTATTAAAATTATTATCATAGTTTGAAATTATTGTTAATCTTATTTGAAAAAATAAGGATCCCAAGAGTTATGGGTTGGGACTACTAAATTACTATTATGGGTTGAAACTATTGTAAATCACATTCCCAAGTGTGTGGATTTTTGTTTCCTTAATTAATATTAATAATAGTCCCAATTTATAATAGTAATTTCAATACCAGAAGGCAATTTTGTAAACTTATATATATTTTTAATTTTAAGTAAACCATAGTTCATTATTAAAATTTCAATAATTCAAAGTTCATAATTGTAATTAATGATCTTATGGATTCTTAATTATCATTTTCACTAAGGAAATTTTGTTAGAATATGCTTGGAGAATTCATTTCCGGAGATTATACCCTAATTTTAGGGTCTTCTTTTATTTTTTTCCTTATTTGCAATTTTATCTATATTATATCCTAGAGTTAAATTCATAAACTATAGGTCTAAGAGTATCTCAGAATCTAAATTCATTTTTAATACAATATTTCTCTTTTACCTTTTAAAAATAATACAATGCCGCTCATATTGTTAATAAAAATTAACTTTAATTTATGAGTTGACTAGAAAATAAAAGAAAGAAATAAAAAGTTGCCAAAAATGATCCAAAATTATAGATAGGGACACACAAATTATAAAAAAAGACCAAGTAATTTTTTTAATTTTTTTATCAAATAATAGTCAAAATTAACATTTGTCAACCGTAAAGGCAACATTGTATTATTTTTATAAATTGAAGAGAAATATTGTATTAAAAATGAGTTTAAAATCCTAAACATTCCTAAACTTATAATTTATGAGAAAAATTTATTATTTAACCCTTATTATATACGCATGTTAAATAGAGGTTATTGTTACAGGGCTATCACTCTCTTTCTAAAAAGCTAGTTCATTGGGATGTGCAACGCACCCATTATATATATAGCCAAGACCCCCATATTCCTATGATATGGGACCTGACAGCTCCCCCGACTAATCCATGGCACCCCTTTCATCGGTCTAGCTCTAATACCACTTTGCCATAAGGCCATTACTCTTTCTCCAAAAAGCTAGCTCATTTGATTGTGCAGTACACCCGCTTATATAATCAAGATCCTCTCTAAATCTCTCTAATATGGGACCTGACATTATGCTCCAAACTATCGTATTTTATAAAAATACATCCATAAATAAATGGGCTTGCATTTCTTTTGATTAGCTTTTTATTTCTCTTTTGTTTTTAACTTCTTTGAATATATGTCATTTCCAGTGGCAAACGCTAGACTAGGAGGTGGATAATAAAGCACATTGCATCACTACTACAAAATCATGTATACAAAAAACCGTCTTATATCCAGCATGCAGACTATTGGGCACGTTTCTTTAAAAATTTTAAAAACTATATAGGACAATTGTATAAAGAACCGTCCTCTATATTGAAATTATAAAGGACGGTTCCAGGCTTAACCGTCCTCTATTTGATTTTGATTTTCACAATTTTTTTAAAAAAAACATAAACTTATGGAGGACAATTATCATATGTAACCATCCTCTATGTGGTTACTATAGAGGACGGTTTTCATTTCAATGGTCCTATAAAGAAACCCTTTAACAGACCTGCTGTTTTGGTTCTTCGATCATTTTCGTTCGCTATAAAATTAGAATCACTCGCATTCGTCATTACTCTCAGAAACCCAGAACCCCATCATCATTTTTGTCAGAAACCTGGAACCAAAACCCACTAATCCTTCAAGTTCATCTTCATTTGGTCCGTGAGTTCCAAAACTTTGTGTTCGTCTTTAGCAGTAACTTCTTGGCTTCAATTCATTGTAAGCTCCTTCGACTTCTTGGATGTGCTCTATGTGTTTGTCTATGCTCGAATTAACTGGCAATTTTGTCACTCTACTACTCACTTCTGAATTTATTGGGATGATATTTGGGAAGAAAAGAGATTAGATTTATAGATTGAACGTTGATGCACATAAGGTGTTTGATAAAATGTTTGAAAGGAGAAAATTTGAACGTTATAAGCTCAAGAATTAGACAAAAAATAAAAATAAAAACCAGTTAGTTGGCTAAACAATTCTGCTTAAACTAAGCTTCAAATTAAACCAGAATCACAAAGCTTGAAACTCAGAATTGTGCTTGTGCCTATGTATCTCGTCTTCTTCCTTCCTCCCTCATGCTCGTGCTGCAACTGCTTCACCTAAATTTTTTTATTCTATTTTCTAAATTCTATCATGCATTTAGTGTTCATTATTTTTTTCTTTTTAATTTTCTTGTGGGCAGCTTTAATTCTTACTTGTGGTTGCCTTTCAAGCTTTAATCCTTACTTCCATGTCCTGCTTTAAGCTTTATAGGTACTTTAAGCTTTGTTTTGGTTTAATTTATGGATTAAATTTCGCAAGCTTCATCTTGAATTTGCTTCTATGACTTTTTGTGAGCTTAATGTTGATTTTAAATTAAAAAAAATAAAGCTTGCGACCTTTAATGATTGAATTCTAGGAAGTGCATTCAAATTTTTGTACCAAATCAAAGAACTTTGTAATAAAAAAAATTGCATATCACCAAAAACAATTGTCATATGTAACTAAAAGTGTAGAATATGAAGAGAGGATTAAGTAGGGGTGTTCACGGGATGGGACGGGATCGGGACACCCTCGTCCCGTGTCCTATCTCGAAAAAAAAATTCGGACTGAATTTTGATCCCGTGTCCCGTCCCGTCCCGTCCCGAAAGTCGTCTCGTCCCGTTAAGAGTCAGGACAGGATCGGGACAAGATCGGGACGTCCCGTCGTCCCGATAAATGGAATAATGTCGAAAAAAGATCTGGGTAATAACGTTCATTAAAATTTTAAATCATATAATTTGTTAAGTTTAAAATCAAAACAATACAAGCACATAAATAACAATAACTTAAAATTAGTTATTGAATTATATTAATCACAACTACATATTATAATAACAAATATAAGTGATCTTTATGCTATAAGATTAGGAACAACAGGCAAGTCAAACACAACATCAAATCATTGTTCTTCTACTTTAATGAAGATGTACTAAGCTAATTACTCTTCTAAAAATAAGCAAGAAATATGTTATAAATAAAAGTTATTAAATAGATAGATATAAGAATAAATTATATTAATATAATTAATATATTATAAAGAAAGATATCGCCATGTTTACTACATGCCATTAAAATTATCAATATAAAAAAACTTTAGTTTTAAATAAGAATTGCAAGTATTAAAATTATAATTGATATACTTAATATAAGTATAAATTATATTAATATAATTAATATATTTAAAATAAAAATAATATATATATATATATATATATTCGGGACGGGACGGGATGTCCCAATGGTAATCCCGTGTCCCATCTCGTCCTGCAAAGTCCGTCCCGATTATTTTCGGGCCGAGATAAGACCCATCCTGATATGATCGGGACGATACCGAGCCAATTGGGACGGGTCCAGACTGAACACCCCTAGGATTAAGTACCCAATATAGTCCTAATTTTAAGTCGTTATGCTACTAAATTTTTATTTAAAAGTACTAACAACTAGTTAACAATCTTAAACAAAAAAAATATGGCCTTTAGACATACACTTTTAACCCACGGGTTTGGTTTTTCCATTTTACTTTTCTCAAACTATTCATCTTAATATTTTTTTATTCAATAGTATCATTTACTATCAATCTTTGACTCGTTCAAGAGAGGGGTTTGAGTTGTTGTTATTTATGATTAAATTGGGTTAAAATTAGATTATATAGCAATGAGTTTAAGTATGAAGAGAGGGCTAAGTGCTTGGGAAAGTTTCAATTTTAAACTATTATAGTGCCAAATTTTCTTTTAAGAGTACTAACAACTAGTTAGTATTCTAAAATAAAAATTGTGGCTTATTAGACAACTAAAAGAACTGTAAGTCAAAATACACTTAAATTTATTTTTAATGGTGGAGATTTTTTATTAGGAATTCCCACTATTTTTAATCAAGTAGTTCATGAGTAATGCATTGATGAGTTAATAGTTAATTTATTATCTTGCACTTACGATGATTGAGCCACTCGTCACATGTCCCTTAATAATTTTTTATAGATTTAAGATTATGGATAAAGAATGGATGTCTGCAAATCAACGATCGAGGGAATATATGGAGGGGGTTACCACTTTATTAAGGTTGGTGTTGAGTATGAGGGAGGCAGTAAGAGCATTGTGTGCTCTTATCTAAGATGGAGACTTACGAGGTGGGTTAATGCACGGGAATTGGAAGACTCATGGACTTAGAAAGTCAACCTCAGAGCCTTCAAAAAGATAGTTGCACCGTGCTTCAGTCTTCTCCTCATCATCTCCCAGAGGTATTTAAATTATTTTACTTTCTTAATTGTAGCCCACAATTATTATTTCCTTATTAACTTATATTTCTTTTATGTTCAAGGTGAGGCCAAGTATTCATTCCAGGCCGAGAGCCTAGGTAGACATAGAGTTGCACAATGTCCCGAGGCAACAAGTTCACAATGAGCTTGTGCCTGAGGGGTGGATCAAAGGGCTAATTATCAAGCCTAATGATGCCAATTACAAGCTGCTCAAACAAAACTATGAGTTAAAAATTATAGCAGACGCGATTGGCTCTTATATTGTATGGTCCAAGCATCTTGTTTGCTTAGGAGCAGAAGAAACTCCACCATAGTTATGTCATTAATTTGCATTATCTTAATTCAAATTCAAGTTACAGTCAATTAAAATTCAAATTCTAATAATTGATGTTAATTGGCACTTAGTCCAAGGGGAATGACCCCCCAAACAATCAGGTCAGCTATCAAAGATCAGAAAACAATCAACCTCTAAGCCAACACCAGTAGATGTTGCTCCTCCTTTGCCAAATATAAATCAAAATATGCTAGCAAAGTATGCGTGATTGACCAAGAACACAGTAGTGCAGTTTGTACTGCCAAATGATAGCATGTATTAAAAAGCGGTTAGTGAGATTGTTGACTTTAACATTGTCAATACTGGCCTGACGTGCAATAAGGTCGTCCATAGCCTAGTGAACATTTATATAAGGTACTTAATTACTTTTCCTATTCATATATCTAGATTATAGTTTTTATTCATATTTACTTCTGTCAATTTCTTCATTCAGGTACTTGTATAATCCCTTCATCATTCTTGGTAACTTTGGATCAAGGTTTGTGTTTGTCAATCCCCATGAGTTCTTAAGTTTTGAAGGCGGTCAGAAGGATAAGTGTTTACAGTAGCAATCTCAAACATTGACCATGTACTTTAAGGAAAGACTGGCTTCAAAGGAAATGTTATTTTTGATTTCTTATCTTAATGGGTTAGTTACTTGGTTTTCTAAAACCTTTATTGCATTTTATTGTCTTTCTCAAATTTCAATTATAACATACATCATCCAATTCTCCTAGGGGACACTGGATGCTTATTATGATTGAGCCAACATATCCTAAAGCTCCAAAGGTATACTATTTGGATTCAGCTCCTCATGATGGGGATCCAACTAAACGATCGGATATGATGGAGCTATTTAATAGACAAGTTTATTTAGTAACTAATATTTTATTTATTTCTAAAATTCTACATTTCTAACATGTTTGTTGTAATGACCCAAAAAAAAGAAAATTACCAAAGTACCTATGATTTTTATGTTATTAGAGGAAAGTGCTGTGCTTTTTTTTTGTAATTTTTGCGATTTACTAATGATTCAAGCCTTTATTCCCTTTTCTCTCGGTCAGATCACGTGAGAGAGAAAAATTTCCCCCTGTTCTTCGAAAACTCTAGAACCAGCGAGTATGAGAGGGAGATTCAGACAGAAACTCCTTCGATCTTCCCTCTTCTTCTTCCTCGTTCATTAAGATTGAGGCCAGCGAACCTAGTCGTCGATGAGAGCAGGAGCTTTGCTCACTGCTACTGTAACGTCCACTGGAAACCCCTGCGTTGAGGTGCAGATCGCTAAACCAAGGCTCCCGTGTTGAGCGTCCAAGCTCCTCCTCTTTCCCTTTTCTTCTTTTCGTCAATCATCATGAGGCTTCCTTCTCCGTCAGTCAGTTCGCCGTCGATAGGTGTGTGAATTCCAGCCATCGCCATCAAGTCTTCATCTTCTCTGTTCGGACGTCGGGTTCCTCTTTCCTCTTCGAGCAGCAGCAATAATCTGGTGCGTAACCTTTCTGGTGTGGATGTTGGGTGCATCAGACTTTTCCCTCCCTTATTTCAATGTTGACTGCCTCTCTTCTCCTTCCTCATATCCACGCGGTGACACTTTCTTCTCCATATGGTTCTGAATCCGCTGATTTGTGTGTACCGTTAGAGCTTTAAGCTTTGCCTTTCATTTGTTTCAACTGATCAGGTGAGTAAATCTCACCTCTTTCTTCCTTTCTTGATCTGTCTATTTGCACATAGGTGGTTTATGGCTAAAGCTGTGAGTATTGCTTCCTTGTTGCTGCGTGCATACCAATTTGGGTTGAAATTGTGAATTTTTCTCTATTTTTCTGCAAACTGTGAGTAATGTGCAAGGCTGAAAATTTGATTTTTCTTGAGTATTAAAAATTTATAATCAC
The DNA here is from genome assembly GCF_029017545.1 of Prosopis cineraria. NCBI lineage: Eukaryota > Viridiplantae > Streptophyta > Magnoliopsida > Fabales > Fabaceae > Prosopis > Prosopis cineraria. The sequence goes on along the minus strand of NW_026555341.1, from coordinate 18,714,125 downwards.
TGAAAGATTTAAATCGAAGAGTTGGATTATTTCAATTATAGATATTAGAAAATTTGGAAAATGAAATTTGAAGAAAAGGAAGTTTGGAAGTTGTCAAAGGACTCATGCTCATAATGTGTTTGATAAGTTGCCTTTGAGAGAGTCTTGCTCGATTTTTATGTTTTTGAAGTTTCATTAATCATTGTGAGGAGTATATTTAGTTTGGGTGTTATTAATTCATGAATTTAACTTGTAAGTTGCAAGTTAAAAGAATTGGATTATGAATTTGCATGTAACTACTTAAATTCTTGAGGATAGTATGGTAATTTATAGTTACTGGATAAAAGATGGAAGGTTAGAAAATTCTATTTGTATGGTTGAACATAATGTACCTAAAGTGTTTGATGCAAAGCCTAAGAAAAATTTTTATCTCAAATAAATAGGTTGGTATGGCTAAAGAATTATATAAGAAATTGGTGACTTGAATGGTAATATTTGGACATTGTTATTTGTAAATTTAATTGAGTTCTTACAAGAGAGTTTATTTAAGAAGTTGTTGAAGTCTTATTTGAGTTTTGGACTATTAAGAGTTGCAAAATTGAAAGGTTATAAAGTACATTATCATTTTAGAAGTTATACTTGGATGCTTAGAAATGGATAGGCAATAGAATTAAAGGTTTTGTGTTTTATTGAATGGTTTGGAATGTCACACATTAAATGTTTGGTAGAAAGCCTAAGAAGAAATCTTTATGAATGAATTGTGTTCTTAGAACTTCAAAATTATTAGTGTTAACTTTAGTTGAATGGATTCTCTCGAAATGGAATCTTGTTGGTTAAAAATAAATAAATAAATAAATAAAGTCCATTAAAGTATTATTATTATATATTATAGGATGTTTGGAAGGAGGGAAGCTCAAATAGAGTCATAAGAAATGAGTTTGGAGCCTTGAGGATACTACAGGTAAGTGAATAGCGTCCCAACTGATTTTTTTTATCCAAATTTTCTTTACTAAAATATTACATTTTTCCAGAAATCATTTTAAATGCATTAATGTGATTATTGAATATTTGTTGATTAACATTTCTTTATTTTGAGATATTAGCTTTACCAAATTTGAAATGTTATTTGATCAATTAAGTCAAGTTTGAACTTTGATTATGAGATTTTCATTTTATCAAATATTGGATTGATATAGAGAATGATTCATACGAGTTCGACATTGAAATTTTGTTTATTCAATAAATGCAAGCATGAGTATCAGATATGAAATTTGATTCTAGTAAGTTTTAATGCTTAAAAGTATTCATGCGAGTTCGATTTTAAGAATGAGGACTGTATCATGAAAGTGATGATTTTCTCGCATGTTGAAAAATGATTTTAAAAGGAGATTTTATACAGAACACTGGTTGCTAACGGCAGTTCCGTTAGCCCTTGGCGTGCCATGGTACACCTAGCTAGCAGGGTGTTTATAGGAGGTGCTAACCCCGTGCGATGGCCAACGCACGTGGAATGGAGGGATGATTATTCGTGAGCATCGTACTCACGTTTGTTTCATGGCTTCAAGCTACGTTTGGTTAGCATTACCTTCGTGGACTGTGTCCACGTTTGTTTCGTGGCTTCAGCTGCATTTGATTACTTACCTTCGTGAATTGTGTGTCCACGTTGGTCTTCGTGGCAAGAGCCACGTTTGGTTATTTATCCTCGTGGGCTTTGTGTCCACGTTTGTTAATTGTTTTGATAAATCCCTGTAATATGAACTTGATTATTTGATGATTTTACATTCCATTGGTTTTTAATTAGTGAATTATTTATAATTATTTATTTTATTTATTTATTTTCTTGCAATTAAGTGATAATAATACTTGATATGAGATTTTAACAGTTTAAGATTTTATTTAAGTTTTATAAAATTCTTTTATTTTTGAAGTTTATTAGATTTTTATGAAAATCGTTGCCTCTTTGAATTGCATAATTGTTTCAAACTTTCCTTTTATTCATGTTCAATTATTTATTATTGGGACGTTATTCATTGGAAAAGATATTTTGGTCTCAGATTATATAGTTGAACTCGTGACTCAAGATATCCACAAAGGAGTTTTATTGTTGAGTTGAAGTAGAAGAATTATTTTAGTCAAATTTTAATTTGATAAAGAATTTGAACTTATACCTATGTTGGCATCTGGTATTAGGTGCTCCACATAGACTACAGGTAGGATCCTCACAGTTCTTTTAAAATTGAATATCTGATTTAATATTGTAAAAATCTTTAATTACTCTATTAGTGTGTTTAACGTATTAATTTTAAAGTTTCTCCGATTACGGCTTAAGGGATATGACTTTTGTACCCATATCCCGTGCCAGTCATACCTAATTTTGGGGTGTGACATTTGTCTACCGCATATTAGGGCTATTGTACTATATCACATCGATGCAAATCTTCTAAACAAGAGATCATTCAAGGAATACAAGGATGCTATGGAATGAAATATAATACAGGTATCTTTATATTACTGCCAATTACTCAATTTTTTTCATTTTTAATGTCAATAGCATATATATTTATGGTTTTCTTCATGTAGTGCCCCTGACAAATCAAGAACAATTATGATTGCGGCTACTGTGTGATGAGGTATGCTAAAGACATTGTCACTCACGGGCAGGCTACAATCCCCCTCACGGTATCTATAATTTATGTAATATTTTTTTATATTATAATGAATATTAATTGTCATCAACTAACTTCATTTTTATGTATGTTGTAGTACTATCCAGATTGTGCTACACCTCATTTTGATGATACCCAAATTAATGAAGTTCTCAAATAGTGGAGTAAATATGTATATGAAAATTAGGTCACATCCAATATGAGGTGATAATATATAGTTAGTCTAGGACTAAATTAGTTTAGTTGTCAATATATAGTTTAGATATAATTTAGGGATTGGTATTTTACCTCAAATTAATTGATTTATATCATTGAATTTTAAATTCAATACTTTTGATGTAATTAAATTGTAAATATTATAGTTTTTAATTAAATAGGGTATATCTTTTAGGCTGTTCTAGAGTATTATTGAGTATATATATTTTTTTATTGCAAGGAGGCTGCTAGAAAAGTAGCTAACCCTATTTAAAAAAAACATGACATTAGAGGATGGTTATATTAGATAACCATCCTATATTTGTTTTATAGAGGACGGTTGTTACCATAACCATCCTCTATATAACAAATATAGGATGGTTATCTAATATAATCATCCTCTAAGGCTTATCTATTTTCAGTTTTGACCAAAATTTAAAGGTTATATAGGATCATTATTTAAAAACCATCCTCTATTTATCTTTAATATATGACCATTTTATAACCATCCTATATGTCTTAGCAATAGAGGACGGTCGAATAGAGGATCGTTGTCAACCGTCCTCTATGGTCAGATCTATTGTAGTGCATATAATTATATAATTTTTATCAAACAGATTGCATAAATTTTAATAATTAGATTTGGTAGATAATCATTTTAATAAGTTTATCTTAATTTATTATTTTTAAAAATTATATTTTTCAAGGAATTGATAATTTTCTCTAAAAAATAATTTCATTTTCCTTTCAAAATTCTTAAAATTTGCAATCTACTAATTAAAAATTAATTGGAAGTGAGATTGAAAGATTAGATTATATCTTAAGTGAAAAAATTTAAATATATTTGAAAGCTATTATTCAATATTATGAGAAAATTGATGGGTATGCTACATACGGGATACAAGATGGCTAGTTTAATTAGAAAAAAGTTAAATGAGTTATTTGTGATCAAAATATATTAAATAAACATAAAAGGAACTTTTATCAAATAGTTGTTATGTTATACGATAATGAATGTTAAGCTTTAAAAGGATAGCATGAACATAAAGTTGGAGTAACATAAATAAAAATGTTGAAATGGACATGCAAATATATATATATATATATATGAAAGTATAAAATCTAAAATAAGCATATATGAGAAAAAGTGAGCGTGGCATCTATTGAGAAAAAAATGATAGTAAATTGTTTGAAAAGATTTGGACATATATAGAGAAGGTTGTGAGAGGCATCGGTAAGGAGAGTAGAATGAATAATCTTAAATCCTATAAAGAAAGGTAGAAAAAGACTAAAGAGGACAGTTACAGAAGTTGTTAAACAAAACTTTTTAATTAACAATATTTTTAAAATCTCGGTTAATGATAAAGTATAATAGTATTGTACAATTTATATAGCTAACTCCATTTAATGGGATAAAGCTTGTTGTTAGTGTTGTTGTTTACTAATTAAAAATCACATTTTAACATGAAAAATGATTGTAATAATTAGAAATAATTAAGATTATCATAAATTTAAAAACATATTTTAAACAAAGGTGCATAACAAAATAAATGATTTTATGGAATAAAAGTATACAAAGTAAATAAAAAAAATTGTATTGAAAATAAAGATTAAAATATTTTATTTTGTTATAATATATTTTTGTATAAACTTTAAATTTGTTGATGCAAAGAAACTATATATAAGGATTGTCAAATAATATCATTATATATATATAAGTAGGGTTAAAAGTTATAACAAAATATCACATGTCCATTTTTAGGTTTGTTACAATTTTATACTTTGGATGTCTTTCCAGTGATTCTGTACTCTGGAGTCAGATTTGGATTTAAATTCTAAATTTTTTATTGTCTTTTAATGTATACAAAATATATTATTCAGGTTTGGAGTTAAGTGCGAGATGAATTATTAATTTTTAAATATATACAAAAATTATTTAGATTCAAATTAACATGTATCTATTCAAAGTTTTCTTTCACCCTAAAGATATGTTGAAAATTATTATTTTATTTTTTTCATACAATTCTAAAATTATATTTCATTAAAATTCATTTGCCATGTTTGTGGAGTATATTTTTTAAAAATATCTATCTATTTGAATCTAAATTAATATATATATATATATATATATTTAAAAAAATAATTTGTGTTTAAATTTTTTTATCTATCCTAATTGTAACATCCCAAAAATTAACCTAAGGTTAATTAAATTAATTTAGAGTAAATGATTAATTTTGGAGGAATATTTTGATTTAAATAATTTTAGTTAGAAGATTATTATTGAATTTAATTTAGATTAAATCCTAAGTTATGATTTTATAGAAAATAGAAATACTAATAATAATATTATAAAAAAAAAGAAAGAAAGAAGAAGGAAAAGGAACATAAAAAAAATTGAAGGGGGAAAGTAATTTTTGCTTTCATGTGTGTGTTGATGTGTAAATAGTGCAAAAAGAAAAAGAAGGAACGAATTTGTGTGTTTGCAAATTTAAGAAAACAAGAGAGAGAGAGAGAGAGGCATGAATTTTACATGAAGCCTACTCTTTGTTTTAAAACCAATAGACTTCTCTTGCCTTTTTCATTTCTCTTCCCTTTTCTTCATTCCTTCTTCTGTGCACAAAGAGCAATCGACACTGCAAATGGAGTTGATTTAGAAGGTGAAGCTCCATAATAGAATATTTTAAATAAGATTTTAAGTATTTTAAGACTAGATAAGTGTTTTAAATATTTTTCTTAGTCGTTTTTTCCCTTGAGATTGTAGATTTTAAGATTTTGAAAAAAACCTAAGGTTTGAAAGAGGGATAAATTTTTGATGGGTAAATCTGGTCATTGAGGTTATTGGTAGTGTAATAAATATTCTAGAATATTATTTTATTAATAGGATTGAAATTTGAGGCCTTTGAGTTTATCCCTAAATCTCTGTTGGTAGATTTTGGTTAAATCTGAAAATATAAATTAATTTATTGATATTTAGATGATTATTTGAGATGAAAAATAAATTATTATGGCTATAGAATAATTATTCTAAGCTTGAAATCAAGTTTGCAAATTTTGGATATTTTTATTTGCGAATTTTTGGAATAAAAAGGAAAATTTTGATATTAAAAAATTATTTGAATGATGTTTTTAGCCAAATTTCAATGAAATTATTGTAAAGGAGACTATTGAACAAAGTAGATAGGTTCAAATATATAAAATTAAATTTGAGAACTCAAGAGGCTAAGATTAAAGTCTTAAAAAAATAAAATAAAGTAAAATAAATACTTAAGTGTTAGAGTATGAGTGAAAATTGTGTTAATAACATTATTAACACATTGGGAAATAATCAATTGTAGATTAATTTTATTTTGACACCTTTCAAATTTGAAAAGCTTTGAAAATGTTGTAACTTAAGGGGTAACCTTTAACCTCTCAAAGGTTGAGGTAATCAGGGAAAATCTATTTTATACATTTGCATGTTAATTAATTAATTATGTTAGTGAAAAAAAGAATATATATATATATATATATATATATATATATTTTGAAATGGTTATTTGTAATGCATGTGGCCTTGTTGAGACTCTATGATTTGTGACCAAGTTAATTGTAACTTGGTATGAGTAATGAGATTGATAGTTGATGATGATGTGTACATTCTTGGTTATAAATTATGGATTATATATAGTGATGAATTGTATATGCTAATGTGGTTTATCTATTAATATAAAATTGATGCAAGAGGCATGATTGAAAAATGATGAGTCTTGATACTTATTGAGCAAAAAAGTTAATGAGCATGTGGGATAATTATGAATTATATATATATATATATATATGAGCTTTTGAAATGCATTTTCTCATGAGCATGATCATATGACGAGAGTTTGCCTTAGTGAAGGAGTTAGCAGTTATGCAAAATCCATATGATACTTAGCTATTAACCAATAATCATAGAGGTTATAGCCACTACTTATCTTGTAAGCTACTATAGCATTGTTCCTATTAAGGAACTTGATCCTACTAGCCTACCTAGAGTTTTGGATAAAGCTAGTTTTGGGTATGACACTCCATAATGTGTGATTTAGGAAAAATCATGTTCATAAGTGTGTAAGGTAACCTTGGCCCGATAGCCCCTCACGATATGATTAAGGTCTTGGGTAGTCTCCCTTCCGTTGTTCGCCCATGGATTTCATGTCAGAGGAAATAAAGGGAAATATAAAGAAGAGATTGATCATGCTTATTATTATCATCATGCCATTTGAGTGATTGATAGCTATGTTGAGAATATGATTATAATTGCAGAAATGAGAACATGTAGTAATTATGCGAACAATGTATATGTAGCCATTTGTATAAATTTTGTATTTGACTTTATTCTTGAGATTATTCACATAAGTTAAATGTTAATGTGATTAACATGTTATTAATGTAATTGTTTACATGGTCACCTTAATAAATTTATTGGCTATTTGCATTCATAATTAATTATCATGCATTTGTATAACTTAGATGTATCTTGGTTACTGAGTGATTGTACTCACTCCTCTCTTTTAACATATTATAAGAGCTAGTTCATCTCAGAAGAATAGAGGAAAGGAGCATTAGGCCAAGTGATAATAATCACTTTTACAAGCCTTTCTCTTTTTATTTTGACATGTGTATTTAGTTTATGATATTGTCAACTAGGATAATATATTTTTGATCCACTTGCATTATGGGTTTTGTGTTGGGTGGAAATGTATTTTGGGCTATTAGGAATGTAGTTTGATACCTGTGTTTATATTAATGGACCAAAATATTTGTGCAAGTAAAAATAGTTATTATCTACTTAATTTGATAACTTGAATGTTGTTATGGCCTCTCCTTGTGTTTTTGATGTCCAAGGGTAAATAGTTGATATTAATTATATATGAATGAAAAGGAAAAACTCATAAATATGATAGGCTATTGATAAATAGATTATACATAGAATATGATAACTATGTAATTATCATTGTGATAAATGTGATTGAGATCTTGGCCCCCGCCTGCCAGTTATGGAAGGGTTTGAGTAGCCAAATATTATGTTGTAAATATGTATATATGTATTGTGGAGTAAGGCATAAAGAGAAAATAAAGAGGAAAGCTTTTCTCCCATGTTAATGTGTTTCCTTTATCATACTTCCGCATATGTCTAATTGAATGAGATGAGTTCTTGAAATATTTTAAAAACTTGAGATCCCTTTGTTTTAAATCTTTTGTGAAAATACATGTTAAGAATTTATTTAGGTTAATCTTATATTGGATAATCCTTTTAGATTAGTCTTTGATTAACCATAGTTAGTGTAATGATCTAAGTCTTAATTTAGGACACCTTTTACACTAATAATTTCCTAAAATTAAGCTTCAAATATGCATATTATTTTTGAAATCTTTTGTAAAATATTTTTGACATTTATTTTTCTTTAGCTAGATCTATCTGTTTTGATTGCAAATATGTTAAAAAGAAATAAAATTAAAAAAAATATTGATGTAATGCATATTATATATTTAGATAAATTATTCCTGTTAATAAAATTCTTTAAAGTAAAAAATTTATTTAGAAAAATTAATATCTATTTTATAATAAATTATGAATGTGTTAGTTAGAATTAAAAATTTTAGGTCTATTTATTTGAAATTCAAATCAACATTTTTATATATTTAATATTAAACATTTTAATTAAAAATTAAGGTGGACAAAAATAAAATGAACGAATTTTAAGAATAGTCTATTAACTCTAGATATGTTTTCCTTATGTTATTTTTTTTTATAATGTCCATTTTTGGTTCTTTGAATTTTTTTCTCTATGTTTTTGCTGTAGTAAAAAAATTATTTCAATATTAAATGTTTTGATAGAAAATTAAGGTGTGAAAAAAAATTAAGATGACCAAAATTAAGAACAACCTATTAGCTCTTGATATGCTTTTATTCTATTATTTTTTGGTAATAATATATTTTTTGAAGTATATAAACAAACATATATTTTTGATCATATTATTCCATCATTATATAATTAGATAATGGATAATAAGAAATCTACTTATTTAAAAAGAAAACCATTATAAAATATATTCAAATTTAAGTTTAAATTTAAATTATATTGAGATTATAAATTGACTGCTTGAATTTCAATTTTAATTTATATATGTTAATATTAATGATAACCATTGCTTCAATTGTTGATTAGATTTTTTTTTGGATTTTAATTTAGTTTAAATTTTATTTGATTGAAATTTCAAATTCAAAATTCCCTCCAATATTAGCCTTGATACTGATTATAAATAGATCGAACTGGATACATGTTCATTCATCAATTCTAGTTTTTGTTGTTGTATTTCATTTATTTTTGAATCTATTGTACATTCATATGCCTCATTATTATTTTTTGTCTCTTCAATAATTTATACTCCTTCTATTAAAAAATGTAAGGTATTTTTAATCAAAATCTCACCTCTAATAAAGTAGTTACCTACTTTCAAACTAATCCTATTTTTTCATATTTACTCCTATTAAATATCCTATAATGAATATAAAGTTATTATCAATAGGGACACTTTTGGAAAAAAAAGCAATGATTACACTTCGAAAGACTAAATATGCCTTACATTTTTTAACATCCAACTCCTCAAAAAATATCTTATATTTTTGAATGCAGGGAGCATGAGAATTAATCATTTCCTATTTTGTTAGTTTGGGTTATTCATTTCATTGATATTTGTTTTGTTTTGTTGCAGGATAGGAACAATTTATATATTCCTACAAGGTATGACTAGTATATCATGGTTTGAGTAATTTATCTTTAAAATATGACTGAGTGAACTTCATCAAATAATTCAACTTGTATATAATTTTTTACTAATTGTATAGAATTTATCACCACACCTATTTATCTTCTAAAATTCTCGCATCTTTTTATTAGAAAGCATCTTCATTTTCTTCAGTTTCTTTGAATAATTTTGTTCCATGGTGACAATTAGGTTAGGCAAAGCTATTGATAAGTAACTTTGTTTTTGTTTCCCTTTTCTACTTTTGCTATTGAATTTCATTTTCGGTGAGATAAATTTATATTTTATTTATTTTAGGATATTGTATTGGACCTTTTTTTTAATATATACTGAAATCAAAATAACCTTAAGCGATATTATATTTAACTTTAATTAGTAAATTATTTTATTTTTATTTTTTAAATAGAAAAATAATATATATTTGATTATAAATTACTTTGAAGAAATTTATTTTGATATAATTTTTTCCTTCAATTTATTTTTATAAAGAAAATTATATGAAATATAATATATTTTGAAATAAATAATTGTAGTCATTGCAATATTTATTCATTTTTTCTCTTTATTTTCTTCTTTTCATCCAAACATGAAGAGAGATAATATTTTCTTCTCAATTTTCTCTTCTTTTCATTTTTTATCTCTCTTTTCTGTCAGCTTTTTTTATAATCCAAACAAAGGGTAAATTTTCTCTACTCATGATATTAATGGATGAAATGAATCATAAATTGGAGTTAGTTGATAAATATATAATTAAAATTAATAAATTAATAAAAAATTTTAAAAAAAGAAAAGACTATAAAAAAAATTAAGATATATTTTATTCCAATATATTTTTAGAAATTTTTTTTGATCCACGATTATATGCTTCGAGTGCCCCTTTTTTAATTATGGGCTTCAAGAATTAAGTTTGGTTGTTGATTTGAAGGTAAGTACAGTTAGTGATATAATTTGAATATGTAAGATTCAAATCTATTCACTTGAATATTATTATGAACTCCTAGTTGTACATCACATATGTTGTCAACTTATTTTTATATAATTTTGAAATATTGTGATTTGAATTTTAAGTGTTTAAATTTGGATGAAGTTCAATAAGATCTTATATATTTAATTATCTGTGCTAAATAAAATCAGATTTCAATATTTATATGTGCTATTTGTAAATTTAAAATTGGTAGATTATTAACTCCAAAACCATATAATGAAAAAAGTACTTAGAATAATTTTTTAATCAATCATATAATTTCCAAACCAATTTAAAATTGATTAAATTTTTTATATTTTATTATTTTTATTACTTATTTAATTTTTTTTAATGTTCTTCAATTATTATTTTTCATTTTATATTTGACAAATTTTAGCCTGACATTTTTAATAAAAATTTGTGAGTCCTGCCTAATTATTCACAAATTTCTTAGCTGGCACATATGGATTGAGATATCTAATTTGTTTCAAAAAAGTAGCATAAAATTCAATTGGTTAAAAAAAGTAGCATGAATTTCTATCTATTACTAATTATACTTTTCTTTTTTAAAAAAAGAAATTTCTTTATTCACTATATACAATTTGAAAAGTAACTTAGTAAATTATATATGAAATTAAACAGTATGGATTGTTATATATTTTTATTATATGTATTTCATATTTTTTTATTCATTGGTATCCTCTTATTAGGAACAATCCTATTCGAGGTATGGTGGTCAGACACCGTTGAGCACTTCTATTTGAACACTAATATATTTTATGATATCAAGTTATTTTATATAATTATAAAATATTATAATTTGAATTTTAATTGTTTAGATTTAGATGGATTTTCATAAAATACAATATTTATAATTAAAAGGAAGTATATTTATTATTGTGAAAAGAACAATGGAGGAGTTTGAGAGAAAATGATAAAGATCAAATGAGATTGGCCTTTGAAAATTTAAAGTTACATGAAAATACTAATTGATTTTATACATAAGTGACTTCAATTAGGAATTTAATTTGAATTTGCTACTTGAATTACAGAAATCTTGATTCATTGGTTGTTTCTAATATATTAATTCAAATGAGATAAAAAGTAATATAATCATTCAATAAATATCAATATAATACTAGCTATTTAAACATCTAAACTATGCAATTAATCAATAGACAATGATTGTGAACTTTTATTCCAATGCCAAAGGAATAAAACAATAAAAAAAGAATTATGTTATTATTCAAGGAAAAGGTTTTAGGTTTAAATTTCAAGCATATCTGATAGTTAAATTAGATTAGCAATCTAAATTTAAAATTTCCTCCAATGTAGGCTATCACTTCATTTTACAATTATGACTTTGATTAACTCTATCATTTACCAGTTTATTGTACATATAGGTTTATCATAATTATCCTTAAGCCTCATCATGTATTTACATTGCTAATATTTATTTAGTCTTTCATTAATTTGTTCACACCAAGTCTACCCAATGTTTCTTCTTCTATTGATTTTTATTTGCAAAGAAAAATTAGAGATTCATTATCAAATAATAATTATATTGTGTAATATTTTGAATTCTCACTAGGAGTGGTTCCCACATTTAGTATACAACCACGTCTTAAATATGATTATCTTCAATAAGAGGATATCTATGAATAATAAAAAAATTAATAACATTTAATATATTTATCATTCTCGTTATGCAGTAGTTTATTTGAAACATTAAGAATTAAATGAAGAAAAGCTGTTGGTGAATATTTTATTATACTTACCAATAAAAAAAATCACTTTTCCAATTAAATGTTGAATATATCAAGAAATTATGTCCAGTTAATTTCAATAACATTTAAAAGTTGTTTTAATAATATCAAATATTCATTAGGAGAGTTTTACCTCCAGTGTGATCCTATCTGGCTTGACTAATGAATAATGGGTAATTATATTAAAAAATAATTAAATGAACAAAAGTTTTTGGTAAGAATTTTATTATTCTTATCAAATAAAAAATCATTTTTTTTGCTTAGATGTTGAATGTAAATGAAACTCCGATCAATCAATTTCAAATCATATTAAAAATTTATTTATTTGAAAATAGATTTCTATCAAAATATTTTAATACTTATATTCAAATTGATAAAAAAATAACTTCAATAATTTTAAAATCAAGATAAATATGAATAAAAATAGTTTTATCAAAATTTTAAAACTTATTATAATTTAAGAAAAATATAGATAATAAAAAATTAATGGATAAAATTTACTATACATTAAGGGTGTAATATTAGCTCGATAACCCGATAAGTTTAATCTTACTTAGGAGATTGGGACAAACTAGACACTAAGTTGAGCTCAAAATTGGTCCAACCCAACCCTTGGGATGAAAAGTCATCATGTTTGATTGAGACTTTAAGCAAATCTTTTATGTTATTCCAAGTGGGTTGAGAGAGACTTTTTGTTGCCATCATTAACTCTTTATATATTTGGGACAATTGTCAAGTTTTTATACTAATAATAAACATTATACTTCTAATAACAAATGCTGAAGTATCTATTAATAGTTTTTAAAATTTTACTTATTGAAATATCAATTGCGATGGAATTGCTATTGTAGTCAATGAAAGATTCATGAATATTTAAGATTCCAACTAAATTTATTACTAGATGATTCATGTAACATCCCAATTTAAATTTTAATAGTTAATTTGGGTTAATAGAAATTTAAAAAAATATTTAGAGGTAAATAAATTAGTAGAAAATGATCATTAAATCTAACTTAGGATATAATTCTAAATTAAAATTTTTTTAAAAAAAATTAATTAAAAAAAATTATTATTAATTAATTAATTAAAAAAATATTATTAAATTATTTAGTATAAAAAAAAGGTATGCAAAAAAAAGAGAGAGAAGAAGAAAAGAGAAGTTTGCTTTCGGCGCCGCCTCAATAGTAAAATAAAATAATATAAAAAAGAAAGAAAGAAAGAAAAGAGAGAGAAAAGAATAAAAAAATGTGTGGGACCCACTGAATTTTTATAAAAACTCACCCATTTCCTTTCGTTTCTTGTTTCATTCTTCTTCTTCGTGCATGAGCTGAGACTGAAAGAGGTCTAGTTTAGTTTTAACGGGAGATCTGAGTTTTAAGGTAAGAGTTTTTAATAGGATATTTAGAGTGTGATTTTAAGCTTTTTAAGACTAAGTAAGTGTTCTAAAATTTTTTTTCTTAGTCATCCTTCTTCTTTGGTTTCTGATTTTATAGTGGTAGAAAATTTAAGATCTGGAAGAGGGATGAATTTATGTTGAATAAATATGGTTTTTGAGGTTGTTAGTAGTATAATAAATATTCTAGGGTATAAATTTATTGGTGATCTTTGAATTTGTGGCTTATGGATCAAATTTTAGACTAGATCTGAAAATATATATTAATTTATTGAGTTTAGATGATTATTTGGGATGAGAAATGAATTATTATGGCTATAGGATTATGATTCTAAGCTAGAGACTTAATTTTTAATTTTTGAGTATTTTAGGTACGAATTTATGAAATAAAAAGAAAATTTTTGATAATAAAAATTAGTTTAGAAGTTGATTTTTAGATTATCAATGTTTATTGATAATTAAAAGAGGAGTTAAAAATTTTACTTATAGTATTGACTCTAGATTTGTATTAAGATTGAGATTAGGATTATGTTATATTTTTAATTCTATTATTAGAATTATTTTATTAGTTTCAAAAATTGAAACTAATATTTATAAATATATGTTATTTGTAGATTGTATTACTGGTGAAGATTGTGGTGAGAGAGAAATTTTAAGGAATAATTTATTGAAAAAGCCACAAAGTAATCATGTTTTTAATTTGTAATTAGTGTTACTTCATGTTAATTGGGTGATTATTGAGAAAATTATGAATTTTTTATAATATTGTATAATTGTGCAATATTATTATGAATTTGTTTAATTATTGTGGGAGGTGTTGGGAGACTTGCTATTATTGTTGTATTTATGTGCCACGTGGTACGCCCCTATTGGAGCTCAATAGGTGGCTTGTAAGGGCTCGGGCTAATCTACCTTTGGCCGGGCAATTTAGCACCGAGTGAGGGCTACGGCTCGAGGTTAATGGAGGGATATAAGGATGGTTGTTTGTGTATATTGTAATATTTCTTATATTTGTTGGAATTATATTATTTTTAATTCTCACTTAGTAAGCACACACTTAACTGTTTGTATACACTATCATAAATTGGCTTTGGTTACTGGGACTTTTGAGTCTCATTATGTGGTTAACAATTTTCAGGAGAAGAGCCACGAGTGACACGTGGAGGAGTCCCAGAGGCTTAGTGGTATAAATCCACTGTCTCTTTTGGGTATTTAATTTATGATTTATAATGTGTTATATTGCCAATATTAGGGCTTTTTTTTTTTGTCAATTATATGAATATATAAATGTAATCATGCTTTTCAAACTATTTCTATTTTTGGTACAATTTGGATGACTGTAATTTTAATATTTGGTTTACTTTGGATTGGTTAAAATGGCATGATTATAAGGCCAAATAACTGGCTTGTGTTGAAAAATGACTAAATTGCTTATTTTACTTGTTGGGAGTATAAGGATGGACAAATGTGATTTAGTTTACTTGTTGGGAGTATAAGGATGGACAAATGTGATTTAGCCTAATGGCATGTGGGAGGTAAAAATTTATCTGAAATGTTATAGTGTTGAGTTGAAGCCAATTATAAATATTTTATATTGAAATTATTGATATAAAAATGTGTTGGGTGGCTGTAACCCAACTATGGTTGAGTTAAATTATTAAAAAAAAAATTTTGGTGTGTTACAAAATTTGGTATCAGAGCTACATGTTTCAAATTCTTATAAATTATGAAATTGTTATACATTAACCTAGTTTATTGGCAATATACATTATTAAATCATAATACTTCTCCATTATTTTTCTTGTCTTGAGATTAGTGTTAACTTAATTATGTGACTTCCATCCTTTAGGAGGGGAGAGATGGTGTCCAAAACTAGGAGAGGTGGTGAAATTGTCGGTGATTCTATAGAGCCAATAGGAAATGACATACCTTCACTGCCACAACCGGAGCCCACACAGCAACAAATGGGGCAGGGCGAGCCCATACAGTCGCAACTAAGGCAGGATGAGCCAACCATGAGGCAAATGATGGATCTACTATATAATCTTAGTGACCGCATGAAGAGACAAGAAGAAGAGTTGGCCGCTTTAAGACAATATAAGGAGAATTCCAACCGAGAGGGAAATGGCCAACAAGAAGGAAGCCATACCAAGGTATTCAATGCGAGCCAATCTGCTGATGAAGGCTCACCTTCCTATTCTCACCATGAGACTAGTTTAAAGAATGTGAGTCTTCACTCTGAGCAACAGACATCCACGATCACAAAGATCTGGAGTACTTTTCGTAAGTTTAATCCTCCTACTTTCGATGGAAATCTTAAGCCAGCGTGGTTGAAGAATGGATAGATCAATTGGAGAGTATTTTTCGTATGGTTGTGTGCACTTCTAATCAAAAGGTGCAGCTGGCAATATTCCTACTACTGCAGAAGAGTGCTAAGAAATGGTGGGAAACATCAGGACCGAAGGATGATTCCTCTCTTACTTGGGAAGATTTCAAAGCCATATTGTTCGAGAATTATTTTCTTACTGCACTGAGAGCAGAAAAGGAGGCTGAGTTTCATGCATTTCGTCAGGGTGATCTAGATGAGGATGAATTTATTAACAATTCTCAGAATTATCTAAATACTCTACTTACCTCCAAAAACATGAAGATACGGAGTGGATGGCTGAACGATTACTAGAGAAGGCGAGGCTTGATCTAAGGGAACAGTTAGCCCCTTTTGAGATCAAGACATTCAGTGAGATGTGCAATAAGCTTCGAATAGTTTCTCGGAGGAAGAGAGAGGCTAGATTAGAAGCTGATAGAGAGAGGAGGAAAGAACCTCATGGAAGCCCCCTATCCACACCAGACCCATTGGTGGAGTAGAGAAGAGGAGCAGTCAAATCTTTGGAGGCTTTAGAAATCAGAAGAAGAAGGGCTACTACCATAAGGGCCAAAGCTACAGAGGGAATCAGAGTGGGAGTCAGGGGTCCTACAGGAGCCCAGCAACCTCTACTCCTACTTTCGGTGCTGCTAGTAATCAAGCATGCAGTAAGTGTGGGAAGTTTCATTATGGTGATTGTTGGGTTTGTTACATCTGCCAGAAGCTTGGTCATATTGCTCGATTCTGCTATCAAAATCAAAATAGGGGTAATGATCAGAGACCTACAGTACCAACACGAGTGTATGCCCTCTCTGGGCCGAAGGTTACTAATAACCCTAATGTTATCCGAGGTATAATCCGAATCTTGATAATGATGTTTGTGCTTTGTTTGATTCGGGTGCTACACACTCTTTTGTGTCTGATGAATGTATGAAAAGATGTAAATTGCTTATGTGTACCTTACCTTTTGATGTGAAGATTTCTACTCCTGCTGGTTTGACTGTAAGGACTGCTAAGGCATGTCTAAATGTAGAGGTTGAGTATGAGGGTCGAAAGACCACCATAGACCTCATTTGTTTGTCTTTGTCTGGGATTGATGTTATTGTGGGGATGGATTGGTTGTCTGCAAATGGAGCTGTACTTGATTGTCAGAAAAAGAGTGTGTCGCTCTCAACTCTTACTATAACCCCTGTAGAGTCCCAAAGTCCTATGTTGTTGTCTGCAGCTCAAGTAGAACAGTGTATAAGAAAGGGCTGTCAAGCTTTTATGATTTTCTTCTCAATCAAGGCAGAGATTGAAGAAGGTGTAGATCAGATTCCAGTAGTGAGAGAATTCCCTGACGTCTTTCCTATTGAAGTGATCGGTTTGCCTCCAGAATGAGAGGTTGAGTTCTCGATTGAACTCGTACCTGGTATGGGGCCTATTTCTAAGGCACCCTATAGAATGTCTCCATCAGAGTTAGCTGAGTTGAAGAGACAAATTGAAGAGTTGTTAGAGAAGGGGTTTATCAGACCAAGTGTATCACCATGGGGGTCACCGGTACTGTTTGTGAAAAAGAAAGATGGAAGTCTTAGATTGTGTATTGATTATAGACAATTGAATAAGGTAACCATCAAGAACAAGTACCTCTTACCTTGAATTGATGATTTGTTAGACCAATTAGTCAATTCAGCGGTGTTTTCTAAGATTGATCTAAGATCAGGGTATCATCAATTGAGGGTTAGAGCAGAAGATATCCCTAAAACTGCTTTTAGGACTAGATATGGGCACTATGAGTTCCTGGTGATGCCGTTTGGGTTAACAAATGCCCCAGCTGTCTTCATGGATTATATGAATCGAATCTTCAGGCCTTATCTCGATGAATTTATTGTAGTCTTTATTGATGACATACTTATTTATTCTCGGGATGAGGTGGACCATGCTAAACATCTTAAAATTGTTTTGGAGATATTAAGAGAGCACAAGCTCTATGCCAAGTTGAGCAAATGTGATTTTTGGCTTAAAGAAGTTAAATTCTTAGGCCATGTTGTTTCAGAAGAAGGGTAGCGGTGGACCCTAGTAAGATAGATGCAGTGATGAAATGGGAACAACCTCGAAGTGTGACAGAGATTAGGAGTTTCTTGGTCTTGCAGGCTACTATCGTCGTTTCATTAAGGGTTTTTCACAAATTGCAATGCCCTTGACTAAGTTGACCAGGAAAGATGCTCCATTTATTTGGACGAACGAGTGTGAAGTTGCCTTCCAGGAGCTAAAAAAGAGGTTGACCACCACACCGTGCTCACCTTACCTGTTCCAACTGCTCCTTATACCTTGTATACTGATGCTTCTAAGAAAGGTTTAGGTTGTGTATTATGCAGGAGGATCGAGTAGTGGCTTATGCCTCTCGACAGTTGAGACCTCATGAGGAAAATTACCCTACTCATGACTTGGAGCTTGCTGCTGTGGTATTTGCCTTGAAGATTTGGAGGCATTATCTTTATGGTTCTTCTTTTGAGGTCTTCAGTGATCATAAAAGTTTAAAATATTTGTTTGATCAAAAGGAGCTCAACATGAGACAGCGCAGATGGATTGAGTTTTTGAAGGATTATGACTTTGAGTTAAAGTATCATCCAGGGAAAGCTAACGTAGTCGCCGACGCTCTGAGCAGGAAGCTTGTACATACTGCTCACATGATGGTCAGAGAACATGAATTATGGAGTAGTTTCCATGCAGTAAATGTAGAAGTAGTCGAAAATCGTTTGGCTGCTCTACACATTACTGAATTTGAGAATAATTTTTGGGAAGAAATTAGAATTGCGCAACAGAAGGATGATCATTTGAATAAGATTAGGGTAGAGATTGGGGCTGGAAAGGCTGAACATTTTAATGTGACCGATGATGATGTCGTAAGATATAAAGGTAGAGTGTGTGTGCCTAATGATACTCGATTGAAAAATATCTTACTTGAGGAGGCTCATCAGAGTAGATATACCATTCATCCAGGAGCAACTAAGATGTATCATGACTTAAGACGTGGTTGGTGGTGGCCAAGAATGAAGAGAGATGTAACTGAACATGTAACTCGTTGTTTGACTTGCCAGAAAGTCAAAATTGAGCATCAGAAACCAGCCGGAATGCTACAGTCTCTTGATATTCCAGAGTGGAAATGGGACAGCATTTCTATGGACTTCATTACAGGATTGCCTAGAACATCTTCTGGTCATGACACTATATGGGTAATCGTAGATCGACTCACCAAATCAGCTCATTTTCTTGCTACCAATATCACGTATTCTCTTGAAAATTAACTGAAATCTACATAAGAGAAGTGGTGAGATTGCATGGAGTGCCAACAAATATCGTATCTGATCGTGATCCGAGATTCACATCAAACTTTTGGAAGTCATTACAGGAAGCCATGGGTACTCGTTTGAGTTTTAGCACTGCTTACCACCCCCAGACCGATGGGCAAACGGAACGAACCATACAAACTCTTGAAGACATGTTAAGAGCTTGTGCCATTGAGCTTAGAGGTAATTGGGATAGTCATTTGCCATTAGCTGAATTTGCCTACAATAATAGTTTTCATTCTAGCATTCAGATGGCACCTTATGAGGCATTGTATGGAAGAAAATGTAGATCGCCACTGTGTTGGACAGAATTAAGTGAGAGAACTGTTTTGGGGCCGGACATTGTTGATGAGACTACCCAAAAGATTGCTTTAATCAAGCAAAAATTACTCACAGCTCAAAGTAGACAAAAGAGTTATGCGGATAAGAGGAGAAGACCGCTTGAGTTTGAAGTAGGTGACCATGTATTTTTGAAAATCTCTCCGGTAACTGGTGTTGGAAGAGCTATTAAGGCTAAGAAGTTGACACCAAGGTTTATGGGGCCTTTTGAGATCTTAAAACGAGTTGGACCAGTAGCGTACCAAGTAGCATTACCACCCCAAATTGCTGGAATACACAACATATTCCATGTGTCACAACTGAAAAAGTATCAACCAGATCCTTCCCATATAATTGAACCCGAGGAAATTGAACTCAGGGAGAATTTGACATTCAAAGCTGAACCAGAAAGGATTGTGGATTACAAGGACAAGCAATTAAGAAACAAGACCATTAATTGGTTAAAGTAATTTGGAAGGGCACGACTCCAGGTGATGCTACGTGGGAGACCGAGGACAGTATGCGACGTGATTATCCTCGTCTTTTTGATTAAGTGAGTAGTTAATAGTTACTAATTTTAAATTTTGAGGACAAAATTTCTAAAAGGAGGGGAGAATTGTAACATCCCAATTTAAATTTTAATAGTTAATTTGGGTTAATAGAAATTTTAAAAAATATTTAGAGGTAAATAAATTAGTAGAAAATGATCATTAAATCTAACTTAGGATATAATTCTAAATTAAAATTTTTTTAAAAAAATTAATTAAAAAAAATTATTATTAATTAATTAATTAAAAAAATATTATTAAATTATTATTATAAAAAAAAGGTATGCAAAAAAAAGAGAGAGAGAGAAGAAGAAAAAGAGAAGTTTGCTTTCGGCGCCGCCTCAATAGTAAAATAAAATAATAATAAAAAGAAAGAAAGAAAGAAGAGAGAGAAAAGAATAAAAAAAATGTGTGGGACCCACAGAATTTTTATAAAAACTCACCCGTTTCCTTTCGTTTCTTCATTCTTCGTGTGTGTGAGCTGAGACTGAAAAAGCGTCTAGTTTCACCGGTGCGGGAGATCTGAGTTTTTAAGGTAAGAGTTTTTAATAGAATATTTAGAGTGTGATTTTAAGCTTTTTAAGACTAAGTAAGTGTTCTAAAATTTTTTTTTCTTAGTCATCCTTCTTCTTTGGTTTCTGATTTTGTAGTGGTAGAAAATTTAAGATCTGAAAGAGGGATGAATTTATGTTGAATAAATATGGTTTTTGAGGTTGTTAGTAGTATAATAAATATTCTAGAGTATAAATTTATTGGTGATCTTTGAATTTGTGGCTTATAGATCAAATTTTAGACTAGATCTGAAAATATATATTGATTTATTGAGGTTTAGATGATTATTTGGGATGAGAAATGAATTATTATGGCTATAGGATTATGATTCTAAGCTAGAGACTTAATTTTTAATTTTTGGGTATTTTAGGTACGAATTTATGAAATAAAAAGAAAATTTTGATAATAAAAATTAGTTTCGAAGTTGATTTTTAGATTATTAATGTTTATTGATAATTAAAAGAGGAGTTAAAAATTTTACTTAATAGTATTGACTCTAGATTTGTATTAAGATTGAGATTAGGAATTATGTTATATTTTTAATTCTATTATTAGAATTATTTTATTAGTTTCAAAAATTGAAACTAATATTTATAAATAATATGTTATTTGTAGATTGTATTACTGGTGAAGATTGTGGTGAGAGAGAAATTTTAAGGAATAATTTATTGAAAAAGCCACAAGGTAATCATATTTTTAATTTGTGATTAGTGTTACTTCATGTTAATTGGGTGATTATTGAGAAAATTATGAATTTTGTAATATTGTATAATTGTGCAATATTATTATGAATTTGTTTAATTATTGTGGGAGGTGTTGGGAGACTTGCTATTATTATTGTATTTATGTGCCACGTGGTACGCCCCTATTGGAGCTCAATAGGTGGCTTGTAAGGGCTCGGGCTAATCTACCTTTGGCCGGGCAATTTAGCACCGAGTGAAGGCTACGGCTTGAGGTTAATGGAGGGATATAAGGATGGTTGTTTGTGTATATTGTAATATTTCTTATATTTGTTGGAATTATATTATTTTTAATTCTCACTTAGTAAGCACACACTTAACTGTTTGTATACACTAACATAAATTGGCTTTGGTTACTGGGACTTTTGAGTCTTATTATGTGGTTAACAATTTTCAGGAGAAGAGCCACGAGTGACACGTGGAGGAGTCCCAGAGGCTTAGTGGTATAAATCCACTGTCTCTTTTGGGTATTTAATTTATGATTTATAATGTGTTATATTGTCAATATTAGGGCTTTTTGTTTATTGTCAATTATATGAATATATAAATGTAATCATGCTTTTCAAACTATTTTTATTTTTGGTACAATTTGGATGACTGTAATTTTAATATTTGGTTTACTTTGGATTGGTTAAAATGACATGATTATAAGGCCAAATAACTGGTTTATGTTAAAAAATGACTAAATTGCTTATTTTACTTGTTGGGAGTATAAGGATGGACAAATGTGATTTAGTTTACTTGTTGGGAGTATAAGGATGGACAAATGTGATTTAGCCTAATGGCATGTGGGAGGTAAAAATTTATCTAAAATGTTATAGTGTATGAGTTGAAGCCAATTATAAAATATTTTATATTAAAATTATTGATATAAAAATGTGATGGGTGGCTGTAACCCAACTATGGTTGAGTTAAATTATTAAAAAAAAAAAATTTAGTGTGTTACAATTCAGATAACCCAATGAAGCCCATTGTTAATTAACTTTCTCAAATTTCATAGACTATACTATCTCCTACATTAGCCGAGGTTGAAAAAGTAAACATATATATGTTGTTCCTGCTTCCTGGTGAGGAAGTTGTATACTTAAACTTAGATAGTGTTGTGAAAAATGATGGGGAATATGTATTTATTTGATGACCTGTACTTTATAAATTTTCTAAATTCAATTTCAATATTAGGCCTCCTAAATCATGAATAAGGCTAAAAGTGGGTACTTTAATTATTTTAATGTAGGATATTGATAAATCTATAGAATCATGCAATGATACACATCTCATACATATACAAATTAGAAAATATATTATTGAGGTTCAAGAAATATTTGGATCAAATGTAAGGATGAAAGTATATATATATATCATGTACTGTTATGTGTCCATTTAATTATAGGTTACCATTTACCCTGATAAGTAGTTAGTTTCCCATAATGTTAGTATTTATTATGACTATTAATAAGAGTGAGGGAAAGAGCCAATATTATGTTGGTTTATACTTTCCTTGTCATATTCTTATCTGTGTCCATAATTATACGTTTTTGTTTCTTATGTTTAAAGTAAGGAGGTTTTGAAAAACATTGGTTCTTGATGAGGATGGTTACTTCACATATAGAGCTTGTAATGTATTTTATATGAAAGTCTTCAATAATTTAATTTCAATAATTATGAATTTTTGTTAATCTACTAATCACATCGCATCCATTTACACTATATGCATTTTTTTTACCATTTGTTTTACTCTATATGCATATTTGATGTTGATGACAATAATTACACAACTCTATTGTGAATATAATGATACGGAGAATGTGTCTATTACAAATTATTCTTTCAAAAAAAATTTTCCTACAAGATTGACACTTATTTATAAAATTATGATATATAACCCATTTATCGCATGGGTATTTTACTAGTTATATTTCATTTGATGGTTTTCTTTCTTCCAATTTTCACTCACCATTCTCGCCTTTTTTGAAATGCTTTGTTTTTTCAAACTAGATTTTGGCCAAATTAATTAGGGAGTAATCTTAGGAATTGATCGAATTAATTATGCAGATGTTTTATGTTTGTATTTTTTGGGGGTAATCTTATTTTGTATATTATTGATTATTTAGTATTATTTTATGTAGCCCTGTATGAAAATATTTTGGACCATAAGAGTATCAAATATAATAAAAGTAAACTTCGTGTAGTGTGATTTGAATGATGCATTAGGCGCGGGAATTGATGGGATCTAGAAATTTCTCAACTTTGTTTATGAAGTAAATATTATACCATCAAGTTATATTTATAATTTCTAATTTTTTTGGAATTAATTATATAAACTGGCTTGAATTGAAATACAATCAAACATATGTTCATCTTAGAAATATTTTCTTTAATCTAATATCCTCGTTTTTAACATGTTTTTTTTTATCGAATCTTTTTTTAACATGTTAATTATTATCATTATCATTTTTATTATATTGTATAAGATTTCAATTTCAAAAGGTTTTTTCATGTATTATTATTATTTTTTTTGGCTAGCATTTTTTCATGTATTATTTAACGCCATATAACAACAATGAAGAAATGCAGCGAAATGCACACAAAAATATATCCCAAAAAATAAAAAGTTGCAAAGCCAACA
This sequence comes from Prosopis cineraria, assembly GCF_029017545.1. Taxonomy (NCBI): domain Eukaryota; kingdom Viridiplantae; phylum Streptophyta; class Magnoliopsida; order Fabales; family Fabaceae; genus Prosopis; species Prosopis cineraria. Next base: position 18,689,898 of record NW_026555341.1, on the reverse strand, counting down.
AAATCGCAAAGCTAACCATTAAAGTAGATAAGCAATTAAAAGATACAAGTAACTAAAACAAATAAAACATAAATTTAAAAATAATAAACAAAATGAGAAAAAAGTTAGGAAAAATGATCATAAAATTTCTCCAAATATATAAATAATAATTTGATCCTTTAAAATGTCATAATTTCTTTAAAGTCCTTAGAACTTTTCTATCACTAATGAATTTATTTAAATTATTAAATTATCCTTAATGAAAATAAATGATTCACAAATTTTATTTAAATATTCATAACTTTACTTCTTATATTCATAACAATGCAATAATAAATAAAAAATTTAACATGCTAAGTGGTGATTTACTGTTATATTATTGTGAATATAAGAAGAAAACTTGTAAATATTTAAACAAAATTTATGAATCATTTATTTTCAACAATGATAATTTAATAGTTTATATAAATTTATTAATGATAGAAATTTTTTTAAAAAATTTAAAAAAATTATGACATTTTAAGTTATTAAATTTTCATTTATATTATTTTAAAAAAATTATTATTATTTTTTAAGTTATTTGTCCTATAAAAAAGGCGAGACAATGTCACCACAGTCATATCATAAAGGCAAAAGCAATGCAATGTTTGGGCTGGAACTAAAAGGTTCAAAACAAATTGAAAGTCAAACCCAAACAACACATTAATTAAACCAGATCCTGTAACAATATATTTACAAAATAACTAAATGCGCCCTAACCAGTAGAAAGATGACAGCTAATTGTTACTGTCAATTTACTGTAGAAAAAACAGTAACGAACAACGCAAAATGTAAGATGTTATCTCTCTCATTTCATTCCTATTCAGGCTAATTAGATATTCCGTGATGGTTGTTACTCTCATCAAGTACATCTTCAAAGGCCATCAAGCCTCCTTTGCCTTCTTTCTTTACTCTCTCAAATGGACTTATGATTAGTGGGTGTAAAATTAAGAGATTGAGGGACAGTCATACATATATCAATACCACACACATGCTTTTTAAGAGAGAGAATGATAGATAGATTTTAAAAAAATTAATTAATTTCAATTAAGTTTTAATTAATTTTAAAATGTCGAACTTCATGAATTTGTAAGTGCTGCTCTCAATTTTACAATTTTTTTATTATAAATTTATAACTTATATTTTAAATTTTAATAAAAAAATAAATTTATTTATTCTTAATCATATTAAAATTAAAAAAATAAGTTATAAATTCATCACAATAAAATTATAAAATTAAAATTTAAACTTGTAAGTTTTTAAAATTTAATACTTTAAAATTAATTAAAATTAATTTAAATTAACTGATTCTTTTAAAACCATACCTTATTCTTCCATTCTGGAGACTGAAATCAATGTAGGTCCCACTTGATTTTGTAACAATGTTATAGACGTGAAACAACATGTACGAATACGTATCATACTTTGGTGTGCGCATTTAAAAGACTTTAATTCAAAATGAGGAAAAAAAAAAAGAAAAGGCAAAAGAAAAAAGTGATCATTTACTGATTAAATTAATGCAATCCATCTCAGTTGACAACAAAAGTAGACGGTAAATACAAATAGAGCTGGCCTCAAATGTCATGTTCAAGCTGTTGCAGCTTTAAGAGTGAGGAATCTATTAATGTGGAAGAAAAGAATTAAAGCGAGCAACGCGTTGTCACTAGAGAGGGCCAAAGTAGCCCGTTCTTAAAATCATTAATTACAGGATGTTGCAATTAAGTCAAAAAATATTTAATTAAAACAGTCAACTTTTCAATAAGACTATTTCTAAAAATTAGTTAAAAATATTTATTCAAAAAAAGTGCAAATTTAGCTTACATTGTAAATTATAAATCTAATTATTACATTTAAGATACTAAGAATCTTATATGTTTAATCTTTTAGGCGCGCGCGCGCATACATTTTAATAAGGAGTCAACTTGTTTGATTAAGCTGATCAACTATTAAACTAATATTTTAATTTATTTAATAAAATATTTTATTTATAATTAGTTACAATTCAGTTACAATTTTAATAATTAATATTTAAATTGATACTTTAATTGATTCAATAACTGTTTTAATTTTCAATACCTTGCTTTAGAACTTAATTATTACTCCTTTTATTGTAAATTATAAGAATGTTAGAGGAATTTTGTTGCCACAAAATATTAGAAATTTAATGAAAAACAAAATTTTATTAATGTGAAAAGAAAAGAAATAAAGTAAACGCAAAAGAATTAAAGCTAGCAACGTGTTGTCACTACAGAAGGCCACAATAGCCCGTTCTTGAAATTATTAGTTACAGGATGACGCAATTAAGTCTTAAAATATTTAATTAAAACAGTCAACTTTTGATAACATTTTTTTAAAAAAATTAGTTAAAAATATTCATTCAAAAAAATTTGCAAATTTAGCTTATATCGTAAATTATAAATATAAATATCACATTATAATTTAGATCCTTTAATTTGTGATTATATGAGTTGATATTTATATTTTATTTTTTTAAATATTTTGTTAAGAATGTTATTAATTTAATATTTTAAGCATATATAGAGTATGTAAATATGAGTCAACTTACTTAGTTGAATCAATAAATCATTAAACTTGTATTTTAAATAATTTAATAAAATATTTTATTTATGACTATTAATGGTTCAACTATAAATTTGATCATTAATATTTAAATTGATATTTTAATTGGTTCAATGATCGTTCTTATTTTCAATACCTTACCTTAGAACCTAATTATTACTCCCTCCCTTTCAAATCATAAGACAACATTAGAGAAATTTTATTGTCACAAAATATAAAAAAATTTGACAAAAATAAAATTTTATTAATAGATTTTTTTCAATAATATTTTTTGAGAAAAAGTTAAAATGATGGTTCATCATATTTTAGAGTTATATTAAATAAAAAATATGTTTTAAAATTTATATTTTTATTTTAAAAATATAAGTTTGTAGAGCATTATTATTAAACTTTATTATGTATAATATTATTTTATATTATCTTATAATTTAAAATGAGGGAATATTCTTTTAAGTTTTAGCTCTCCAAAAATGGAATACTCTTCATGATCTCCCCTGCAGACTCGAAATGCGTACCCAACCAAATGAACTTTTCCATTATTCTTTTGACCATTCCCTCCTCATCATATTCATTCATTTTACGCTCCCACCTATGCATAAGTATAACTACAATTTTTTTTGGCCAAAAAAAATGTATAATTATAATTTCATGAAAAAAAAGAAAGAAAGTATAACTTAACCCAGATTCACATAAACTGCTTTCATTTGAATATACTTTTAGCAGCCAATTAACTATCGCCACATACATGACTTACGTTAATCTATAGATATTGCAAAATATATATATATATATATATAAACATTCATTATATCGAACTAAGACTAGATAAATATATATACTGTAATAATTAATTACTTAACATACATCGGGTCCGAAACCCACAAACCCGCTAGCTCCATTCACTGAGATTTGGATCCCTTCTTGTTGAATGTTCCCTATGATCGAAAGCCTTGAAGGAGAAGGGGCAAACGCAAAACAGAAAGTCCCGACATTGTCAATGGGAATTAAGAAGTTTCGGGCTGGCAGCGTCAGGATCAGCCCACCCGTGAAATAGAAGGATACGGTTGGAACCCGAACCGACACAAACCCGTTCAAGTTATAACATGTGTCGAAAATAGATGCTCTGGATGCCCGGGGAAGGTTGGTGGTTTGAGCAATAAAAGCATCCCGGAATCCATTATATGCTGTGGCGGGAAGCCTCGTGACGGCCGTGCCGGTGTCCATGATGACGCCCCCATCACCTTGTTCTGTTAGTCGGAAAATATCTTCTGATATGGGTACTTGCAAGGCTCCGACTCCAAGACCCGAAAGCCCCACATAGTAGAAACTTGGGGCCTGTAGATTATGGACGAGAGGAACCCATGAAGCTCCAACCGGCATGGATTCTCGTCCGAATTGGATCGACCCTGATGATCCAGTGCCCCGACTTACTAAACAATAGCTAAATGCACCACCCGTTTGACCACCTAGCTGACCCACGAAAGACATGGACCCGCCTCCAAGACCTAACAACCCACCCGCTCCGACAAACATGCCTTGGTTCTTATGCCCGCACCCGATTGCCACGTTTTGGATCGTGGTCCGACCCATGGTGATGGTTTCCAGTGCGAGCGTCCCTTTGGTGTAGGACCCGTCACCGTATGACACCGCGTAGTGGCACCGACCTTCTTGACTACACCCTGCATATGCATTCTCCAGGCGGTTGCAGGCGATGGAGGAGCACGAGACTCCGGCAAAGGAGGCGGAATCAGCCGGGTTGAATACCGGGTCGGATTGGCGGAAACACTGGTCGCAGGGTTGACACTGGAGCCACATAACGTCACTCCCAGAGTCAATCACAACGTACTGACTTCTCGGAGGGCTTCCAACTCCAATTCTAGCGAAGTACTCACCACTTCCTTCTTCCATACCCGAAACAACATCCGACCCGAATGCCTCAGCCTCGTAACTGGGTTGTCCAGTCAGAGAAGCCACCCGTTTCACATCTCTTCTCATTCGATCAGTGAAACGCCGACCATGGTCTTGGTGATGCAAACTCATCATTTTGTCTCTGTGAATTAGCCTGAGCTTCCCAGGTTTTTGGTCCCTTGTAATCTCCGCCTGTCGGGTTAAGTTGATGATCAGTTTGGTTTCTTCAATGCTTTGTTTCACGTCAAGATGTTGGAAATGAGGGTGCGAGAGGACGACCCTGTGTGTTTTAGCTGTAGTAGTGGTTTCGATGGAAGTAGTTAAACTTTGAAGGAACAGCAGAAGCACCAGTACCTTCATCTCCATGATTTTATGTTTTCATCAGTTTCACCAATGTTGATGAGGGGGTTAGAGATCATCTAGTTATTTATATGGTCGTTGGCCTCCTGGAGAGAGGAATAATTGAATGACTTTCTATATGTTCTTTCCAAGATATTTTGTTTTTTATTTTTTTTGGCCTGAGACAAAATTTTAAGTTTACAATAAAGTAATGATTTAATGATTTATCAATATGCTTACACACGCATCAACCACTTTTATATTTATTTAATTATTTTATTGTATATACCTAAATATTGCTTCAGTTTAAAACCGAGGGATGGTTTATGGAAAGATATGTATAGTGGGGTTGGCACTCATGAATTGAAAGAAACTTTGCAAAGTATGCATGGCGTGTCGCGTTTTCACTTTATGCCTCGAGTGAGGACGTGTTTTGCCTCTACGTATCGCTTTAACTACTGTGCTTATTGCAACCAAAAGTGATGTTTTTCCTGGTTGTTTTACCAAGTCAACAATTCAGTATGTGAAATTATATAGTTAAAGCATAGGAAGAATGACAATAAAGCCCCAAAAAAATGAATTAATAACAATTATGAGGTCTGCAACAAAATTTTCTATAAAATGAATTGTAAATGTTATTTTAAATAGTTATAAACATTAATCCAAATTGCAAACTAATTGTTATATTTAAAATTTAAATATTGTATTTGCAATTAAAACTTTTAAATTTACAATAGTTTGAATTGATCGATATTTATGATTAAGTTTTTAAAAAAATTTATCAACGACGTAACTGTCATTATTCCTCCTTTGGAATTTAATTGTCATTCTTTTTAAAGTGTATGCTTGGTACCAACTAAATTTAATATAAGTGATAAAAGCTCTCGCCATTAAGTAAGTGGTTAGGAGTTCAAATTTCAACCCTCACATGGAAATCAATTTAGTTGGGAGAGGTGTACCATTTGCCTTCAATACCTTAGGTGAAATAATATCTGCTATTGGTGGAGTTTATTCCTCATACTATATAAAAGAAAAAAAGTTTATGTTTGGTGTTTAACTATAAGTTTTAAATTTGATCCCTTAATTTTAAAAAGTATATTTCAATCCTCTATCATAATATGCAAAAATTAAAGTATCACAATAATTAGTTCAAAAATTAGGTTAAAGTGTATTTTGCCCCTCAACTGTTCACTCAAAAGCATCTGATATTCTTAATTTACATGTGTTATAATTTTCTCTTTAATGTTTAAAAAAATGTGCACTTGACTATTGTCTCATATGTTTTGATTATTACAAAACTAAGGAAAGATGTATGTGTTATTTGTGTAGATATAAAAGATCTATGGATGAGACAAAACCTTCAAAAACTTGAAAAATCAAGAGAAGAAGAGATTTATAGGTTTAAGTTAGTTATTTTTCTCAGATTCAATGTGAAAACTTTGGGAGCTTAATCACATATTATCAATTTTAAAGTGAATGCATCATCTTAGGCTTATAAGTCTTATTTGTGTATCTTAGAACTTGTCTTAGTCTATTCAAACTTAGAAGTAATGTCATTCACACTTGAATTGGATAATATAAGTTAAACTTTAATTTTCACTGCATGACGTTTCACGTGTGAATCAAAATAGTTTCACTCATGATTTGTCATTTTAGGCACACTGGCTAATGTTTCACACTTGAATTAGAAGTAATCCACACATGATTTATCACCTTTGTTTGTGCGATGCCTTAACAAAGTTTTTGTGCTCCAAATCACACCTGAAACCTCTTTGTACGCATGTTTGAATTGTCATATTGTGTTCCATTGCATTTTGAGTAGTGACATTTCATGCCTGAAAGAGAAAGCTTTCACACCTATTTTGTCACTTGATCCCTTAAACACATTTAACTTAAGTAAGCCTTAAACCAATTCAAGCCTGTTTCGTACTGTGCACTTCTGTGATTTGTCACTTATAGAAATTAAGTCTTTTTATCATGCAATCCACACTTGAGTACAAATTGGTTCCACATGTGATCTATCTAATAGAATGGCTTAGTTTTGTAACTAGCCATTTAATGCCTGAGAGGAAGAGTATTCCATGCATGATTTGTCATCCAAAATGGCTTGGATTTTGTAACCAACCATTTCATGTGTAATAGTTAATTTGTTCCACTCATGATTTGTTGCCCAGTTTGGCTTTGGTATTCTAGCAGCCAATTCAAGCATAAGAGCTTGAAGGAACTACACCTAATTTGCCATATAGAATTATTTGCATCTTTTCTCCTTACAAAACACGTGAGAGTCACCTTAATATTCATGCTTGAATTGTCATATATGCTTGACTAAAACTTATCTAGCTCCATTTCAAGCATGAATCTGCTAGTTGCATGCAAGAAATGTCACCAATGGCTACATTCATTGTTCCAATAGTCTATACATTGCAAAACTATATATATATATGACACAATTCAAGTTTAGAACGAGGATTTTGATCTTTGAGTGAACTATCACATGTTTAAACATTCTTGAAGTCATTCTATTTGTGCATCAAAAGGTCTTGCATTCATTCATTTATTATTCTTGATAAATTATGAAAAAGCTTTCATTAGTTCTTAAGCTTCTATTGTATGTATTCTACTTTTTTCAGAGAGTTTATATTTTAGAGAATTTTTCTTGTGACTAGTTAAAACCAAGTTGAAATCTTGAAAAGAGATTTTTCAAGTGAATTATAATAACTTTCTAATTATAACAAGGTTTGTTAATTGAAACAAGACTAGTTAAGTCTTGTGAGTTGTACTGAGATTGTAAAGTACCCATTTAAACTTGTGACTATAATTGAAAATCTCAAGGCTGATACTAAGGACCAAATGTAGGCCAAGATTTGGGCTGAATCAGGATAAATCTTTGGTATCAAATCTTTACTCTTTACATCTCTCTTCCTCAATTCATACTTTTTCAGAAAAATTAAATGTCACCCAATTCATTTCGCTCTTGTAGCCTTATCCAACATTGACATCCATTGTTAAAAAAAAAGTTAATAATCATATAACTGATAAATCCAACGAAAATGATTATAGATTTTTTTTAATTTTTAAGTATCTAATTTGAAATATCTCATTTTTTAATGAGTTAATTGTTGTGGAATTTGTAAAAATCTAATTAGCCCCATTTGAATGATTATAAGCGTCAATTTTTTACAATGCTGCGATGTGTTTCTCCTTGAGTATGAATCATGTGATGAGTGATTTGTTTGCCTATCACTAATGGAAAAAGTTGGGTTAGCAAGGATTCGGTTTTTCTCTATATATGATTGTATTGCTGAGGAATTTTGCAAGAAAATTTAGGTTATGTTTGGATGGGTGGATTTGGGTTAGGAATTTGAATTTAAAATTTTATAATTGAAATCTCACATTTAAAATTCATATATTATAAATTCTTTGTTTAGATGATATATCAAATTTTAAATTATAATATTAAAATACGTTGTTTGGATCTTAAACAAAATTTTGAATTTCAACTTCCATGTTTGAATTTAAAGGCAACTTGAACTATGTCTTTAGTCAAAGTCCTATTTAAAATCGATGGTCCGGTCTCGATGAGAGGTGACGATTCGGTCTTGGTTGACTCTGGCTGTTCAAACCTGAACTACATCAGTGGTCTAATTTTGATAGGTAGCAGCAATTTAGTCTTGGCCAACATCAACAGTTTGATCCCAAACAATGTCTAAGGATTAGCATGAGATGATTACAGTAGTTTGAGGGTTGCAAATTGGACCTGGATGATGGCACCAAAACATTCCCTATTAATAGTGGTGTTTGGCGTTGGATAGATTGAAGACGGTGATCACATATTGGTCCCGGACGGTGATAGCGGGGACGAATTGAAATAGGTTGGATGCAACAAATTAGCACAGGATGGTGGTACCGGGTTGACACCACATGTTAGCATTGGACTGGCATTGAGTAATGATGGTGGCAGTAAACTAGCACGGGGTGGCCATCCAGTTCCAGTCAAAGCTGACAGTCTGATCTCAGCCAACACTAGCAATTTGGTCCAAGTCTACCTAGCCTATCTCATGTTGCTTTTTAACGTAAATGTTTTTTAATTTAATGCCGAATAAATTTTAGCCCATAATTTTACTATAACTAAGTACATATTTTAGCTAATAAATTGCTGCTCTTTGTCTCTCCATTTTCTCCCACGTGTTTTTAATGTAATTTTCAGATTTAGAACTAATATATCTGAGTTCAGCTGCAAGTGGTCATACCTTTGTCTTGTAAAACTACTGGTGGTTGAAGTCACTTTAACTAGGCCGTCTTCTCTGTTTACAACCACAAGTGGTTGAGCCCTATACTAGTTTTGATTGTGGATGGTCATGAACAAAGAGCACAGCCTTAGCCGGCGAGGCTTGATCGTAGGCAATGACACCCTTTTGGTGTCACTACTGTTGGCAATGGTAAACAAAATAACCACTTTTTCTCTAATTTATCACCAAACCTCAACTTATCCATTTTAAGTCCCAGGCAAAAATCATAATTAGATTCCTAATTATTTATCCATCTCAATAGACCTCAAATTGACTATAATAAACCTACCTAGCATAATTAACCCTAAACAGACTTACTTAGCATACGTAATCATACTTAGGAACAATTAAGCTTCTAAATTAAATTATTAGGATGTTGCATCATCGTCATCACCGAACAATCATTCCTTGTTACCGTCGCTAAACAGTCATTCCTCATCACAACTGTTTCTTCTTTTCCTTCTTCCCCGTCTTTAGATCCAAGTGAAGTGACCTATTCTGATATATATATATATATATATATATATATTATTGATCACGTGTCATTTGGCAGCATTTTATTTTTTTTCCTGTTCAATTTCTGAATTCAAGTGAGTTTTGTTGTTCATAACAAATACTTAGTCATTCAGGGTGAAGAGGAGGGTATCGCTGGATGAATTGATGGGGTGTAGTAGTAGTTTGAGCAGGGTTCGAATGCAGAGATCTTGTTCGCATGTTCAAGAAGCCATCAATTTAAAGAACGTAGAGGTACTTCTTTTGTGTTTTGTCTGAAGCTGTGATTTTCTAATTTTAACTATGGTTTTCATGAGATAATTATCTGGGTAAAACGCCGAAGATTTGTTTGAAGCTAATGGCTTGACAACTTTGTTCAATCTCTCAGCCCTCAGTCTGCTTGGTTTGCTTGTGGATGTTAGCAAGTGGAGGTAAATGATGACCCTCGTGGAAGACAACGAAAGAAGGAAGGAAGGAAGGAGAAAAAGTATTGAATACGTGGTAATGATAACAAAAAATGGTTTCATTTTCAAACATGGACTCCCATGTAGCCAGCCAATAAAGCATGTAATGGTCAAATTCAGTAAATTAAAGGAAAAATGACGGAGAGGTTCAGAAGGATTAATTAATTTAAGTTAGATTTTAAGTATTAAATTTTAAAAATTTGCTGCTTAATTTTTTAATTTTACAACTACATTATGATGAATTTGTAATTTGTATTTCAAATTTTAATAGAAAAAATAAAATTTTTTATTCTTCAATCATGTTAAAATTTAAAAAATAAGTTTTAAATTTATCAAGACGCAGTTGTACAATTAAAATTAAGTTATACATTTTTAAAGATTGATATTTGAGATTTAATTTGAATTAATTTATTATTTTGAAATCTCTGTGTCATTTTTCCTAAATTAAAGGTGAATGTGATCAAACCAACATCTCAAGCAAAATGGTTTACTTTTGAAAAACGTTCTCAACATTACACCTTTTATGAATTGTGTTTTTTTTTGAAAACGTTCAGGATATATTTGTATTTTAGCCCAAGAACAAATTATTGAAGAATTTTTTTAATCATTATTATAATAAATCAAAAAAAGGTATGCTTCTTTTGGTTCACGAATCACACTTCCAGCAGGTGCATCAACAGTGAAAATAGTGCATCAACAGTGAAAATATACATATTTAAATAATATTGTGGTTCAATTAGCTTTTCTGCTTTAATGGAGGCTATTGTTTGTTTAAAAGTACATACCTTTTTTATACATCACATTATTATATTCTATTATGTCGCAACTATGCGAGATGTAGATTTAGGCGTGAAATAATGGGTTTGCACTAATCAATTACATGAATAAATAAATAGAATAATAACATTTTTAGTGTCCCAAATTTATTTAGTTATTAATTTGATCATTCAAGTTTAATTTTTATCAATTAAATTTTTTATATTTATCTCAATTATCAATTTAATCCTTATTAAATTTTTTAAAGAACACATAATCAATTAAAATTTAATGATATGAATAAGCAGACCGTCACTTATGGGTTCTTACACACTTCAAACTACAACATAAATTATTGTTAACTAATTAATTTATGTTTCTAAAAAATGTTGATTAATATCTTGATTTTTTAAAATTTTTCACACTTTTCCAATTATGTCCTTGATTGTAGTAAATATATCATTTGAATTATTTAAAATACTCTCATTAATTACTAAATAAGTAAGGATGCAATTAATATATACATACATACATACATACATATATATATATATATATATAACACTTATTCAATGCCATATATTCTGTTGAAGATTCTATAACACCTATTTTTTTATTTGTAATTATGTATAAAAATTTAAAATCATTAATTTGCCCTTATAATCTAATTGTCTACTCTCTTTCTCTCCCCCCTCCCTCCCCAATTTAAATAACTTTAAATAGTTAAGCATAACAGTATTTAAATAAATTTTTCCTAAATACCTTGTAAATATTATAAAATTTATAAAACATAAGAATAAATTATATTGATTAATTTATTTTTTATTATATTAAATTCATATATTTTTAAATTTTTATAAATACATGTTTGAAATATTATCTTAACCCATTTATTTATTTTATTCTTTTAAAAATACTAAATAAATAATTTTTTTTAAAAAATAAAATATGAATTAAAAAGGTAAAAAAATCCATTAATTTCATTCATAACTTAAATAATTTTTTAAAAATATTTATATTTAAATAGGAGCATTTTAGTTAAATATATGTGATTTAATGGTCAACTAATAGTTTGATAAATGAAAATAAAATTTTAAAAATAAAAGATGAAATTTGTATTTAATAATTATTGATTTTAAAGGAGGTCTATATAGTTTTTAAAAATAAAGAAAAGATATTTATAATTAAAGTAAAATAAAGAGAAGGTCATTATAATTCACTCAAATTTAAACTATGTTACAATCCATTCAATTAAATATAAAAAAAATGATAAAATATAAGCAACAAATGACGGTGTATCAGATTCTGGGAGAAACCGAAGATACGACGGAAACACAAGCAACATTATAATGCTCATGAACGTGCGCAGACCAACCATGGAAGATATTATTGAAAATTGTGCAGGAATGTTCTGTGCAGTGGGCATGTCACAAACATACTATTCTAATTATAAATTAATTATAAAATCAGAGCCCAAAAGGCATTGGATTATTTGTCAATAATTGAGCTATCATTACTACATAAAAGTTTCTTTTTAATTTTATATTTCAAATTCAGCTTCGAATTGCTCAGCCCACTCCTTAGGTATTTAAAAAATGGTTCAGCAGTGGAACTTATTTGTCTCTTGGAATAGCTTATTTTTGCTGGAATAGCAAATTTACTCTGGTAGTATTTGAATTGGTGAATTTAAATTTAAAATTTTGATTTTTAAATCTCACATTTAAAATTTTATATATTTAAAATTATTTATTTAAATAATTTAAAAATTTTTAAATGAAAAAAGAGATGAATTGATATTTGAAATAAAAATAAAAAATTAAAAGTAATAAGTGTGTCTCTATTTTTCAATTAATAAGAAACGAGAACGAGATATAATAGAATATATAAGAATTATAGAAATATTAATAGTAATAACATGAAGAGAATAAAAGGTTTGAAATAACTAAATTTCAAATCATTATGATGCTATGAAGTACCAACATTTCAAATTACCTCACGTACCCATATTAATATTAGATATGATATTTGCTAATACTTTTTTAATATGTATTCGTAAAGTATTGAAATATTATTTTTTTAATTTTAAAAATTTTAATTTTTGATACGTATTTGATACTTTTAAATTGCAAGTTGATATTTAAAAAATAATTTTTTAAAATATCGTGATATTAATCTTTTTAATTCCTAGTATATTTTTGTCATTGGTTTTTAAAGTCAAATATTATATTTTCCTTAAAAAATAAATTTTAGATATAATAAAAAGATAAAAAGTATATTTGTTTTAATTATAAAAATGTAGGAATATAATCTTTTGGCATATAAATCCTAAGCATGAAACTACTAGCAGAGACTAGGTGGTGATCAATTTAGTATAGATATAATAAAAATATAATTAATGATTATGTTTTGTTTGATATTGTTATAAAAGACTATATATGCATGCTAATGTGGATATTTTCTGAATCAAAATTATATTTTTAATATTTTTATTATTTTTTATAAATATATACACATATTAAAAAATGTATTATATTCTATATTTTTTAAAATAAAAATATTAGCGTATCATATATGTGTCATATCCAATATGTGTATTAGTATCTTTGCATCATAGTTAGGATGTAGAAAGAATTTGAAATCATAAAGGAGCTATAATAAGAAATAAATTGGGATTTGAATCAATCAAATCCAAATTTATAAATTTTTTATGTAAATAAATGAGAGACTTAATTCAAATTCAAATTCCTATTAATCCAAAATCACCTTGAAATCAATGCATACTCTAACTCTATTGAAGTTTTCACACTAATTTAGCGAGCCTACTCTTAGCACCTTCCTCTTTCAAAAACTATTAATAATATTAGAGATTTGTTTATGAGGGATTGGATTATAACTTTTTATCACAATTTTAAAAAAAATCAATATTTGGATTGGCTTACTCAACATGTATCAAACGATAATTTAAACATTATGATTTCTGTAGAACCACCTTTACAGTGCAGAAGCACTTTTATACTCTAACATGAACTAATTGTTATATCTGCAAGATATACCCTGGCCTAAAAAATATATACTTTTATTTATTTTAATTTTTCTATTTTATTTTTTGGAGCTAAGAATTGGTCATCTGTCTCCCCATCAAAATGCATGAAATGTTCAATAGATATTACATAACCATAAGATACCATTACCCAAAAAAAAAAAAAGTCGTGATTTTTTGACAGATGTTGAAATATCTACGAATTTGTCACCATTGTCATACAAACCAGGGAAGGTTTAGAAATTCCCACAATTATTTAAAGCAACCGTGGAGAAGCCTTTTGGGAGAAAAAGAAAAATGCAAAACAAAGCCGTGGCTTCCCCATGATTGTGTTAGATAAACTCTATTTGTAGTGCACTCGTCTATCAGTCTTCTATAGATGCTTTTCCCTTCTCTCATTTGCTTCCTGCATCTACCAAAAGGAAAAAAGATGTTTATTTGTTTTTATGAGGTTTGAAAAATGATGTTTTAATTTTTATATAAGCATTAAAACAATATAAAATTTAATAAGATGAATATTGCATTTAATATAAATAATATTAATTAATACTAACAAATATCATGCAACAGTAGTGATTCATTTCATTCAAGAGTAAATAAGGTTACATAGTGGGTACGTACATATACTGTAGTTTACACGCAGATATAGAATACTGAACATGCGCACACGAGATACATGCACTACAAAAATATTGATTTTAGTGGCGACATTTGTCGCTGTTGAAAGTTATAAAGTCACCGTTGAAAGTTTCTAACAGTGACAAAAAGTCACCACAATGTCATTGCGAGAGCTCTTGTCGTTGATTCAATCTGTGGTAACAATAAAAGTCATCACTGAAAGTTGAGAATTGACGGTAACAAATGTTGAAGCAGAAAAAAAAATTTATAAATAAGGCCTCACCTTGCACCACATGGTGCCATGTCATCTCCACGTGTCGCCCCCACCTCACGCCACGTGGCACCATGTCACTCTCTATGTGTTGCTCTCACCACACGCCATGTGTCATCATGTCACTAATTTATCTTTCCATTTTGAAAGTTGTCTCCTCTAAGGTTTGAACCCATGACCTCCTCCTTTTATGTCCAACCATTTTGTTACTGAGTTGAAATGAACCTATAGTCTATTATTACATAATTAAATATATATATATATATATATATGTATATATATACATATATTATTAAACTATACAAACACACACATCTATTAAATATTAAATATTATAAATATCATTATAAAATATCATTATTATCCTTAAATACTTCAATTTAATTCTTTTAATTTATAAAATTACAAATTATATTATTTATTTTGTTTAAAGTAAACTATAAATATAGTTGACACAATATCATTTGTATTATTATTTTTTATTTTCTTTTACTTCTTGAGGCTGTTATATTATTTATTTTAATATTCATGTTTATAATTATAATATAAAAAATATATAAGAATAAATAGTAAAAATACTGATGATTATTTATGTTTATAATTAATTTA
Organism: Prosopis cineraria; assembly: GCF_029017545.1. Taxonomy (NCBI): domain Eukaryota; kingdom Viridiplantae; phylum Streptophyta; class Magnoliopsida; order Fabales; family Fabaceae; genus Prosopis; species Prosopis cineraria. Next base: position 18,674,514 of record NW_026555341.1, on the reverse strand, counting down.
TAATTATAAAATTACTTATGTTTATAAATGTACATTAGTTTATAATTATTTATGTTTCTAAACTAGTATGAAGCTTTAAAATTACTAGGTGTTAAATGTAGAATTTAAATTGAAAAATTAGATTAGATAAAATATCATTCTATGAATGAATAAATTTAAGTATTACATGTTTATTTATTATAAACTAGTAGTGTTATTGACTTCTACATTGATCTGATGACTTATGCTTTCTCTCTCTTCTCTTCGATCTTGAATATTTAAGATTTTTAACTTATTAGTTATAATTTAAAATTTAATTTGTTTTAGTTATTAATTAGTCAAAAAATATATTAAAAATTTCATACTTATTTTGGCTTTTAAACATCTCAATTGGCTTTTGAATAAAATTATCTAAATAAATTTCAATTTATCTAATATACTTCTAAAAAAAACATATCCAAACATAAATCATATTACATTTACTGACTTTTCTTCTAACCTTAGTTTGTTAACCTTAGTTGTAAATTTTTTAATACCAATACACACGTAAAACAATATGGTTTGGCTTAATTCTTTACTTTAGCTCATTAGCATTAAACAATATCTTAACCTTATCTTAAAGTTATAATTTAACCATAGAATATATTAAATGAAAACTCATTATGTTATTTTATATATTCATTATAAAATTACAATAATACAATAAAATTAATGTCTTAAAATGTTAAATATTAGATAAATAAAAATAAAAAATTATGATGATAATACAAAATCAAACTTTTAATGGCAACATTTAAAGTTGTCGCTAAAAGTCTCATTTTCAGCGGCGACACTAAAAAGTCACCGCCGATTCTCAACTTTCAGTGGTGACTTTTTAGTATCACCGCTAAAACTTACAATATAAGTTTTTTTAAAAAATTATAACATATTTTAAAATATGTTGACAATCAACGACGACATTAAAAAGTTCACCGCTGATTCTCAACTTTTAGCTCAGCGCGACTTGTATGTCACCGCTGAAGCTTACAACATAATTTTTTTTAAAAAATTATAACATATTTTAAAATATGTTGATAATTAGCAGCGACAAAGTTGTCGTTGATTGTCAACTTTTAGCGATGACTTGTATTTTCCGCTGAAACTTACAACATAATTTTTTGAAAAAAAATTATAACATATTTTAAAATATTGACAATCAGCGGTGACACTAAAAAGTCTCCGCTAATTCTCTACTTTCAGCAACGACTTGTATGTCGCAACTGAAACTTACAACATAATTTTTTTTACAAATTATAATATATTTTAAAATATGTTGACAATCAATGGCGACACTAAAAAGTCACCGTTGATTCTCAACTTTCAACGGTGACTTTATTATCGCTGTTGAAAGTGTGACTTTCTACGGTGACATGCACTTATCGTTGTTGAAAGTCTGACAATCAGTGGCGACTCTATTTTGTTGCCACAGAAAGTCACTTTTTCAGTGGTGACTTTAAATGTCGCTGCAGAAAGTCATACTTTCAGTGAGGACTTTTACTGTCACTACTGAAAGTTGAGAATCAGCAATGACACAAAAAGTCGCTGCTAAAAGTCATTTTTTGATAGTGATGTGAGACTATTCATTAAAAAAATAATGGATTAGCAACACAAAATAATTTTGTTGCAAATTCATTGCAAATCTATCACTAATTCTGTTGCTAATATTGTTGGATAGGGAGGCATAGTGAAAGATTAAAATTTTAAAGTCTCTATCCTGATATGGATCGAACGAACTCATTTAAGTCAAGGTGGATAGAAGAATTACATTTTAATTCTTTGAACTTAGTGCATGTTCTCTTCAAGAGCTTAGATTTCAGGAGCTGACAACTTCTCTTCAAGAGCTTAGATTTCAGGAGCTGACAACTTCTCTTCAAGAGCTTAGATTTCAGGAGCTGACAACTTCTCTTCAGAGCTTAGATTTCAGGAGCTGACAATGTAGATCTGTTCCCTTTATCGGTATCCACATGAACAACTCTCTAACTCGAATAGTGTGCTAACATTCCCAGTGTCCGTTCTTCTTTGAACATTAGTTTTCCTTTCTATAGGGTATTTCGTGGCTCTTAAAATGTTTTTGCTGTCAGAACTTTTCTAACTCTCTCCTCCTTCATATATAGTATATGGATTTGGGTTTTCATCTTCCACTTAAAAGCCCACAAAAATTTAATTAAATTTATCTTATAAATTTAATTCATGATATCATATCTAATTTGAATTTATCTTATAAATTTAAATTATAAAATTGACATGATATTCTCTCATATCATATTAGTTATTAAATTTAATTTATTATATAAAATTAAATTTAAAACTAACATAACATAATATAAATAATATAATATAATATATATCACAAATACATATTATATATATATATATATATGAATATATATATATATATGTACATATATGTTTCAAATATATATATATATATATATTATATTTAATTTTATACTCCCTCTGTTAAAACTGTAAGGTATTTTTTGAGGAGTTGAATGTTAAAAAATGTAAAGCATTTTTAGTCTTTCGAGGTGCAATCATTGCCTATTTTTTAGAAGTGCCCCTATTGATAATGACTTTATATTTATTGTAGGTATTTAATAGGGGTAAATATGAAAAAATAGGGTTAGTTGAAAAGTAGGTACCTACTTTAGTAGGAGTTGAGATTCGATTAAAAATACCTTACATATTTTAATGAAGAGAGTGTATCATATACATATATATATATATATATATATAAGATACACACACACAAAAATATATATATATATATAAATATTTATTAAATAAATATTCAAAATATATATATATATATATATATATAATTCATTCACCCTATATTACATTCATTAAATCTAGATATATTCTACATTCAATGAACTTGGACATTATAGTTCGAGTTGGATTATTCTTGTGTGCAACCCTGTAGGCCCATATGAAATTAGTAGTAGGCTAATTACACTATTAACCCACAAGTCACAAGTGGCCTTTAGTGAGACATTGCAACTATCCAATTCATATAGGGATCGATGATTTGATGTAACCTATCATGCAACCGTATCACATTTCTTTTGTCATATGATACTTCAGTCAAGTGTAAGACATAATTGTCATTCTCCTTTACCTGACCGTTACTTTCTCAATCTTTGAGTGGACTGACTGTAGTAATGAAAAAAATCTTTCCATTGTAGTATGTCAATATATTTTCTTAATTTTACTCATTGAGGGCCTAGTAATATCTCTCACTTAATGTGAGGGACAAATTTCATCTTGATTACTCATATTCCTTTGCATGAATATCACTAAACTCAATCACAGCCTTTATGATCACCCGATCAAAGGTGACTTTTGACTAGGTCAAAGTTCAGTGGTCATCATGTAGGAATCCATGATGATCTCAAGTCAAAGGGTTTAGTGATATAATTACATATGAGATAAGCTTATGACTTGTACCATACAGTTTTCTCATAGTGGGTCGGTTTAGCACCTTGTGTTCTTTTAAGTACCTGTGACTTTGATTTGTATCTCTATAATTAATAAAAGTCATACTAGTCTTGTTTCATCTATGATCCCTCATAGATGACCGGCCAGGGACATTTAGAACAATCACTATAGTTTGTCTAAGAATACATTTATTATATTAAACATGCAATTGATATGATAACAAAAGAGAAATTCATTAAATAACAATGTACATAGTACAATGATTGACCTTAGGGCACAATTTTCAACAAATATTAGCCACAGAATTAATGGCAGAATTTTCCTGTCTCAAACACATTGTCATTATTCTGTCATAAAAACATTGTGATAGAAATTAGTGACGGAAATTTCCATCATTAACTTAAAGGATAATTTTGTATCCTATCTGTACATATCCTAAATAAAATATAATATACAAATAAACCAAATAAAATATGTGTTAAATCAATCTATATCAAATCTCACACTCTCCCTTAGGTTGGTGCATGTAGATTCATGATGCCTAACTTGCAAGTCAATGCCTAGAACTTGTTTTCGCCCATTGGCTTTATGAACATATATGCATGCTAGTTTTTTGTCGATATCTTTTGGGGAACTATTTCTAGCTCTCAACTCTTCTCAAATAAAATAGCAATCCATCTTCACATACTTTGTCCTCTCATGAACATAGGACCTTTCTATTATTATAGGGTAAGAAATCAACTCCTTAAAACTTTCAAATTTAATTTCTCACTAGATAAAACTTAGAGAAAATAGGGTAAAATTGAAGGTTAAAGCAGTACAAGACTTACCTAATAAGTAACAGATTAAAAATGTCATTCTTTCTCTTGAAAATCGTTGCCCTAGTAGAGGTTGGCTCCTCCTCTATGCCTAACCCATCCCCTCCTAATCTTTCTTTCATTTTTCATGAGCTGAACACGTTCTCATTTACCAAAATTATGAACCATGCACCACAATGCATCCATCCTTAGTCATGGCGCATGGCACAGTGAGGGAGATCCTCACTGTACTTACATGCTCTGCTTCAGAACGTTGTTCTTCCACTCATATCTATTCATATAACATTCCAACAAATCAATACAATATTTCACCATTCACAATCCTAATCTCGCATTAAATTATTAATTCACTCCTTAATCAGTATTAATGCATGAGTTAGAAATTTGAGATATTATATTTCTCCTCTCCTTTTAAGAATTTTTTTCCCAAAATTAAAATAACTACTAGCACACACATACCTAAGAGAACAATTGAGGATATTGCTACCTCATCTTAGCTTCTGTCTCTCAGGTTGCATCACTAGGAATCATACTCTTCTAGAACACTTTTACCAGTCAAATAATCTTGTTCCTCAGTTGCTTATCTTTCACATCAACTATCCATTTTGGCTTAGCTCTATAGGTCATATTCTCTTGCAACTCCACTTCTTTAGGCTCAATTACATGAGAAGGATCCAGTTGATATTTTTTAAGCTAAGACATGTGAAATATGTCATGAATTCTAGACAATTGTAGAGGTAGGGCAATTTGATAGGTGACTGGCTCAATTCTCTTTAAGACTTCAAACGAACCTATAAATCTAGGAGTCAATTTCTTAGCTCTAATTAACCTCCTGATTTTCGTTACTGTCATAACTTTCAAAAATACATAGTCACTTACCAAAAACTTCAATGGCCTTTTTCATCAATCGGCATAACTCTTATGCTGTTTTGAGCTGTCAATAGCTTCTGCCATATTAACTCAATCTTCTGAGTGGTCTAATCCACAATATTAAGACCCATAATGCTTTTTTCACTCAACTTTATCCAACACGATGGTAATCTACACTTCTTTCCATACAAAGCTTCATATGGTGCCATTTGAATGCTGGAATGATAGTTATTGTTGTAGGCAAACTTGACCAATGATAAATAGTTATCCCAGCTACCACGCAACTCCAACATACAAGATTGTAGCATATCTTCTAGAGTCTACACACCAACATAATGTCCAAAGACAAATAGAAAAGAAAATAAGTAATTTTTTTCTCTAATCGCGTGCACTGCATAGGTGATTTTATAATTAAAAAAATGGCTCATTATTCCTATTCAAGTAATGGATTAACAGGAAAAATTAGACTAGTCTCAATAAAAACAAAGTTACCATTATAAATTATTACATTTTTGCTGACTATATTAGAGAAAGCAAATAATGTTATTCGGTTTATCAACTTTCATTAGTGGGCAAAAGACCACTAAAAATTACGATATCGTAAAAAATGAATAACTAATTTTAATATCCTATCATGATTGTCACCACAAGTGAAATGCAGATCCTTACGTATCCTTTTTCATAAAGATAAAATATCATATAATGCTCTTTCTGTCATTTAGGTATATAATAATGCTCAAGCAATGATGTGTTTTCTATATCCTTTTCTAATTTTCTTCTTATATATATATATATATATATATATGAAAAATACAAAATTGCTGATTAAAAAAGGCACCCGAATCCTTAGCTTTTAAGCAGTTCAGCCACTTCTTTGTATCTATATGGAATTTCTACTTCTAATTAATTTGGTTATTGTGTGGTTGTGTTAGGTGTGATATAGTATTTGTGCATGCCTACAAGCTAATCATGATATGATTAATAATTAAGAATTCATGTAAAAAAAATATTGCATTACAATTGTTATATTCTACATTATTTCTAGAGAGTTTGATTGAATGTAGTAATTATCATAAAGATACTAATTATTCTTAAAATATCCCTACGTATTATTGTCAATTGGGATAATAATACATAAAACAATGATGTACAAGAGTATATATATGCGATGCGTCCTTCATTTTAGAATATAGATTTTTTTAACGTATATATTATGGAATTTTCTCTTTATTCATTTTATAAAAGAGAATGAAACTGTCAGTTTCTTAAATTTACCTATTATCAATTTGGCCTTTCAACCGTAACTTATATCAATTTGGTTTCTTATGTTATATAAAATTATTATGTTAGTTCTTTAAATTTTAAAACATAAATTGGCTCTCAAATTAATTTAATGTGTAAAATATCATGATGACTTGTCATATACATGTATCTAAATGAAAATAAATCAGTTCTCAAATTAGTTTAATTTTTATCAATCTAAATTCTTATATTATGTTTTGTTCTTTTGTTGTTTTACATTTGCAAGTCTATTTTTTCATCTAAACAATTACACTTCCTTGTATTAATATACATGATTATCATCAATATTCTCTTATTAATGTCAGTAGATTTTAACAATGTTATTTCATATTTAAACAACAAAAAATAAAAATGATGACTAAGGCAAACTTAATATACCAAATTAATAAAAATTAAACTTAAAGAACAAGACTGATAATTGAGACTAACTTGAAGGACTAAAAGTTTCATTATCTCATTTTATGATTAATGAAAAGGAAAAAAAAAGAGTATACCCATAAATGTTACATTGAAATTATAAATACGAATATAATAAAAACATCAATAAATATTGCATTAAACTAATGCACGGACGCAAAAAACGAAACATTAATTTCCTTTTAAAAAGACTTATATTTTGATTGAGAAGGAATATAACACTTGTTATTGTTGAAGAATGAGATACCAAAATGCTCTATTATGAAGGGTGTTTAATGGTATAGTTTGATTTCATTTGGTCAAAACCTTAATTAGATTAAACTCATCGGTTTGCACAAAAAAACACTCAATCATTTTTCATTAAAGTAAATTTGATTCAATATGGTTCATTTGTGGATCACATTTCAATAAATTTTAAAATATATGAAGTTACATAAGATGACTAAGCATAATTTTTGTTTTTTCTTTTGTTCTTATTTCAACTTCAAATCACATCGGCAGCATTATCATTCACGAATGGCAATAAACATTCTTATATCCAGAGTAAAAAAAGATTCACATTTTACTATTAATAAACACTAGATTATATGCATTTTGTAAGCAATAGAAGTTAAATGTCATTACAGATTGTATCGATGACTATGATGGACTGTAACTCTTAATCAAATAGTGGACATTATTATATCTAAGACTTATACAAAAGAGATCATTCTTGGAATAACGCCAACCCAACATCCTAGCTAAGTCAAGCATTTAACAATGAAGAAAACATGTTGAATTGAAATATGAACTCTAAAATAATGATTACAAGCTAACATGACTTTGTACTTTTGTAACCTAGTGGAATGTAAGTTTTGATATAAGCATAAGCTCGTGAATTCGATGCTGCTTGTAATTTCAGGCTATTAATGCCTACCTTTTTAATTCAAATTCAAAAAGAAATAACAATTATAAAAAAAAAAAGTTATAGTATCACTTACATATATAAAATGAAAGGGTTAGGAATTCTATTAACTTTCAATGAAAATTTTTCACTTTTAGGATAGGAGGAAGAAATGATGCCATGTTGCAAATAATTGAATTACTGACAGGTGTGAGTAGTTAATGTAGTTTTTGAATTTTCAAATCATTTTAAGCTTTAGATAAAATTAAAATTAAAAAGTAAAAACTAATAGACTAGTATTATAATATTAAAAATAAAAAATGAATTTTAAAAAATATAAAAAATGGGGTTCATGCTTTTGAGACAAAACCGGAAGTCAACCTGACCATTTGAGTTTGGAATTTCGAAAACCAAAAGCCTTACTAATAAACTTTTGTTTTTTTTTTTTATGGGCAAAACAACAACCAAAATACAAAGGGTCCACAAATACAAAATCCAAAAAAAAAAATAAAAGGAGAGAAAATACAAACAAAACAATTAAACAAACTAGGAAAAACACCAGCCTCATATAAGACGAGCGCAAGAACCAACAGATTGAGAAAAATTTTTGTCGGCAGAGATCTTCAGACTATAATTCTTCAGATGCTCACAAGGGCCAATTTCGCTGATGAAATGTAGTCTCCTAGTTTTCATGTCTGAGACAAGTTGTTGCCCTTGAGATAAACGATGCTGAAATAATAAACAAGGGAGTACGATAATTCTACTAAAACCTCTAGTCTTAGAAATTGTACAAAGGATAATTTGCCAATCAAAACTCCCCAGATTTCTCAGAAAATCAAACTTATTTCAGTATTTTTAACGCCCTTACTATCATGCAAGGCTGCACGGACAAATGATAAGGGTAATTTCTTTGCCTGTTCGTCCCCACATTCTGTAACTAAAATTCTTTTATTTTATTCAATTGGTCTCTAGTATGATTCATTTTTTTCCCTCACTACTCTTTTATGAATGAAATTTAGTCAATTTTCATGGCTTGTATTAGAATTTAAAATTACTGTACGAAAATTTTAAAACTACGCAAACTATTTATATAATACACTCAAATTCCATTAATACAAGAGTTCTAAGATTCCAAGACTAGAAGTGCCAGACTTTAGAGCATTGTTATTCGCAAATATGTGGGAAGAAAATGAAGTGTGACCCAACTACTAATCCAGTTCACCAACAAAGAAAAAAGAAAAAAGAAAAAACCCTACCAGTCCATATGGGTAAAAATGAGCACTGCTATTTAGGCGTTTTAGTGCATTGAAAGATTTTTTACCATAGAAAGGGAAAAAAAATAAAATGGGAATCAAGTGGCAAATAATTAGATCCACCTTTTAAGTGTTGCAATCAAAATCCTCACATTACATAACAATCAATATCCAAATATAATAATAAAGCCATTTTATATTTTTATTATGAGAAATTTTACGATAAATCAAAACTCAAAAAAAGTTACAAGAAATATGGAACGCCTGCCGCGGGCCCCCTCATCTGGTTATTCTCCTCAGTTTCAATGAAAATTTTAACTTCTCTCTCCTGTTGCAAGTAAAAATATAAGCATATACCAACCACGTGCTCCAACAGGCACAGAATAAAATAGGGAAGAGGATCACACAACTACTTCACCCAGATTTACTGGTTCCATAACATGCCAAGATAAAATCAACTATAGCATGTAAGATGCACATAATTTCACACTAATCACTTGCACATCATGTCGTACTTGGATGAGCATTTCATCTTAATAACTAACTATGATGGGTATCTAAGTGGGATGATAAACCTCACCCCAAATATCTATTCAATTGGTATCAAAGTCTAGTCATTGGCAATTTTGGAGAGAGTTACCCAAAGAAAATTCCGACTAGCATGAAGTCAAAATAAATGCCATGGAGTGCAGCAGCCATGATGTCAACTTCCCATGGAGGCCAAATGATAAAGACTTGCTAGAATGAGATACCAAGTCGCACATTGAATAGTATGGGATACTCAATGAGATATATTTAAGTACGTTGGTTCTCCCATCTCAACAATTGGCTTTTAGAGTAGGGTTTTCAACCCCACTTAGGCATCCATCAAACTTGTCTATTATTTTCAGGGTAAAAATGATATCTGTAATTCATAAAATCACCTTTTTCATTCAATTCCATTGGATTTTGTACCAAATGATAACCTGGTTGAGGAGATTGAAGGGCAGTTAGCTTGAAGACTGAGAAGGCTAAAGAAAGCAGGGAATTTGATGGGGGGTTGTTGTAAAGATGGTGAAAAGAACACGGTAAAGGATTCTGAGAGAATGCTGGCTCCCCCAAGGAAAGTATATCAGAAGTTTGAAGAACTTTTGGCGGAGAGCTAGCCTCTCAAGCTAGTAGTGTGTTCTATGCCACTGTAGTTTTGAGAGTGCCTTTGCCCTGCCGGTGAATGCTTGTGTACGGAGATACTCGAATAAATCTTTTAGCTGAGGAGAAATTCACTTGGGACATGTTTAGTAGGATGGAGCCATCTCAAGATGTACTACAATGGCGTATGGTAGGGCGGAAAAAATCATGTTTTTCTCTCTTTCGCAAGGGAAGTTCGGTATGAAACAATCAAAAAAGAAAATCAAGTAATCAAAATGACCAGATTAAACTATAGAAGATATACATCAATGCTACAGAATGTCAAGGTGACAATTCACAAAAAGAAATGAAAATAATTCGAAATTCACTGAAGGGAAAAACACAGATTCCACAGTAGTAAATGCATAAAAATATTTTTCTGAAATTTGATAAGCCATATCATTTCTGGTATGGCGGCGAACTGAATCTTATTTTCTGTATTATCATAACTTACCTTCAACATATGCTTTTATGTATGAATATATGCTTGAAAAGTTCATTTTATGATATTCATGGAGCCCAAGGTCATAATGGCTGCTTAGTGCCAAATTGTGTAGTACAAAATACTGTATGGGGTACTTAAGTGGGTTGATTTGCCCAACTCAAAAAACTGAAAAATAACCAACATGTCCCCTTAAAGTCTAAAAAAGGCTCAATGAAACAAGTCCAATTCCACTAACACTTGTTAAGATTCGTTTTCCATAATCATTGTCTCCCTCCTAATTAACATGGGGTGTCATGCACAAGTGAACTGTTACAAGTCCAATTCATCTAGAAAACTGCAGCTTTTTAAAAAAAAAAAATATTTGTAGAAAATGAGAAACATGCATAACGAATGGCTTAATACATATCATAACACTGATTTAACTGTCACAAAGATCATCAAAAGAGTATATTTAAACACAACAGCGAAAAATGACTGACCATATTTTCATTGAAGCGCAAAATAGAAGCAACATTTCCATATCGGTAACAATAATTTGGCGCAAGCCATACCTGTAAAAGTTTAAAAGCAATGACTTATTGGTTTATTCATTTTCATACAAGGCTGAAATATATTTAACAAAATAAGTAAACAAATAAAATTAATTGAATCTAGTTTGATTCAATTTTGAAAATGCGATACTTACAGGTACAAGGCCTTTATCTTGAAACACATACTTAAGGCCTTCTTGCACAAGTTGATGAACTCGACAAACAAGACCAAATTATTTATGCGATTGAACTGCATCAGAAATGAAGCATTCTTAAAACTACAGCCACTTTCAATTCTATAACTAAAGTCTCTTCCACAATATCAAAATTGGGAGAGAATTATTTCCATGCTTTCCTAATGAGTTTCAGCAAATAATTTTTTAAGGGGTGGTGTCCCTCAGGGATTCACAAAGACTGAAAATCTCGAGACCTTGTGAGTTTGCAATTTCTTATATTCATGTTTTGGGAAGCTTTCTTGTCATTTGTTTTCTTATTGCTTTTATGATCTATATATTCTTGTCTATATTTAAAAAAAAAAATCAATTCTTTGAAGAATTCAAAACTAAAATCACAGTACCTCAGAAGTGACCCTGGATCCAAAAAGCCAGCCTGCACCGCAGGAACTCACTGCCCATGTCTCAATATCTTCAGGATCACTCCACATCAGACCACAAAAAGTGGAATTTCACAATTTCAATCAATAACCCTTATCTGACATTAATAAAAAAGCCTAACTATGGATTAAAGTGTCATGCTCATTTATTGGGTGCCCATGCCAGATTTAATCCAACTCGGAAAGGGAAAGTTCAATGTTGCAGAAGTTCTCTTAACATGAAGGAAAATAGCCAAGAGCTCATGTTCTGAGAAATCACAGTTTGTTCTGATAACTAAAATTGTAGGCGGTTGAAGGCCAGTGAAAAAGCTCATCAAGTCTGCACAGGAATGCTTAGAGTTCATTACTCCTAACATCTGCACCACACAAGCTGAACTTCCCATCAAAACCTTCAGTTATATTTAAAGACACTCGTGCAGCTTAGCCAACAAGGCAAACCTTCCAATGATTCAGCCAACATTTAGATCTTAAGGATAGTGCAAATGAAATATACACATAAATGAAAATAAATGAAATGAAATGTTAATGCACTGAATTTTTAACTTCTTGATGGGAGTTTACTGTATCTTTTCACCATGACGCTCTAGATAAGGCAAATAGCATGCAGAAACGTGGCATGATCACACAGGCCTAAAGAACTGCTGCACAAGAGTCAACTGATGTCTAAGCTATTCTCTTTTGAAAACATCTGGATCTTCAGTTTACTCCAACCAAGATAGCGATGGCTGCTAAGACTCACACACAGTAATTGGACTCAAATAATATCAACACTTAATTCTCATTGATTAATATTTAAGAGACAACTCTAATCATCATAACAGTTCAAGGTGTGCGACGGTGGGCACAAAGAGGGCAAAATGAGCCCCATATCAGTATCAGGACCCGATCTGCCTGAGAGTTTACCAAGTTAGAAAAAAAAAATAAAAGGAAAAAGAGGGGGGTTGGGGGGGATAATGAGCTTGTGAGTGCAGTCCAAGCAAGCTATAACATGGGACAAATTCCAGGCTACGTAGAACTGATTGACATCCTTGCAAACCAATCACTCTGAAGACTCAACAATACCACACTAGAACAACAATTCATTTAAGGGATACCTCGTTTTGATTAACATTACCATCAGAATCCCCACTCTTTCTAACCCAAATTTTTTGATCAAACCTCCGCCTCTGATCTTCTCGGGCGCGAATTCTGCCACCATAAGGTCCAAAATCAGAAATGCGATCACCATAAGGTCGAATCCTGAAACTGCGGCCTCCATGATTCCTCTGGGAGCCATGGGAACTATAATATGTCTTAATTCTGCTATTCTGCTTCTCGTTCTCAGATTTCATTGACATAGCCCCCAATTTCTGCTGAACCTCCACCATCAGATTATTACGATTACTACCATTCAATTCAATTTTGGTTTCTGTCTTTTCATCGACCTTCTGAACATCGGGATTCGTCACGTCTTTGTTCCCCACCACTATAGATAACGTCGCATTTTCAGCCAACCTTTTCTTCTCCTTATCTGCCGTTGCATCTTCAGCCAATTTTTTCTTCTCCTCATCTGCCCTAGGTTTCCGTTTCCTAGTCTTCAAATTCATCATCGATTCTTTTTTCTTACCATCATGGCCATTATTTCCATCTCTGATATCGACCTTGGCCTCCAAACTCTCACCTTCAGCCAACCTTTTCTTCTCCTTATTTGCCGTTGCATCTTCAACCAATTTTTTCTTCTCCCCATCTGCCCTAGGTTTCCGTTTCCTAGTCTTCAAATTCATCATCGATTCTTTTTTCTTACCATCGTGGCCATTATTTCCATCTCTGATATCGACCTTGGCCTCCAAACTCTCACCTTCAGCCAACCTTTTCTTCTCCTTATTTGCCGTTGCATCTTCAACCAATTTTTTCTTCTCCCCATCTGCCCTAGGTTTTCGTTTCCCAGTCTTCCGCCTCTTCGATTCTTTTTTCTTACCATACTGGCCATTATTTCCGTCTCCGATATCGACCTTGGCCTCCACACTATCATTCGTTTCACGACTCACCTGGACAGCGATGCGATTGCTTTCTGAAATTTTCGGATTCTTAGGCTCAGATTGCGCCGGTGGGCGTTTCACAGCGGCCCACCCAAACCCGGTCGGACGAGCATGAATCGCTCTCCATGCTTGTTGCTGGGTCTCGGGTCGTCGTCCACGGTAATCTTCACGAGGATTATGTTGGGCAAGCTTTGGGATTTGTTGCTGTTGTTGGCGAGTCTCTTGGAGCTGCTTTTCCTCCTTTTGCTTGAGCGAGCGCTCTTGAAGCTGAGCGAGAGTCACATAGTTGGAAGGAAGAGAGGGATGGGAGGCAAGCTTCGGGATTTGTTGCTGTTGTTGGCGAGTCTCTTGGAGCTGCTTTTCCTTCTCCTTTTGCTTGAGCCAGCGCTCTTGAAGCTGAGCGAGAGTGACATAGTTGGAAGGAAGAGAGGGATGGTTGTCGTTATCTTCCATGGAGAGCGCTCTTAGGAGAAAGATACATCCATGAATGCAAAAATGGTGTGAAGAAGGAAAGGAGGGCAAGGAGACCAACGCGCACGCTGCATTCAAGATAGGACCTATATATGCAATTCGTAACAGAGTTGAGTTAATGTTACGGACGGTGTAACTTTTCAAAAACTTCATTGCAGAAATACTGAAAATTAAATACTAAAATCATAAATTTAGAAATTAAAAAAAAATAGCACGTTACAGCTAAGAAAATGGATTTCTGTTCTATTTTTTATTTTTAAAAATTTTTTTTGCAATATAATTTATAAAATTATTTTTTAAAATAAATAAAAACAAAATTCATTTGATTGGTCAAGGTAAATGGTGGTGATAATCATTAGTATATTTTAAAAATAAAACTAAAAAAGTTTTGATTTGTTTATTTTTTGTTTTTAAAAATAAAAAACAGTTTATAATGGAACAATGGAGAGGAAAAAAAAGGCCCTGTTACACAGGAGCAATATAAAATTTTACACATAAAAAATCAAGCTTCTATCTTCATAAAAGGTCAGATGGAAAAAATTCAGCAGAAAATAACCTATGACGAAAAGCCTATATTATCATAGCAGATTTTATTAATAAGCGATAAAGCTTTTAAAAATTGGAGTGGATGACAATTTTAGATGAATTTTCATTACAATAAAAATTGGGGCCTTTAAAAATTCTTAAAGTTCAGTTACTATATTAAGATAGTATCCAAGTTTTTTTGGCAAATCTTTTAATTCAACTTCCTTTGTCATTTTTAATAATATCCTCACAGGCAACAGCACCATTAGTATTAACTAAACCATCAATATCAAGTTTAACGCAACTAGGTTTAGGAGGGTCTATTTAACTTTGAGTCTATTGTTTTTCTTGTTCAAGTGGTTGATCTTAAATTGAAGCTTAAGATTGTTGATTATTTGTTGAGTGAAAGAAAAACTAATGTTACTTTCAAAAATATTATTTTCAGAGTAGATCTTCTTGTATCAGATAATAATTTAGGACCAATGAAACAATTTTATGAAGGTAGCAGATAATAATTTAGGACCAATGGGACAATTTTATAAAGGCAGCAGATAATAATCTATGACGAAAAGGACTACTTTATAAAGGCCGCCGATGATAATCTACAACCAATCAGCAGATAATAAATAACACAGTATGGTCCTGTCGCAGAGAAAAATATAATAATATTCTGGTCCAATAAAGGAGAAAAATATAATCATATAATATGAAAATTTCAAACTTCCAAAAGCAGCATAAAAAGCATCCCAATGTGCAGAGTCGGATTGCTTCGCAAGGCTACAGGGGATCATTATGCATTCTCATCATCTCAATACTTCTCTACCTCGTTTTGGCTGTGACCATAAGGCATAGGAGTCTCTTCAACACACTTTTGTGAATGCCCTATACAAGGGCTGCCTGGTTTGGTGCTCTCTGTCTTTTTCTTTATTAGCTGGACAAGGTTTCATCCTTATGGCTCAAGAGCATTACAAATGCTTTGATTAAAGATAAGAAGTTTTTCCTTCTTGAAAGTATCTTCACTTTGATTCATCTTATTCAGCATGAAAGAAATTTAGCCATGCATGACAGCATGAGGGAATTAAAATCTCTACCTATCAGGTCATTCAAGAATTCAAGATTTAGATTGCTTTAGTTAAAATGACTTGCAATTTAACCTTTAATCGTTAAGCTTGAAAACCTCCGGCTCTCAATAAATTTAAAAGCTATTTTCTAGGATTGAGAATAGTAGATGAAAAAATTATGAGGCCTCTGATCAGATCTAGCATTCTAACACATTCATGAAAGATAAAATGCCAAAAGATTAAGAAGCATAGAGCAATCTTCATAACAGTACAAATTAAATTGGATGAAGTTTACTTGCATGAGGTAACATTTCAAAAATTTAAACTAAATCATTAAAATAAACTAAAAATTAATTGAGATTAATGTGGGGTTAAATTGTGATGATTTTATTCTAAGACACAGTTTTTTAGAAAAGGAAGGAAATAAATGAAGTTAGGAACAAGTAAATTAAATTATTTAAGATATTGTTGCAACTTAGCTTATTATAAATTTTTTAATATTATGAAATTTTATTTAAACAAAAATATAAAAATTTGGTTCAACTCTTTAAATTAAAAAAAATAAAAAAATAATAAATATATGAATGGAATATAAAATGAAAAAAATAATAAATAATACAATATATATATATATATATATGACATGACTTGCCGGGGGGGCCACGAGTCGCAAAGCCACCGTTGGAAGGGTTTTATATTTTAAAAAAAAAGGATTAAAATATGTAGGATTCACACCCACTTAATTTAAAATGTACTAGAGGCCTAGGCAATTACTTTTGTCACCCCGTTTTGTTTTCTCCAATAGCGTTGTTGCGTGCCCGGCGGAGGAGAAAACCCAGTGGTGATTTTTCTTTAAAGTTAGGCTTCATTATTTAAGGCTAGATAAATTTTTTAAATATTTTTTGGTATATTTTTACTATATTTCAAATTCTCAGCAGTAAAAAAACTTGAGATTTCCTATTAAATTTTAATTTGTGGTTGTTTTAACTATGAGGGTAGTTTTAGCTGTTATAGAAGAATGAATGGAGTTGTTTGAAGCATATTATTGTTGAGAAAATGTGGGTATGATTTATTGATTATTTTATCTGAATTTTGATTGATTTGAGCAAACCCTAGATTGAAAATGAATAATGTCATGATTATGTTAGCAGTTAATGGATTTAGTTAGACTTATTAAAGTATAATGAAACTAATGGAACTATTAGATAGTAAGATTATCTAATAAATTAGAATTTTATTTTTTGAGTAAAAATGGGTAATTAAGAAAATGGTGAAATTAGTATTGTATTAATGTCTTTGAGATGTTTACTTGTAGGTTAAACTCTTTTGGACTTTTAGAGCATTTGTAAGTTTGAAATGGATTGAATCCATGGGTGCCCCTTTTAAGTGACTCAAGGGATGAAGGTAAACGGAAACTTAAATTCCCTCGTAAGCATGTTTTAAGGGTTTTTGTTATTATAACAATTATGAAATGTATATTATATGTTTAGATACAATTTTGATGTTTTTAAAAAATATGTAAAGTGGACATAAATTAATTTGTTAAATAACATTCAGTGAAACAAGTAAGCTATGTTTTGTTGTAAATTATGAGAATCGTTTCTCTTTGAATGTAAATTGTGAAATATGTATATGTGGATGAAAATGAGTTTGTTGATTACAAATTGTGATTTCTTAGCATGTGTAATTACATTATGGTGCATGAATAAAATTGTGATACATTATGTCATGATTGAGAATTGAAATTGGCGGGAGTTCACTATAGTTGAAAGATTATTATATTGTAAGTCCATATGGCATAGACAACACCTAGATAGCTCCCAGTGTTACATAGCTATGGCATTGGCTTTGGTGAGAGTTTGTTGTGGTTCTAACTTAGCCAATGATACTCACTCTACTCCACGAGTAGGTATGTGGTACTAGCAACAATTATGACATCCTTTGGGAATCCAATTAATAGGGAAGTCCATGGTCTAAGTTAGGGAGCAATAATCTTTGGCTAGGTTACCTCTTTAAACATTGAAGAGTTTGGGCTAGTTTAGTCATATGGATTAGTCCTGTTATGAATTGTAACCCATAGACTTAATTAGAAGGAATAAGAAAGATATAAGGAAGAAAATTAATTGATCATGCATACTTAAATGTTTTATTTTAATCTAATATTGTTAGTTAATGCTTTACATGTAACATCATCCCTGACATTACCAAATAGACAAAACAACGTTATGATAACCGAGATTACTTTAATCTTAAGAAAATGGTTATCATAACACAAGGGTTAAAAGAATATTTAAGAAAATGGGATCTTAAGAAAACCTTTTTTAAAAAGTTATTTGAGCTCAAATTATAGTTTAAAACTAAATAAATAAGACAATGGAAGCATGAGAATTTACCATATGAAAATATTAAGCAAAACTGAAGGTCTTTCAACCATAGAGGCACAGTGTATCACAGCGTAGTACACTATTTGCCATGGCAAATTGCACAAAGGGAAACATCCCTCTCGGTGCCTCGTGTCGTGGTAAGATGGACAATGCACCATGGCGCCTATCCCCTGTTATGATAGCAAACTACTGCCATGATAGCTCTTTGGGCCAACTTTTGGAGTGCGTCATTTTGCCATTCGATATCCGATTCAAACGATTCAAGTGTCTATACATAGCTCCTAAAGCTGCCGTGCTATTGGCACTAGTCTCATACCTAAACATTAAGTGAAACAAGATTTGAACACCCGAATCTAAAATGACACATTTTCTTTCAAAAACCACTACTAAGGTGCCTAAACTCGTAAACTAAGTGCCAATTATCGTGGAACTACTTGAACTAACTCAAATGAATCATAAACAACCTATACATACATTCAAATCACAACAACAATAACTCAAACAAGATTTGGCTACCAAAACCCCATATTTGATGTAGATCTCACTGGGAATAAAACGTACCATAGTCTTTCAAATGGCCAAACTAACATATAAAGTACTACAAACTAGTATTTACACTAGTTCTTGACCTCTTACAGTCATTACAACATAGACACAACATCTTAAGCTGAGATACCCACAATCAACGATAATAATCATGCAAGTGCATACAAAATGACATATATTTTTCCTAAGTTGGCATATTCATGTTTCATTCATTACAAACCAAAGGAAACAAAAGGATATACAAACTCTAGCTAGTCCTCTCGATGTTCGGATACACCTTCCTTTCCTTTGCCCCTATCAAAGCCTTCACCTGTAAAATGTAACCACAGGGTAAGTCAAGGACTCAGTAATCAAATAGTCTAATCAAATTACTCATATGTGAAAGCAGTTTGTGCATATGTGAAGTGGCATTCTAAATGTATATCCAATCATATATACACACATATGATTCTAGTATAATATGTATGATCAACACACTACCTTATACCTTCATTATGTCTTTCAACTAAATTTGTGGGCTAACAACTTGATAGGACCAAGTTCATGTGACTGGACTGGCCCAAGCTTACCATTAGTAGAAGGTAGCCTCGGCCAAGAGCATTTTCTCCCACTATAGACCACAAATTTCCCTTGTTCATGAATATTAAGGGTGTCAATGCCAAATCTACCTCACGTAGTACTAAAACTTTTAAATAATATAATACTGAGTATTAGAGCATCCACGATATCAGTGTACTATATAGATTTTCAAATAATGTCCCTAACCACACACTAGAGTGAAATCCTACCCTCTCACAATGATTATGCTAAATATGTTCAATGCTCCAACACATAATCATAACATATGATTTTTACCATAAACATTTATTTCTACTTAAACATAGTTTTGCAAATAATTATACTTAAAAAATAGCATTTTGCCTTCGAAAACCACACTAAACATAAATTCATCATTCCACCTCACATAATTTCAATAATAAACATTTCATATTAATACAACACTAGTTCAAAACAAGCACAATAGTTCCAAAGATATTCATATAGCTATCTAAACACGCAAATAGGAAGATTAGGCAATCCAGTTACCTCAACTCTTTTGTCATTAAAAGAGTTACTATGGTCAATCAATGGCTCCACATGTGTCCACTATCACCACAAGCCTTGATCAATGGCTAATTTACAAGATTAGACTCTTAATTATCAATCCACACACTTATTACCTTACTTATAACATAGTTTTGAGTACCCTTAATATCCAAAATTTTAATTTAGCCCTAATAATTCTTTCAATACACTTCATTAATCCTATTTAACAACCAAACACATAAACAACCCATTACATTACTCACATTATCCTCCATCTTCTAATTTCTATCAAGGATTCGTCCAAACCTTAACTAAAAACTCCAAATCACTATATAATCTATAAATTTAGGTTTAGAGGTTTGATTTAACTCCCTAAGATCTTAACTAAAGCAATTGGTTCAGCCATTACCTAAGAAAAATCGAATCAAAAGCTCCAAATACCCCAAACCTCAGAAAATTTGAATATAGGGAGAGGAAGAGGTATAAGAAGCTTAACCAAAGTTAAACCTTGCTCCAAATGCTTCCAAAGTAACCCCATGGTCGAGCCCTAGCACCCACCAACTGCTATTTGTTTTCTCCTCGCTCTCTATCTTTCTTACTTCTCCTTTTTGGTCTGATTTTGCTACTGATAAATGTAAAAATTTGCATATGCACCGCAGAGCATGGCATAGAGAGCTCTATACACGTTTGAATCTCTCTTCATGCCATGGCCTGCTCGAACTCCAATCTAGCCCTCTTTTAAGATTGTTTAATAACCCATTAGCTTCATTAGTCTCCCAAAAGCACCCTTAAACAATCATTTATTTAATTTGATCATATTACCCTTATAAACAATAGAAATTCCTAGAATAAAAATCTAGGAGTTACATTACATGCCCTTAATTCTTATGCCTATATATATTAGAAGTTAGGATTTATTAGTCACTAAGATGTTTATCTCACCCTGTAATTAATATTTACATGTAACAATTTAGGTACTGGCAAAGGGAAGGACCCAGAGACTTAGAGCCAAATTGCACCTTGCATGCTTCCTTTATCTTTTTGTAATAGGATATATATATATATATATATATTACCAATTTAGGGACATATTATGCATCTATGATTGTAATTGATTTTGTGACTATAATTTATTGTCTACCTAGCTTTTTTATGGAGTAAACTCATGAGTTTGTATTTGAGCTAGTGAAATTATTGTGGATTAATTATTGTGCTATAAATACTGTTGAATGTGGGATGTCTATCTATTTTTGTTAACCCAAGTCTTTGGACTTATAATATAGCTAGCAAAATTGTGATCAATACCTTATGTATGATTTTGATGATGTTCATAATTAAATTGTGGTTTGAAATGTATCCTTTGACTCCTAAGAATTGCTCAGTTAGATTTTTGAGTTGGGAAGTCAACCATTGTGTAAATGCTTAGTTTTGTAAAGGACTGGTTTGTCCTTGTACTGTGGTATAATCCCTACTAATGAGTTGTAACTTGCTTCTGTTTACTGATAACTCTAATATAGTGCATTTTTTTGAGCTCGATGGTTTTTGAAAATTGTTTTTTATTGGGATCCTGTCTTCAAAGAGTTTTCTTTTGTCCTTATATTTGGTAGCTATAGTTAAATATATACTAACATGACAATGGTTAATTAAGGATTAGTCTTAACTCCCATGACACTAAAATTTAATTAGTTGTTAATTATTGTGGGCATCACACATGGCATAATGTTCAAGAAATCTCCTTTTTTGAATTCACAAGGATTTGCCATTGCATGTATTCGTAGCTTGCTTTATTGGATTAACCAATACTGCAAAAGTTGCAATTGTGATTTAGATTAACTTAGAAGAATCCACTCTCTTTAGTTTGAATCTAAGTTAAAGAATGAAGTTGGGAGCCTTTCGTTGGAAGCTTGGACTCATGACAAGCGTATCTTCTCTAACCTTTCAACAAGAAGTTCATCTCCTGGCATAGTTTCACGTGTTCATCAGACTATTTCGCTGCTGCTTTTTTCCCCCTTTAAATATTGTCATTATGTAACTTTTTCTTTTTACTGTACATATTTGCCTTTTTATTAAAAAAAATGTGTAGATTCGGACAGAAGACAAAGAAACTATCAGAATATATATCAAATAAATTTTTTAATGATAAACGATGACAAAGAACATCAACGATTGATGGATATGTACCTTGGACAAGGATTATTGTTATTATTATCTTTTTTTAAAGAACAAGAAGTAGAAGACCAACGACAACAAAAAAAATTAAAGTGAAGTAACTGGAGAGAAATATCAATAGGGATTCAAGGGGAGCACACAAATTGTTTTTTTATTTTTTAAATAAAGAAGAACAATAACAGCAATTGATGGAGATATCAAATCACGGGAGAGGTATCCTGGATAGGAAATTTAGCATTTTTTTTCCCTTTATTTGTCTGTATATATGCAAGCAGAGCACACAGATTGTTTGGTTTTTTCCTTCTGAAGATGACAACAACAACAACAACGATTAATGGGGCTCTAGAGATCAAAGAGACAGGAAGAATGAAAATACAAAGAAGCAGGGCACACGAAGGGTTAAAGAACAAGAATATATATCAAATATGATAGATAAGACAAATAACGGCAAGGAACTCACCGCGTTGAAGTTATCGAATGCGGCCGCGAACTCAGACGCCAGACGAAATCTGTGTAATTGCGTTAGAACAGAAGACGAGATTGAATAGAAACTAAAATGGGATCATATAGAAAACGAGATTGCATAGACTTATCGCCAGTGAAGCTGGAATCGCAGCTACGAAATTGAACCTGCTAAGAATAGAAGCCCAGTACCGACCGACTGGAGAAAAAGTGATTAAATGATTGGGACAAAGTGAGGAAGGATAGGATTGTCGGAAAAATCAAATCCTTGAATAATTTGGACGAGATGATAGTGCTTTTGACGCGGTTAATGTCAAAACCGTACGAAATATGTTTCCCACTAATAAAATACTCCCTTCGTCACCCAAAAAAAATAAATAAATAAATAAATAAAATATTCTCTTTTTTTAAATTGTAAATTACTTTTAAAAAAATTTCACATATCAATAAATCTTGTTAAATATATTTAATAATTTTAATTTTTAAAAAATATAAACTTTTAAAAATATTCTTCATTAATATAATAAAAAAAAATAGAAATATAAATTAAATAGATAGAGAGAAATATTGAAATATTGAAATAAATATGCTATATTTTGAGATGTCATTTTTTTTAAATGTATTATAATATGAAATTGTTAGCTTTTTCAACCCCTAGGTTTTCAAATACAAGAAAATTTTAACCAATTCACATGATTTAAAAAAATTAATTAATTTTAATAATTATGTATGAAATAAAAATGTTTGGATTAAAATATTCTTATAATTATTGTTTACTTTTTTATCTAATTTAATGATACTATCCATTTATGAGGGCAATTTAAAAAAAAATAATTAATGCTTCTTAAAATTTATAATTTTATTTATAATAACAAAATAATAAGACATAAGATAGTTTCTCTTACATGTGATAACAGAGGAAGTATGATTTAAACCATGGCCAATACACGTGCATGCACACTTAACCAAAAAAAAAAAAAAAAGACATCTACATTAGTGGATGATGTAATAAGTTTTAATATCGAAGCGTTGAAAATTGAAACTTAATTACATAAATAATATGCATGCACTTGTTAACTTTATATGCTAGAAAATATTTTCCTATTTATAATTTGTAAGTTTATTTTTTTTCTTATGGGAGGATGGTAGTAAAATCCCAAATAATTAAATTCATAACAATTTGGTCCTTGACAATTTTTTTAAAATAAATTATAGATATTAAATTTTTAATTTATAAGATAGGTCATTAATTTTTTTATCATAATTATCTCCTCTTTCCTTTCATTAAATATTTGCAAAAGAAAAAATTATTATTAAATGATATATATTTAATAAGGATAAAGTTAAAAATTTATTAAATTTTTAGCCAGAATTAATAACTTTTAAGATTTTCCTTAATTCTCGTAAAACATGTTAGAAGTAACTTATAAATAAAATAAAAAAATATTACCTCCTCCAAATCAAAGTATAGGGCATTGGTAACTAATTCACAGTTTATAAAAAATTTTAGTTGAAATATTAATTTATTAAAAAAATTACATCTTTCTTATTTTACTTTCATTAAATAAGGGTATAGGTGAAAAATAATTATAAAAGTTAACCTAATACTTTATATTTTGGACCAACTAAAACTACTATAAAATTCCTATATTGTGGTGCAAAAGGAGTATAAAATTGACCTTTGTAAATGACTCAAAAATGAATTAAGGATAATTATATTCTATTTATTAAGTAGGCAAAAGAAAGTTGGTAAAAAAAAGTAGGGAAAAGAAAGAAAGAGGATAAAATTATAAAACTTAATACAATTTTTAATGATATTTATACATTTATCTTTAATGTATTAAACTTTAATGTGTTGTCATTCTTCTGAGTTCAATTGTCAATGAATTTGAGATTAATTAATTATCTTAAGTGAGACTTGTATGTAATTTTTATAAAAAAATTAGGTGAATCTCAATAACTAAGTTGTTTATTGTGAAACTACCCTTGGTTAAAATTTAGAGGTTTTTATCTGACAAAGTTGCCATTATAATTTATTATATTTTTATAACTTTATTAGAGAAAGCCTATAATGTTATTTCGTTTATCAACCTCCATTAATGTTGGAATTAAGAATCCACCCTTGATGGGAATCATATCATTATATCGGAGTGATTAGTGGATCCAATATTATTGTGGCAATAACAAGTTGACCAAAATTAAGAATTAATGCACGATTAATTTTTGATTGAATTTTAGAATGAGAAATATTCCTTCACAATAATGATGATTATTCCAATCAATTTATTCCCTCCATAATGAAGTAAATTAATACTGAATGGATTTTTATTTTCTACTGTAGCCTCCCCTCACAATAAATAGAGATGGATGGCTAAAGGAAAAACTCACCCATTCTTCCTCTCTCTTTCTCTCTCTTTATCTCTTCGGTGCATCTGCTATGCACTTTAATTTAGATTATAGTAGTTTAAACTTGTGTGGATAGTTGAGTAGATTTTTCTATGCCCGTATTTGGTAAGACTCTAACTTGATTTCTTTGTTCAGTTTATTATTTATTTAATATTCATTCAGTGGTATCAAAGCTGCATCATTTCTATTACTATGGTTATGAGCTTACTAAATGTACATCATGCATAAACTCTCCTACCCCAACCATTTGTTGATCAAAGGGCTTCCTTTCTTTGATTTAGGACTTGGTTGGCTTCTCAATATGCTTTATTTTCTGTTGTGCTAATATTGAACGCATCCATATTGCCCCTGCATATTGTTATATTTTTCTCTAGGTTCCATTATATTTTTGTTTTCTAGAATTTTGTTTCTTTTTGGATGTTTCAAATCTCTCCATGTGATGAGTTTCATCATATATGGACCTTCTCTTCTTCCTCTCCCTATTCTTGTGAGTCGAAAACATTTTTTAGAAGTATCCAACGCCTTCATTGAAGTTGTTCTTGAGAACACGTAAAGGAGAATTTTCTGTCAAAATTTTAGGTCTTTGAAATATGGGTTTTTAGCTTGTAAAATTGGTATGGTTGTATAGAGGGTGGAGAGATAGTTCAAATGAGACTGGAATCGTGCCAAATGGAGGTTGGACAAAGGAGTTATGGACAAAAAATAGTGGTGAGTTTTTGAGTCTACCACTGGGTTCAAAATAAGCTTGGGCAACCCGACGCGAGGTTAAGGACAACCTTGATGATGTGTTTTTTTGACCTTGGTCAAAACAATAGGTAATTTTGGGCCATATAGAGGTGCTGCATTTCCTAAGTGTAAGCAGTGCACTGGGTCGAGTACTTGATAATTCATAAATTTTACACACTTTTATTTCTCTTATCTTAGTTTTTTAATACTTGTTTTGATATAATTTGAAATAAATGGGTAATATTTGAGGTAAAAGGGTAAAGAAATATTTTTTAGAAAATTTTTAGAATTCATTGCATGTTTTTTCAGATTTTATTGAATATTATTTTTAATTTCCTAAAATTTATTTTCTATTAGTTTTACTATTTTCTATACAGGTGGCTACATGGAAAAGAAAAGAAGAAAGAGGATAAATTGAAAAATTTTCCTTCTCTTATTTTTCTTTCTTTGTATTTTTTTTTCTGTATTTATTTTCAATATTTTTCTTATGCCATTCTTCATTCTATTGAACTCCCATTCCACCCCGTCAGAATTAAGCCAATTCTCTACCAAGTTCTCATTCCTACAGTTTCTACTCTCTTTGTCTTTCCACTAGGTATTTTATTTTCCATCCCATTCAATTTGGAATTATCATCATTTTCTTAATTTTTCATATTTGAAAATTAATAAAATTTCTCCCTAAAAGTTAAAGAAACCTCACATGCTCTCACTCCACTAATTCTAGCTTATTCACTCAATTCAATTTGCATTCATATCTAGCTGGCTCTTTTCTTCTTTCACAATTGCATTTGATGTCCACTATCTTTTCTCTCCTATTATAGTTGCTAGAAGTAACGTGCTAACCATAACATATTCTACAATTCATAATTAGTAGGAGACTTCTCGGCTACGCACTGGATCACTTCCTCGATCTCTCCGTTTCTCTAACATTCATCATCATCTCTCTCTCCCCTCATCTTTGATTCATTCCTGAGGTTCTATCAAATTCATTCATCGATTCCAGAATCAAAACCAGAAAAACACTCCTCCATCTATCTGCATTATATCCTCACAAGCTATTCGGTCAAATTCCTCAATTACATCTTGATCAAGTCTCTCTTTCTTCCATCAAATGGCCGAATTTATGTTGCACTTTTGGAGCTGGAATTGATGTTGTGATGAATTGTGGCTAAATGCTCATGATTCCTAAGGGATTGATTGATTGAAGATTGAATTCATAAACTTTAATGATTAAGGATTTCTAGACTCTTGTTCCCCTTATTTTTTTTTCACTTGCAATTTCTCTTTTCATAGTTGAATTAGTAAAGTAGTAATGTTGCACACAAAATGTTTGATTAAATGCCTTTGTCATTTTAATTAGGAATATTTGTTGTTGAGTTCATTGGTTACTAGAATTTTTGCTTAACTTTTGAATTCTATGGTTTAATGCATAGTTGTGTTGAATCATTAGATGTTCTTGGCATCGGCAATTGTATAGTTACATTGTGAAACTTTGACATATTCTAATTAAGGTTATTTTGGAATAATTCTTGGTTAGACATTGTTTTGGGTACTATTCTAAGTCAATCAATTAACCAATAACACGCTAGAAGCTTAATGATGCTAATTTAGTTCACTGCATGACTATTAATGGTTAGGGTTGTGTGTGTGGCTTTGTTAGCTATGTTTAGGGTGGTCTTGAATTACATTTGGCCAATGACAACATTTCCTTAGTAATTTAATTGTTGAATGAGGATTTCTTCACCATCACACTTTTAAGGATCACTTTCATTCGTTGTTGCAAATACACTTCATTCGTTCACCCATTTTCTCTTAAAACCAAAATTGGATAAACATTTGTTAGAATTTTAATTGCATTTTTAGACAATTAATCAAACCAATTTTCTTGTTGTTTACAACACATTTGATAGTAATTCTTAATCAATTTAAAATCTAACTTGCTAGGGAATTTGACCTAGGTTGCTCTCTATACACATTAGGTTATCCACTTAGTTTAATTTGGTACATACGTGACTAGTGCAAATAAAAAATTTAACACCGTTATCGGGAAGCTAGATTAATTAATTTTTAATTGATTCTTTAGTGACGTTAATATGTTTTTCCATTTGATTTTCCTTTGTTTTTTCTCTGTTTTGTCCAAAAAATTTATGAAAAAAAAATTATCGATTTTACTTTATTTGTTGGAATTTTTAGTTGCTACTTCCTAGAAACCTTTCAAACTCTCTAGTTTACGGTTTTTGGACATGCTAAGAAAATTTAATAGCTTTAACTATTAGCTCTAGTATTTTTAGGCCAAATTCCATCCTTTCACCTTGTTTTCAAATTTTTTAGATTTTAGGGTTATTTTGTGTTTGTGTTTCCTTTACTTCTTTTCATTTATTTAGGTGGATTTTTTTGGCCATTTTGCATTGCATTGTGAACGTTTATGACTAGGGCTGGGAAGGAAATCATTGTAGACCTTGGCCCTAAAATTGAATTGACTTTGAGAAAGCTTAGGAAATTACAAGTTTCTACTGGTTCCAAGAAAGTGAATTTGCTTGATAATCACTTGGTAATTGAAAATATGGAACCACCACATAATGGACCAGAGGGTAATAATGGAAAAAACTATTAGAATAATGACCACAATCATGAGCATTTGTATGGGGATCATGAGGTGCATGGAAACCATCTTCCTAAGGAACAAAGAAGTAATAAAGAGCTTACATCCCCTAATTAGAATATGAATCCATATCAAGTTTTTGTGCCTAATAATAATGTTGCTTCTTTCAAGTTAAAGCATTCTTTAAATAATGCCTTGCCTAAATTTCATGGTCTTACAAGTGAGGACCCCTATTGGTTTCTCCATGCCTTCTACTTGGTATGTGAGAACACGAAATCGGTGGGTGCAAATGTGGATGATGTACAAGCTAGGGCTTTCACTTTTACTATAGAAGGAGCAGTTAAAGAATGGTTCTATTGGTTACCAAGCTACTTGAGAATCAATTCATGGGCTGAAATGAAGAGGATTTTCTTAGAAAAATATTTTCCAAATTCAATGACTGGTATGTTGAGAAAAGACATATATGGAGTCTAATACATCTTTAGAGAAAATTTTTATAAATATTGGATGAGGTTTCATAGGCTTCTCTCTAATTGCCCTTACCATCAAATCTTAAGTGAGCTATAACATCTTGAATTTTAATCTAGAAAATTAATTACTAATTAAGGATAAATTAGTAGATTAATTGGGTAATCAGGATTTTAGGTGGTAAATTAGTATTTTAAGTGGTTGAAATGTTAAATGACTAGGATCGAGGGGAAGAACAACAATTTTTAGTGAAGCATGTGAGTTATAGTGAGAAGTTTCTCACTATGCCATGTACCATGGCACCTGGTACATAATTTGAATTTTAAAGATGTGCTAGCTCATGAGATTGAAAGGGAAAAAAAAGAGAAAGTGCAAAAGAGAGGGAGAGGAAGTAGAGTTATGCTAAGGCATGCAATTTCCAAGTACCGAGGGATATTTTTGACTTGTTGCTTACCCGGTAAGTTCCATACAACCCTATGCTCTCATCTGCTCTAATTTCTCTTAGGTTAGGATATAGAGAATGCAAATCAAGGAGCCTTAAAGGGTTAATTTCTAAATAAATAGTTATAGAAAAGCTATTAGGTGTGAAACTAATATTTTGTGACTAGTTTGAGGTTTAATGGTTGAGCCTTAGAGCTATAAGCTTAGTTTGACCTAAATTGGGGAAATTTTAATGGGATGTCGTCACTTGTGTGGAATTTTAAAAGGTGATTTGGCCATTGTGATGGTCTAAGAGTGTGTGATTATGGTGAATGTGTAACATCCTAAGTTTCAAACCTTGAAATTTTTAGTGTTTAAGGGGAAAAATTTATCAAGATAAGAGAATTATGAATTTAATGATGTTTTTGAATGACTAATATGGTTTTTAAATCATTGAATAGCCTTCGAAATGAGCAAAGATGGTGCATGGCTTAATCTAGCTCAAGAGGGTGGCCAAAAAGGCATATGGTGGTTTCTGTGCCATGTTCACAATGCACGTATAACGTACCGTGGTGCACAGCTAATTTCAAAATAAATCAAATTCAAGCTTTGTCTGATTTTAAATGAGGAAAAGAAGGAAATGGAAGAGAGACAAAAGGAGGCTAAGCTTGGGGTAGCTAGGACGAATCCTTAATGTGATTTTGGAAGCATTTGAGGTCTGAATATTATTGGGTAAGCTTCCTTCACACCTCTTTCTTCCTATTTATGAAAAATTTTTTAGTTTTGAGCAAATTGGGATGGATTTTGTGTTCTCCTTAAGTTTAAACCAAATCTATTGCCTTAGTTTAAGTCTCAAAGAGTTAACTCAAGCTTCTAAACTTTGGTTTATGGGTTTTGTAGTGATTTAAAATTTTTGGTTAAGGTTTGAATGAATCCTATATGACAATTAAGAGTTTTTAGAACAATATGGGTAAATGGTTGGTGACATTAGTGTGTTTGGATGTTAAATGAGATTAATAGAGTATGTTGAAATAGTTGAGGTTGATAAGTAAGATTTTTGGGTATAGTGAGTATCCAAAATTTAGTGATTTAAGAGTGTAATTAGAGTGATAATTGACAATTATTGCTTAATCATGTAGATTAAGTATTGCTCAAGTGGTATCATGCATGTTGAATGTATGGAACAAACATTAAACCATAGTAACCCCTTTTTGTGATAAAAGGGTTGAGGTAATGGAATAATTTATTCTATTTAGTTAAGTGTTTAACTATTTATGATTAGATATGTAATTTGCCTACGTATATTTTGAAAGCATTGCCTATTGTGAAAGAAGAATTTTGAACATTTGAAATAATTTTAGAACAATGAAAATGTGAAAGTTTCTTATATGAGTAAATTGTAGTTTTGATATAAGTATGTGATGTGTATGAAAAGTATGAGCATAATCATGATAGGAGGAGTTCACCTGTAGGAAGGAGTAATGAAAGTCCATATAGCATGTATCTCCTTAGTACCTAGTAAGGTATGATGTTGGAAATTGTCTCCTTAATATCTATACAAGGTACGGTGTTAGAGATCGACACTCCTTAGCACCAATTTGATGTGGTATGGAGTAATGACACTCTATTCGTGTGTGATAGGGGGAAACCATAGTCTAAAAGTGAGATAGGATACTTTTGGCTGGGTGATTTTACCACTGAAGGTGAGCTTGGACCACTGTGTGCACTTGGTCTAATAGAGCCTTTGGTTTCAATCGAGTGATATGAAGGTTTGAATGGTAGAATGATCATGTTAGAGTGGAAATGGCTTATGAATATAGAAATACTTTTGTTTGAAAATGCTAATAGAGTGTTTTTACCTATATGAGCTTTACTTGCTTACAGTTGTGCATGTTAATTTCTCATGGTGAATTATTCTGTTACTAAGATGTTCATCTCATCCCGTGATTATATTTTATAGATAAGGGCTTTGGTAGAAGCAAAGGGAAGGACAGGACTAATGAAGAGTGAAGAGCTTTATTTATATGGTTGATCAGAATTTGGAGCAATTAAGGAATGAGTTGCAGGACAATGAGGCCATATTACTCAACATGAGGAATTTAATGTAAGAAATCCATAACTCGGTGTGGAGACAAGGTATACCCAGAAATGAAAGAAGAAGGGGTGATAGTAGAACTTTTAAAAATGAAAAGGATACGTATGAAGAAGAAGAAGAGGCATATAAAGGAAGTACACCCTAGCAATTTAGGGTTATGGGTGGCAGTGGTTTTTGGCCTCCAAGAACTTTTCACCTATGCACAAAAAGTAACAGAGTGAGACAGATATCTAAGTAAGTTAGATAAATCCTAAATACCAATTAGCAAGTAAAATCAAGTGTAACAGATAGAGCAACACTTTTTTTTTTCAATAAAATACATAAATATGTGATGTAAGGGTTAGTCAACCACTTGAATATGCACTCCTAGGTCCTACTAGTGGAGAATACTTAATGCTCAAACTAGGACTTTTTAAACTTATAAGAAATAAGGCCCACTAACCATTGCTTAATATTAGGGTATCACATATGGGTGGTATGCACTCCTATATTGCCACAAGCAGATCAAAATCAATGATCAGACCATCAAGAGTTCTTAGCCTTATATAGAGTAGGACCATAATATAACATCCTAAGTTATAGACTCTAAAATTTTGAGTGTTTAACAAGGATACAATTGTCAAAATTAGTGATATATGAATTCATAATATTTTTGGATTGCTAATAAGGTTTTTAGACCTTTGGACAAATTTGAAAGGGAGCTAATTAGGTGTACGGGTCAATCGGGCTTAAGTGAGTGGCCAAAATGGCATATGGCATTTGCTGTGCCATTTGCAATGGCACATGCACCATGTGCTATGGTGCACAACTAGTTTCTAACTTATATTAGATAAGAGTTACATTTGATTTCAAAATAAGAAAGAGGAGAAAGGGGGAGCTCGTGGGTGTTAGGGCTTCATCTTGAGAGTACTTTAAAGGCAATACAAACTTAGAGGTTTAAAGGTTGTTATCATTGGGTAATCTCCATTTTCCCTCTCCTTCCCCATATTTAAATTTTTAAAGTGATAAGTTAGGTTTAGAGGATGTTTTCGTCTCTCTTTAGGTTTTGACCGAACTCATTGGCTTAGTTAAAATTTTAGGGAGTTAAATCAAGCTTTTAAGCTTAGATTTATGGGTTTTATAGTGATTTTGAGTTTTTGGTTAGGGTTTGGATGAACTCTAAGTAAAAATTAAGAGTTTTGAAATAATGTGGGTAAAGGATATGTGTTATTAGTATGTTTGGGTGTTAAATAAAATTAATGGAGTGTGCTAGAAGTATTGATGGTGTTATAATAGGATTTTGGATATAGTGACTGCCCAAAATTTAGAGATTAAATAGTTTAATTAGAGTGATAATTGATAATTAGCATTCAATCATGTAGATTAAATATTGCTTAGGTGTTGATACCTGAATAGACCTTATAGAGCATATATTAGATCACAGTAACCCTTTTTATGATAAAAAGGTTAAGGTAACTGAATAATTTACTCTATTCAATTAAGTGCTTAATTGTTTGAGTAAATATATAATTTTGCAAACATGTGCTTTGAAAGTATTGCATATTGTGAAATAAGGATATTTTCCATGGAAAATAACTCTTAAAACATTGAATTTATGAAAGTATCATTATATGAGTAGTTTATAGTTTAGGTGCAAGTATGTAATTTATATGAGAAAGTAAACATGATCATGATAGGAGGTAAGAGTTTTCCTATAGGAAGGAGTAGTAGAAGTTCATATGTCATTTATCTCCTTAATACCTAGTAAGATGTGA
This sequence comes from Prosopis cineraria, assembly GCF_029017545.1. Taxonomy (NCBI): domain Eukaryota; kingdom Viridiplantae; phylum Streptophyta; class Magnoliopsida; order Fabales; family Fabaceae; genus Prosopis; species Prosopis cineraria. Next base: position 18,641,564 of record NW_026555341.1, on the reverse strand, counting down.
TGTTAGAGATTATCTCCTTAGTGCCCAAGTAGGGTACAGTGTTAGAGATTTGTGCTTCTTAGCATCAGTATGATGCAGTATTGCGACACTCCGAATCATGTGTGATAGGAGAAAACCATAATTTAGAAATAGGATAGGATACATCTGGTTAGGTGATTTTATCACTAAAGGTACGCTCTGGCCAATGTGTCTGTGGGCTAGGCCTAAAAGAGTCTTTGGTTCTAGTCAGGGTGATATAGAGGCTTGGATCGTAGAATGATCATGCTAAAGTGTGAAAATAACTTATGGATACGGAAATGTTTATGTTTAGACTTGTGTAATTGTATTTTTCTATATATAAGCTTTACTTATTTACAGTCGTGTATGTTAATTGATAGTTATAAGTTATTCTGTTATTGATATGTTTATTTCATCCCATTAGAAGGGGTCGAGATATTAGTACAAGTGATATTTTTAGTGTTCATTATGTGTTGAAATGGCCATAATGTATAAATGAGATGTGTTGTACCCCTTGAATTCTTGATGGTCATTTTGTATCTAGAATGTTATTGTTGTGTATGATTGGTTTACTGGGTTGTGTAAGGTCTATTTAAGTTAGTTTAAGTAGTTCCAAGGCTATTGACACTAGGTTTGTGGGTTTGGATGTAACATCCTAAGTTTCTAAATTAAAAATTATCAACATTTCCAAGGGTATTTTGGTCAATTCAAATAAATTATTGATTAATGATGTTTATGAGAGATTAATATAGTTTTTGGATCCTTGGATAACCTTAAAAGAAGGCTAGGTTGATGTTTGAGCAGGCCATGGCATGGAAGGGAGTTTAAATTTTGGTGGGACTCTTTGTTTCATGTGCCGCGGTGGATGTGCCAATGCATCACGACACACATGCAAAATTTGCACTCATCAGTTCACGAAAACAAACCCGAAATCAGAAATAGGATAAAGAAAATCATAGGGAGGTAATGGGAAATGATTGGTGTCTGCTAGGGCACGATCTCTAGACCATTTCAGATGTGTTTGGGGCTTGAATTATTATTGGGTAAGTTTCACATTCTCTCTCCTCCCTCTTCATGCAAAATATATGACTTGAGAGTTATTGTGGGGTTTGTTTTTGGTTATTGTTGGGTAATGGATAAACCCCATTGACTTATTTTAGATCTTGAAAAGTTAAATCAAGTCTCTAATCCTAAGTTTATGAGTTTTATAGTGATTTAGAATTTTGTTGAGGATTTGGATGAGCCGTAAGTATAATTTGAAGGTTTTGAAATAATGTGAGAAATTGGATAATGATTTTGATATATTAGAATGTTTAATAGGAAAGTTAGAGTATTTTGAAATTGTTAATATTGCTAGATGAGGAATTTAAGTGTTATGAGTACTTAGAACCTAAAGAATTTAGAGTTTATCTAGAGTGATAATTGACAATTATCACTTAATTGTATAGATTGAGTTTTGCTCAAGCTTTGTCATGCATACAGAGTGTGTGGAGCTAACATTGAGCCATGGTAACCCTTTTGTTGATAAAGGGTTGAGGTAACAAAATTCTTTACACTATTTGATTATATTGCTCAACTATTTGTGAGTAGATACATTAATTTATACTTGAGATTTGAAAACCTTACATATTGTGAAATGTGATTTTTATTCATGTTAAATGATTTGCAATAATGAAAATGATGAAAGTTTTATATAGACTGGTTGAGAAATTTCAAATGTATATGTGTTATAAATAATGAGTGTGAACGTGATTATGTTAGATGGTAGGAGTTCACCCATTGGAAGGAGTAGTGGAAGTTCATCTGGCATATATCTCCTTAGTGCCAAGTGAGGCATGATACTGGAGAAAGTCTCCTTAATATCCATGTGGGATACACTGTTGGAGAGTGACACTCCTTAACATCAGTGATGCGATGTTAGAGTAACAAAACCCTGATTTATATGTAATAGGGGGAGACCATAGTCTAGAAGTGGATAGGGCACTTTTAACTAGATGATCTTACCACTGAATGTGAGCTCGGGCCATTATGAATGTGCACTTGGTTCAACAGCCTATAGTTTCAGTTGGGGTGATATGGAGGCTCGGATAGTAGAATGATCATGCTAATGAAAATGATTCAGAATTTATGAAAAGGAATTGTTAAATATGCTAGAGTGGAAATGAAAAAGACTATCTTGAACTATGTTAAAAGTATGTCTTGGCGTATAAAAGCCTTACTCCTATATGGTTGTGCATGCTAATTAATAATAGTGAATTATTCTGTTACTAAAATGTTCATCTCACCCGTGGTTATATTTTATAGGTGCGGGCTTCGGTAGGGATAAGGGGAAGGAAGGGACAATTGAAGAGTAAAGAGCATTATTATATAGCTCTTCCCTTTCTTCTTTTTTTAGATTTGTAACGAATATGCTATATTATAATGCCAACTTTGGAGCATTTCATGATTTTAGTATCACTTATATAAGAATATGTGAAGTATGCATATCTTGGCCTAATATTGATGTTATTGTTATTAAATGAGTGTTCTTGGCCAAGATACAATTACAAGTGATATATTTGAAATGATTTATGCATCAAAATGACCGAAATGATATTTGTGTTAAGTTGTATCCACCTCTTTATGTTGTTTTGTATTGAGAGTTTGGTGGTCATTTTGAGTATAAATGCTTATTTGTGTGATATTATTGACTTATCATGTTTTGTATAATCTATTTGAGGTGGTCAAAGTGATTCTGGAGCTAATGGCATTTGGTAGCATGTTTTAGACACCTTTAAAAGTGTTTTGAGGTGAAAATGAATTATTTTAGGTTTGGGTGTCCCTCTTTTTAATAAATAGTTATTTGAATGTGAGACTAGTGCCATTAGCTAAAGAGTTCGAAGAGCTTCATGTAGATATTTAAACCGTTCAAATCAAACATAAGATGGCAAAATGGCGAGCTCTAGAAGTTCAAAGTGCTATCATGATAGCAATCTGCTATCATGACAGTTTGTGCGTGAGCACAAATGCCTTCTGAGGGATTACATCGGACACCATTGTGGTTATTTTGAAAGGAAAATAGATAAATTTATGTTTGGGCATCTAACTTTTAAATGGTTGAATGTTTAGGGATGTGACTAATTCTAATAGCTAGAGGGCTTAATAAGTAATGTGTGGACACTTGAATTGCTCAAATTGAACGTTGAATGGGGAAATGACGTACGTTGGAAGTTAGATGGAGGAGTTGTCATGATAACAAGGATGCACTACAGCCAAGGCAGGTGCGCTGCGGCGCACTATATAGAGAGGGATGTAGTCCCCTGTGCCATTAGCCATAATGGTTGATACTTGCATCGTGGTGGATGAGGTATTTCCTAGAATTTTCCATAATGCCCACTTGATGCATTTAAGAGTTGTATTTGATTTTTACACTTCCGCTATCTTGTTTATCTTGTTTTAAATCATGTTTTAAGCTTAAACTTCTTTTCAAAAAAGGTTTTTTTTTGGATTCCAATATTTAAACTATTTATTTTTTTCTAAGCCCTTATGTTGTGATAACCTTATGTAAGGAATTTAATTAATTGTAGTTATCATAATGGTAAAACTCTTCTTGATTTCTCATTGGCGTATGATTTTAAGATTGCCAACACTTGTTTCAAGAAGAGAGATGAGCATCTCATCACCTACAAAAGTGGAACCTCAAGGTCGCAGATTGATTTTCTTTTGGTTAGGAACACAGATAGAAAACTTTGTAAAAATTGTAAGGTGATCCCTGGAGATGCTGTAACGACACAACATAGGGTCCTAGTCCTTGATGTGTGTATTATGAGTAAAATCCAAAAACGTCGACAAGTAGTAACACCAAGGATTAGGTGGTGGCAATTAAAAGGTGAGAAGCAAGATATTTTCAAGCGAAATCTTTTGGATAAAGGAATTTGGGATTCTCAGGGAAGTGCTAACATCATATGGGAGGATATGGCTAAAAAGATACGGGAGGTTGCAAAAGTAGTTTTGGGAGAATCGAAAGGTCCTGGTCCGAGAGATAAGGAGTCTTGGTGGTGGAATAATAGTGTACAGGACAAAATCAAGTATAAGAAGAACTGTTTTAAAGCCATACATTTGTGTAACAATGAGGAAAATTGGGAGAGGTACCGTATGGCTAAGAAGGAAACTAAGAGAGCTGTGGGTGAAGCTCGTTCTAAAGCTTTTGAAGAATTTTATAAGAACCTTGAGACGAAGGAAGGAGAGCAAAATATTTATAAGATTGCCAAGAGTAGGGAAAGAAAATCAAGAGATCTAGAACAGGTAAGGTGTATTAAGGATGAAGAGGGAAGAATTTTAGTTACAGATGATGAAATTAAAAATAGATGGGAGACTTATTTTTCTAAACTTTTCAATGATGGAGAGGATTCATCTAGTAACTTGGAGGATTTAGTAACTGGTGAAGGAGAACAAAATTTGTCATTCTATCGAAAAATACGTGATAAGGAGGTAAAGGAAGCTCTTAAGAAAATGGCAAATGGTAGAGCTAACGGACCTGATTGTATATCTATCGAAGCGTGGAAATGTTTAGGTGAAGAAGGGGTGAGATGGTTAACTAAGTTATTTAATGTGATTTTACGGTCCAAGAAAATGCCTGATGAGTGGAGGAGAAGTACATTAATTCCTATTTATAAAAATAAAGGAGATATTCAGAATTGTACTAACTATAGAGGGATTAAACTCATGAGCCACACAATGAAATTGTGGGAGAAAGTAATTGAGCACAGGTTGAGATTGGAGACAAGTATTTCAGAGAATCAATTTGGTTTTATGCCAGGTAGATCAACTACAGAGGCGATTTATCTACTAAGGGGATTAATGGAAAAGTATCGTTGTAAAGATAAAGATCTACACATGGTTTTTATTGATTTGGAAAAAGCTTATGACCGTATACCAAGAGAAGTGCTTTGGAAAGCGTTGGAAAAAAAGGGAGTACGGATTGCTTATATTAAAGCCATACAAGATATGTATGAGGGGGTAAAAACTAGTATAAGAACGCCTAGTGGTCAAACAAAGGATTTTCCTATAAAGATTGGGCTACATCAGGGATCATCTCTGAGTCCTTATTTGTTCAACTTGATTTTAAATGTTTTGACGGAACATATTCAGGAGGAAATCCCGAAATGTATGCTCTTCGCGGATGATATAGTTCTTATAGCAGAGACAAGAGAAGAGGTTAATTGCAAACTTGAGTTATGGAGGAGGACATTGGAGTCGAAAGGTTTTCGTCTGAGTAGAAGTAAGACGGAATATTTATATTGTAAATTTGATAAAGGACTATTCGAAAATAATTTGGAAGTGAAATTGGGAGATCAAATTATACCTCAAGTGGAAAAGTTTAGATATTTGGGAGCCATTATCCAAAATGATGGCGAAATCAGTGGAGATATTTCACATAGAATTCAAGCTGGGTGGTTTAATTGGAGAAAAGCTAAAGGAGTTATTTGTGACCGTAAGGTGCCTAATAAACTTAAAGGAAAGTTTTATCGTACTGCTATCAGACCGGCAATGTTATATAGTAGTGAATGCTGGGCTCTAACGGGACAGCAAGAGCATAAAGTTGGAGTAGCAGAGATGAGAATGTTACGATGGATGTGCGGACATACACGTAAAGATAAAATTCGAAATGAGCACATACGTGAAAAAGTGAGGGTGGCACCTATTGAGGAAAAAATGGTAGAAAATCGGTTGAGATGGTTTGGGCATGTACAAAGAAGACCAAGGGAGGCACCAGTGAGAAGAGTGGAACATATAACTTTGAGTCCGATTAAGAGAGGTAGAGGAAGGCCTAAGAGAACACTCTTGGAAGTTGTTGAACGTGATCTCTTAATTAATAATATTTCTAAAAGCTTAATAAATGATAGAGCACAATGGCGTCTTGCAATCCATGTAGCCGACCCCACCTAGTGGGATAAAGGCTTGTTGTTGTTGTTGTTGTTGTTGTAGTTATCATAATGGTGTTGTTAGGATGCTATATCGGTAATGTCAAGGTGAACATTAATATGACCCGTTGCTCTAGTTTAGGGTACACTCGTGAATGTATTCTTGAGCCCCACTAGCAAATAAAATCAACAGTCTGGACCATTAGAACTTTATAGCCTTATATAGAGTAAGGCCACGACCCTCTACCCTAGTTTAGGGTATACTCATGGATGAATATGCACATGCGCCATACACGTTGCATAGCTTTTCATAAAAAATGCTGTTATATCATTTTATAAAATGTGGCACATATAATTTATATAAAGGACTTGTAAATCATTTTACATGCTAATAAATAAAAAGGTTATTCCAATTATCTCACACCCTTATCACTAAGGGTTACTATTTCACGAAATCTTTCAAAATATGTAGACTTTCTTGAGCAATCCTTGAATGCTCAATCTACACAATCATATGACAATGGATTGCCACTTGCAGCTAAATTAATTGACACGCAATAGTATAAGTTAGACATACTTAGTTACGGAGAGGTTGGACTCACCACTCTCTTTTTAATATTATAGGAGCTAGCTCATTAGGACAAGATCGAGGGAAATAGTTTAAGGCTTAGCGTTTCTATCATAAAATTGTAGGCCTCATTTATTTTGAGTATTATATATATAATTCATTTTGATATTGCCAACTAGGATAATATATGTTTACTTACTTGTATTATGTGATTGTTAAGATAAGTTGTGTATTTTAGACTCTAGGTTATGTATGTATTAAATTGTGAAATCTAAAAAGGGCTAAAATACTAGTGCAAGTAAAAACTTAGTAAAAATTTAATTGATGTTGAATGATATAATGATTTATGAATTTGAGGCTCCCCCTTTTATGTTTGCAATTAAGGGGTTAAGCATTGAAAATGTGTTGGATATGTTATTTGTATGATGTGGTGTATTATACAAGTCTATTATAGTCTACTGAGTTTGGTCCAGGGTGTAATTTAGGCTTTTGGTGCTTGGATTGAAATTAGGTCACCTAAGTTGTGTTTGAATTGTGAAAAGGAGTGAGTTAAGAAATGGGTGTCTAATTTTTGTTTAAGAAATAATTTGATTGTGAAACCAATGCTATTAGCTAAACTTCAGAGAAATCTCTTGTAGATACCTAGGTCACCTTAATCGAATATTGGACGAAGAAAGAAGGTGTGTTAAAAGTCCACCCCTATTACTGTCAAATGATAGGAAAAATGCTATCAAAATTATGCAATGCATTGTAGTACATGGTGCCTATACCACGGTGCATGACATAAAGTCAAACGTGCCATAACACACCTTTATTTTTGTCATACTACCTTGTTGTTTCCAACTTGCAATTCTTTGACTAATTTGAAATCCCATACTTCCATATATACTTTCTGCTTTGATTTTTGAATTAATAAAAGCACATGGGAGTATTTTGATAGTTTAGAAAAAAAAACTTATGATCATATTTTGTAAGTTTTCCAAACTTAGTAATTCTTTTAGGTTAATGCCCTAATTACCTTGGGTTTTGGAGATAATTTTAGATTAGTAAGAGAGACCTTATACTTTGCTTCATCTTTTAGTTGGGAAAAAAAAATTTAAAAATTTTTAAGATTACCCAATTCACCCCCTCTTGCATTCCAACCTAATTCTACATCCTAGAGCAGCAAGAAATAGACATATGTGTCTTGTCCTCTATGGAATCAGAGTACGTAGTGTAACGTCATCCCTGACATTACCAAATACATAGAATACCAAACATAGAACACTGTTATGATATTAGGATTAATCAAATCCCAAAGCGAATGGTTATCATAACATAATGGTTAGAAAATGTTAAGAGAATAGGATCTCAAGAAAACCCTTTTTAAAAGATTGTTTAAGTTCAAACTATAGTTTAAAACAAATTAAATAAGCCAACAAAAGCATAAGAAATTCATCAGTCTATAATATATAAAATAAAATATTTTAGCCATAAAAGCACAATGCATTACCATGTAGTGCATCACCCGCCGCAGCAAACTGCATAGAGGGGAGCACCCCCCTCTGTGCCTCACATCATGGCACAATGGACAATACACCACAGCGTGTATGCCTTATCAACTGCTGTCATGATAGCTCTTTGGACCAACTTCTAGAGCGTGCCATTTCGCCATCTAATGTCTGATTCAAATGATTCATGTAACACTTGCCTTGAGTGTTATCCAAAAATCACATAATTCAAACAAACTAAGTGTGGTTAAGGAGTTGATCCTCTAACCAACTTAAGAAATAAATAATTTAAAACCTTAAAAATAATTATAGGTTCTACCTATAGCGCACGGAAGCAAGTTAGACGAAAATGGAATAAAAAGATGCTGTCATGACAGTAATTTATTGCTGTCATGACAGCCCTCCTGGGCCAACTTCCAGGAGGCGGTGTTCCGTCATTCGACCTCCGATTGAAGTGATTTTAAAGCTCACACGTCACATTCAAAGGGTACTATAAGTGTACCAAATTTCAAAAAGATCCAACGGTCGGATTAAAAATTAGACATATTAAAAGATTGACTATTTTTGCTGTCATGACAGCTAAAAAAGCTGTCATGACAGCACTTCCGGATCAACTTCCGGAGTGCACCATTTCATCATCTGACTTCCGATCGAAGTGATTCCAAAGCCCACATGTCACTTTCAAAGAATATTATTAGCATACTAAATTTTGAAAAGATCCAACGGACGGATTGAATTTTGTGCAGGTTACAAAATCAACACTGTAGCTGTCATGACAGCAATTTAATGCTGTCATGACAGCACCTCCAGACCAAATTCCGAAGTGCGTCGTTTCTCCGTCCGATATCCGATCGATGTGATTCTAAAGCCCACACGAAGCTTATAAAAGGTTTTACTTGTGACCCAAATTTTAGAGAAATCCAACGGTCGGATTAAGATTTGGACACCCAGATGCAAAAGTGCAGCTTTTTGGTAAAAACCATTTTCAAAATTTCCAAATCTCATCCTAATGGTCACAAACCTGTGGGAACACTTTGGACACGTCAAATATGATTAAAAACACCTGATAGAACATTCAAATGATGGAAAAACCCCATACATCAAAATTTGACCACCCGGGTGCCATTTCCCAAAATGGACCCTAAACCCCCAAAATGCACAAATCATACAAGAGTGGTCACAAATCAATCCAAATATCATGTATTTATATAAATATATATGCTAAACATTTTCACTTGGCTCAGAGCTCCTTGTGGGGCCCACGCACCCACTCTCTCTATCCAAGCTGTATGTTTTCCCATAGCACACCATTTGCAATGCAACCACTTTGCATTTGCTTATAAAATCACATATATATCAAAATAAAGATCTGCTTGTAATAGAAACTTGGTGTACTAAGTAAATCCATCAAAACCACACACCATAACCAAGTTTCCTAGCCACAAGTCTGCAAACAGACAAAAATTCATACACAAGCACACAATCCACACATATTCACACACACACACACAATCATATCCTACTGGCACCCTAATCTTAAATACATTACAATATATTTGCTCAAAAGAAAGGGGTTGCAGTTCTTTACAAATCACAAGCAAACCCCTAGCTTTGCTCTTTTCCCCGTCCACCACTGGATCCTTCGCCTGGACCTAGAATATTGAAAAGAACGGGGTGAGACAACCACAGTCTCAGTAACAGTGAAATCTATATTGATTATTACAAAGTAAGCCATAATTAAATAAATGAATAATAAATTCAACATAGTATATAATTTAGCCATTTAAAATGCATGAATGCATGACCTAGGCCGGTATGGCCTTTCATGACCAACAGAATGCCCCTTGGCACTCTTTAACTCGCAGGTAAACCTTATACCTACTTGTACCTCCACAGGCACAAAACATAATCTAAGGCATGATCTAATCCACCGAACCGCCTATGCCCCTTCGACGTGAATCCTGAGCAGTCAAAGCTAACTCCCTCCCAGAGCCAGCCCGACTTACTCTCCATGTGAGGGCTACCTTGGCCTAGGCACTCAACCTCACACTTCATATGTCGGATTCCCTCCCCCACTGAGAGGTGTCGAACACTCAATACACTAACCACTTTAGTGCACTGAGCCCACAATACGTAAGACAACACTGAGTACTGACAGTGTGCCATAGAATATCAAAAATCCACACCTTCTCATTGGTGAACTCCCACCGAGATCATGCCTTTTACTCTTGTCTACCTTTCCTGAGTATTGACCATTCAACACTCTAAAGTAGTATAATATTTATAAATCTCATTTCCATAAAAACATTGTTATTAAACAATTAGAAAACATATTTGCACTATAATCAAAGTAGTACCCCATAACCCCTTATAAAGCACATTTAATCTTTTAAAACATGTAATGCATGATAACTAGTAATATTTATTCAAAAATAGCTAAAACAAAGTAATAAGAAATATAAATTCCCCTGTTACCTCAACCCTTTGGTACTAAAAGGGTTCCCCTTGTACAAAATAGGGCTCGGCTTGTTCCTTACTTCTCAATAAGTTCCACCAACAATTTTCTACAACATATAAGTGATCCACATCACTTATTATGAAAAATAGCATTAATGAAGACTATAACTCATACCACACAACTTGGTCTATGAGTCATAATCCAACCTAATGGTCCATATATTAAACCAACCATTCACATAGTATCACTTAACCACCAAAACCATTTATTAGCCATCACTAGGCTAATTTTCAATTTATATAATTTTTTATCAATTAAAAACCTTCACTTAGTGTCACCAACTTTCACCATTAGCCCTTATAATGAAAACCAAACCTTAATTTAAATCTTATTGGGCTCAAATAGCAAAATTATAACTAAATCAATAAGCTTAAACCATTGAAGAGCAAAAACCCAATTTCTCAAGGTTTATTTTGTGCCCAAAACACCTCTTTTCATCCAATTATCCACTCAAAATATTAGATCACTATCTAGAAACTCAAAACATGCTCCCTAGGATCCAAAGAAATAAAAGCTTACAAGAATAAAGCCTTTGGGATCAAAATCCAAAAATTTCCTCTTCCAAAAATTGAAGAAAATCAAGAGAAAGAGAAGAGGATTGAAGTAGGGAGTTTACCTATCGTGTAGCCAAGCTCGCAACGGTCGCAAAGACTCCTAGATCCAAGCCTAACTCCCTCCCTTTCTCTTCTCTTCTTCCTCTCTCCCTCTCATACGTTTCCTTTCCTTTCCTTTCCAACTCAATTTCTGCGTTTCTGCATCAATTTGGGTCTTTAAATTGCTGGTCAAAAAGTTTGGGGAAAATTACAAGAAAGGGCCCAACATTTTTTATTATTGCACAAAAGCCCGGGTCAACTTTGGTAATTTTTTCCATAGTTAAAAATAAATAAAACCAAACTTTTGCTTAGTAAAATTCAAACTCTGGGCCTCTATTAAATTATTCTAAATTTTAATTTAATTATAGATATTTTATTTTATTTTTATTTATTTTTTTTAAATAAATTTGAGTCTTAAAATTTTTAGGATGTTACAATTCAAGCTTACATATGTAACTCTTAAAGCCACCTAGCTATTAGTACCAGTCCTACACCCAAACACTAAGTTAAATGAGATTTGGACACATAAATCCAAAATGGCTCATTTTTCTTTAAAAACGCTTCCAAGGTGCCAAACTCTCAAAACTAATGCTAATAGCTGTGGAACCACTTGACCCAACTTAAATAGATCACAAACAACCTGCTCAAGCATTTAAATCATAACCATAATAGTTCAGACAAGAATTGGCCACCAAAATCCTGATTTTAACATAAATTTCACTAAGGAAACAATTTCTCACAAATAATCCAACGGCATATAATATTCGTTACAAACCTAACACTTACACTAGTATCTCAACCTCTCATAGCCATTACAACATAGATACACTAAACCCAGGTCGAGCTACCCACAGTCACAACAGAAATGATGCAAGTGTGTCACAAAATTATATATATATATATATATGTCCTAAGTTAGCATATGTATATAATATTCGTTACAAACCCAAAAATAAATGAAAAGACTATACAACTAAGAGCTAGTCCTCTTGATGCTCGGTTTCACCTTCCTTTTTCTTGCCCCTATCAAAGCCTTCCCTTATAAAATATAACCACAAGGGGAGTTGAGGATTTAGTAACTAAATAGTCGAATCAATTACTCATGCATAAGAACAGTTCGTGCGTATGTGAATTGGCATAGTAAATTATATAACACGTCTCATAAATTCACACATATGGTTATAATGATATGCATGATCAACACACCACCTTGTATCCTTCTATTATCTTCCAACTAAATCTATGGGCTGATAATTCAATAGGATTAAGTCCATGTGACTAGACTAGCTCAAGCTTACCATTAGTAGAAGGCAGCCCCGACCAAGAGTGCTTTCGCTTACTATGGATCATAAATTCCCCCTGTCTACTATTACTAGAGGTGTTGAAGCCTAATCTACCACTTGTAGTACTGGGACTTCCAAACAATATAATACTGAGCACTGGGGCCTTTATAGTGCCAATGTACCATATGAATTTTCAAACAATGTCCCGATAACACACTAGGGTAAACTCCCACTCTCTTCCAATTATTACACCAAACATGCTTAATACACCCAACACATATCCATAACATATTATTTATTACAATTTCTCATTTCCACTTAAATGATAGAATATTGCTAGTAATTTTACATAAAGGTAGCATTTAGCTTTCCAAATACAAAAATATTAGAACAAGTTTTCATTCCACTTGACATAATTTCAAAGTCATAATTTCATATTAATAATAGGCTAGTATTAAACCAAAACATAACTTTTAAATTGAACACACTACCATCCAAATACATAAAAAAGGATATTAGACAATCCAGTTGCCTTAATTCTATTGTCACTAAAAGAGTTACCATGGTCAACCAACAGCTCCACACATGTCCACTGGCACCACAATGCCCAATCAAGGTTAATCTATGTAACTAAACTCTTAATTGTCAAATTCTCTCACTAATCACCCCAATTTCCAAAACACTATATTAACTCTATTTAATGTCTCAACAGATAAACAACACCATTACATTACCCACATTACTCTTAATCATCAAATTTCTACATAAGGTTCGTCCAAACCTTAATCAACACCTCTAAATCTTTATGAAATCTATAAATATAGGTTTAGAGGCTTAATTTAACTTTCTAAGACCTTAACTAAGGTAATGAGTTTGTCCATTACTCAACCACAACTAAAAACAAGCCCCTAAATGCCCTAAAGTTAGAATTTTAGCATAAAATAGAGAGGGGAAGGAAAGGAAAGCTTACCCAAAGATGATTCAAGCTCCAAATACTTCTAATGTGGTCCGAAGGTCATGCCCTAACAGACCATAAGCTCCCTTCCTCACTTCCTTTGATTTGTCTCCTCCTCTTTTCTAATTTTAGGTTTGTTTTTGTGACTGATAAAATATAGATTTTGTATGTGCGCTACAGCATATTGGCTCATCCACACAGCGCATGGCACAAAGATCCCAGGCTTGATTTGAATCTCTTTCTGTGCCATGACTTTCTCGTACTTTGATCTATCTCTCTTTTAAGGTTGTCCAATGATCCATTGGCTACATTAGTCTCCTTAAAACATTAATAATTAAAAAATCACTTAATTTGACTATAATACCCTTATAAATAGTGGAAATTTCCAAAGTTAAAATTCAGGATGTTACATGTAGCATGCTCTACCACGATACAAGGAGTTCTATGGCCCAAGAGGTTCCTAAAATGATTGGGAATGAACCATAGAGAAAAAGGGTCCAATCTTGATACATTGTGATAGTCAAGTAGTCATAGCTTATGCTAAGGATCCCAAGTATCACAATAGGACTAAGCACATAAATATTAAGTATCATTTTATTAGAGAAACGATTGTTAAGAAGCAAGTCAATGTTCAGTACTTGTCTACTCATAAAATGTTAGCTAATCCCCTTACTAAACCTAAGCCAAAGATCCATTTATGAAACATGTAATAGCTTTGGGATTGCATAGGTTGTAATTATTGAACTTACCTCATGAATAAAATTATGCATTTCTTAATAAACATAAGTACAATGGTATGCAATATTCAAGTGTGTTATACATGTTTGAAAGGTTAGTTCTCTCATAAACAGTAGCCTTTAATGCTTATAAGGAGCAAAGGAAATGATATATAATGTGATCACTACCCGCTTAGAGAGAATAATGGAATGGTTGAGAAGAATCACATAATAAATGTTGCCTTAAATAGTGATATCAAGATGAGATATGGAACTTAAAATTTGAATTGAGTCATGGATACCCACGATCGATGATACCTGTAGACAAACAAAGAATTCCTAAATAAGGACATCATGAGTGATTTATGGAATTCTAGTTTAGGTGCTGTGAGTACCTAAGAGTCAAGCTTGAATGTTGTTGATGAATAAAAAATCAACATACAATCTTAAGAAAGAAACACCACAACATGCAACTCATATTACATGTGCTTATATGATCGCACTAGTGGAAATAGATGGATAGATCCCTATTCCATAACTGTGTGAGTCCTAGAAAAGAGAAAAATACTTTCATAGTACCCTTAGGACTTGGAAAATGTCATAAGAGGCTGATTTAGTGATAGCTACTTTAGCTCATACCCTATGATCATGAGTGATTCAATCTAATAGGTACTGGAAAAGTGACTAAGTCAAACTTGATTGACATATAGTTTGAAGGAAGATTATCCTTAAAATACACAATGGTGCTAGTGCCTAAGACATATCCCTTATAAGTTAAGAACTTGCAAGTATTGGTACTAAGCATATGAGAAGGAAATATGATTTAAATAATTAACTTGAGAGAGATTAGATATGACATGAGTAATGTGTATGGGTAAATTTGGGGTGCTCGAGGCAATTTATAACTGCAATGTAGGTATATAACAAGATGCCTTTATATGTTGATCTTGTCATAGGATTTCTAGTACACAGACATCATAATCGAGGACGTTGTGCCCATACAATCATAGTAGAGCACCAAGTATAAAGTAAGAGAGATAAGGTTCACACAATAGGAGTCCCATCAAGTGCAAGTGGATGTTAGAATTATGGATTCACCCTTCATGGAAATCGGATCATTATATTGGAGTAGTCAGTGGATCTGATATTATTATGGTAATAATGAGTTGACAAAAATCAAGAATTAATGTGAGATTAATTTCTAATTGAATTCCATAATGAGAAATATTTCTCTACAATAATGATGATTATTTTAATTAATTTATTTTCTCCACAATGAGGTGAATTAATATTAATTGGATTTTTCTTTTCTATGGTAGCCTTCCCTCCCTATAAATAAAGACGGGTGGTTGAAGTAATAACTCACCCCCAAAACAAACAAATCTCTCTTATTGTTCATTCTTCCTCTCTCTCTCTCTCCCCCCTCCCTCTCCAGTGCATCTGTTATGCAATTTAGTTTAGACTCTAATAGTCTAAACTCATATGAGTAGTTGAGTAGATTCTGCTGTGTGCAAGTCTAGTAAGACTTTAACTTGACTCCCTTATTAGGTTTATTATTTATTTAGTATTCCTTCAATTAGTGTGCAAAAGACCACTTAAAAATAATGATATCATATAAAATGAATAAATAACTTCAATGTCCTATACCACAAATGAAATGCAGATCCTTATGTATATCAACAACAACAACAACAACAAGCCTTTATCCCACTAGGTGGGGTCAGCTACATGGATTGCAAGACGCCATTGTGCTCTATCATTTATTAAGCTTTTAGAAATATTATTAATTAAGAGATCACATTCAACAACTTCCAAGAGTGTTCTCTTAGGCCTTCCTCTACCTCTCTTAATCGGACTCAAAGTTATATGTTCCACTCTTCTCACTGGTGCCTCCCTTGGTCTTCTTTGTACATGCCCAAACCATCTCAACCGATTTTCTACCATTTTTTCCTCAATAGGTGCCACCCTCACTTTTTCACGTATGTGCTCATTTCGAATTTTATCTTTACGTGTATGTCCGCACATCCATCGTAACATTCTCATCTCTGCTACTCCAACTTTATGCTCTTGCTGTCCCGTTAGAGCCCAGCATTCACTACTATATAACATTGCCGGTCTGATAGCAGTACGATAAAACTTTCCTTTAAGTTTATTAGGCACCTTACGGTCACAAATAACTCCTTTAGCTTTTCTCCAATTAAACCACCCAGCTTGAATTCTATGTGAAATATCTCCACTGATTTCGCCATCATTTTGAATAATGGCTCCCAAATATTTAAACTTTTCCACTTGAGGTATAATTTGATCTCTCAATTTCACTTCCAAATTATTTTCGAATAGTCCTTTATCAAATTTACAATATAAATATTCCGTCTTACTTCTACTCAGACGAAAACCTTTCGACTCTAATGTCCTCCTCCATAACTCAAGTTTGCAATTAACCTCTTCTCTTGTCTCTGCTATAAGAACTATATCATCCGTGAAGAGCATACATTTCGGGATTTCCTCTTGAATATGTTCCGTCAAAACATTTAAAATCAAGTTGAACAAATAAGGACTCAGAGATGATCTCTGATGTAGTCCAATCTTTATAGGAAAATTCTTTGTTTGACCACTAGGCGTTCTTATACTAGTTTTTACCCCCTCATACATATCTTGTATGGCTTTAATATAAGCAATCCGTACTCCCTTTTTTTCCAACGCTTTCCAAAGCACTTCTCTTGGTATACGGTCATAAGCTTTTTCCAAATCAATAAAAACCATGTGTAGATCTTTATCTTTACAACGATACTTTTCCATTAATCCCCTTAGTAGATAAATCGCCTCTGTAGTTGATCTACCTGGCATAAAACCAAATTGATTCTCAGAAATACTTGTCTCCAATCTCAACTTGTGCTCAATTACTTTCTCCCACAATTTCATTGTGTGGCTCATGAGTTTAATCCCTCTATAGTTAGTACAATTCTGAATATCTCCTTTATTTTTATAAATAGGAATTAATGTACTTCTCCTCCACTCATCAGGCATTTTCTTGGACCGTAAAATCACATTAAATAACTTAGTTAACCATCTCACCCCTTCTTCACCTAAACATTTCCACGCTTCGATAGATATACAATCAGGTCCGTTAGCTCTACCATTTGCCATTTTCTTAAGAGCTTCCTTACCTCCTTATCACGTATTTTTTGATAGAATGACAAATTTTGTTCTCCTTCACCAGTTACTAAATCCTCCAAGTTACTAGATGAATCCTCTCCATCATTGAAAAGTTTAGAAAAATAAGTCTCCCATCTATTTTTAATTTCATCATCTGTAACTAAAATTCTTCCCTCTTCATCCTTAATACACCTTACCTGTTCTAGATCTCTTGATTTTCTTTCCCTACTCTTGGCAATCTTATAAATATTTTGCTCTCCTTCCTTCGTCTCAAGGTTCTTATAAAATTCTTCAAAAGCTTTAGAACGAGCTTCACCCACAGCTCTCTTAGTTTCCTTCTTAGCCATACGGTACCTCTCCCAATTTTCCTCATTGTTACACAAATGTATGGCTTTAAAACAGTTCTTCTTATACTTGATTTTGTCCTGTACACTATTATTCCACCACCAAGACTCCTTATCTCTTGGACCAGAACCTTTCGATTCTCCCAAAACTACTTTTGCAACCTCCCGTATCTTTTTAGCCATATCCTCCCATATGATGTTAGCACTTCCCTGAGAATCCCAAATTCCTTTATCCAAAAGATTTCGCTTGAAAATATCTTGCTTCTCACCTTTTAATTGCCACCACCTAATCCTTGGTATTACTACTTGTCGACGTTTTTGGATTTTACTCATAATACACACATCAAGAACTAGGACCCTATGTTGTGTCGTTACCGCATCTCCAGGGATCACCTTACAATTTTTACAAAGTTTTCTATCTGTGTTCCTAACCAAAAGAAAATCAATCTGCGACCTTGAGGCTCCACTTTTGTAGGTGATGAGATGCTCATCTCTCTTCTTGAAACTTGTTGGCAATCTTAAAATCATACGCCAATGAGAAATCAAGAAGAGTTTGCCCTTCATTGTTTAGCTCTCCAAAACCAAAACCACCATGCACCCTCGCATACTGACCAGTTTCCCTCCCGACATGCCCATTAAAGTCTCCTCCAATAAAAATCTTTTCACTCTGTGGTATGTGTCGAATCAACCCCTCCAGATCCTTCCAAAATAATTCCTTAAGACTGGCTTCTGTCCCGACTTGCGGCGCATAAGCGCTAACAATATTAACAGTCTCACGTCCAATTATCATTTTTAAAGAAATAATTCTGTCTCCAATTCTGCTAACTTCTACAACGTTCTTCTTCCACTCCTTATCTATAATGATGCCTACTCCATTGCGTGCACTTACTTTTCCTGTATACTAAAGTTTGAAACCTTGAATATCCTTAGCTTCTTCTCCACGCCATTTTGTTTCTTGCAAGCAAAGGATATTGATTTTCCTTTGAATCATAACCCCTACAACCTCTACAGATTTACAATTTAATGTCCCAACATTCCTTATGTATATCCTTTCTCATAAAATATCATATAATGCCTTTCATTTAGGCATCTTATCTAATAATGCTCAAGCAAAATGTTCATACATCATGCTCTCTGTGTGTGTGTGTGTGTTTGTGTGTGTGTGTGTGTGTGTGAAGATTAAAAGCTAATTTTTAGAATTGACAAATACAAAATCGCTGATTCAAAAACACACACGAATCCTCAGCTTGTAAGCAGTTCAACCACTTAGTTGAATCTACACGGAATTTCTACTTTTAATTTGGTTACTGTGTGGTAGTGTTAGTGTGATATAGTGTTAGTGCATGCCCTACATGATAATCATGATATGATTAATAATTAAGAATTCATGTAAAAAAAATATTGCATTTCAATTATTATATTTTACATAATTTCTAGAGAGTTTGATTGAATGTAGTAATTATCATAAAGATACTAATTATTTTTAAAACATCCCTACGTATTATTGTCAATTGGCATAGAAATAAAACAATGAGACTAACACGTGTACAAGAGTATGGATATGAGATAATTCCTTCATTTCAGAACAAAGATTTTTTAAATGTATATATAAACACAGATTAAGAAATCTAGTTAATACGACAAAATTCTTCTTATATTATGGAATTTCCCCTACAGTCATTTCATAAAGGGATAATGAAACTTTTAGTCCCTTCAATTTGTCTTAGTTATCCATTTGACCCTTCAAGTGTAATTTTTATTGGTTTAGTTCCTTACACTTTCTAAAATTATTATCTTGGACCTTTAAATTTTAAAATACAAATTAACTCTCAAATTAATCTAATGTATAAAAGTATAATGATGATCTGTCATGTTCATGTACCTAATGAAAAAAAAAATTAGCTCTCAAATCAATTTAATTTCATCAATCCAATTTACATTACTAGTTTTTTTAATCTATTTTTTCCTACCAAAATAATTACACTTATTTGCATTAATCTACATGAATACCGTCTATTACCTTATTCATGTCAGTAGATTTCAACAGTATTACCTCATGTTTAAACAATAAGAACAAAAAAAAAAACACTAAAGCAAACTTAATATCTCAAATTGAAAAAAAAATAAACTTTAAACTTAAAAGACAAAACGAATAACTAAGACCAACTTGAAAAACTAAAAGTTTCATTATTCTATTTTTATAATTAATAAAATGAAAATAAAAAATAAGTTTTCCCATAAGTGTTACATTGTGATTAAAAATAAGTACATAATAAAAAATATCAATAAATGTTGCATTAAACTAATGAAAGGACATAAAAATGAAACATTAATTGTTTAAAAAAAGACTTATATTGCTATTGAGAAGGAATACAATATATGAGTGCTTGTTAAAGAATGAGGCACCAAAATGTGCTCGATCATGTAAAGGCGTTCAAGGATATCGCTTGCTTACCAAAACCAAACCATTCTATTTGTACACAATGACATTTGACCTTTTTTATTAAAATCAATTGCGTTCAAGCTTTACGCGGTTTGGTTAAATCTAATTCATTTATGGTTTAAGTTTTAATAAATTTATAAATATCCAAAGTTATATATTATGATTAAGTTTTTTTTTTTTTTTTGTCTCTTCCTTTCCTTCCTATTCCAACTTCAATCACATCATCATCATTCATGAATGGTAGTAAGCATTCTTATACCCGAAATAAAAAACGTTAGCATTCTTACACCCGAAATAAAAAACGTTCACATTTTTCTCACTATCCTTTTACTAATGAAATTTACTTGGTCCATATTTATTGGCTTGTATTAGAATTAAAAATATGAAGACTTAAAAACTTCACAAACTACTTATACAATACACTCAAATTTTACGAAATTTCATTGATACAAAGAGTTCTAAGATTCGGTGTGGAAGTGCCAGACTTGCTAGCATTGTATTTCGCAACATGAGAAAATAAAGAATGATCCAACAACTAACCGTCCAAATCAAGCCTGAAGGATACCAATCTTCCCCCGTCAAAGGTAATCCTTGTGGGTAAAAATGAGCACTGCTATTTAAGCGTTTTAGTACATTGAAAGAATTTTAGAGAAAAAATAGGAAGGGAAAAAGAAAAATGGGAATCAAGTGGCAAATAATTAGATCCACCTTTTAAGTGTTGCAATCCAAAAACCCACATTACACAACAATCAATGTCCAAATACAATAATAAAGCCATTTTACTATTACAAATTTTACGATAAACCAAAATTCAGTTACAAGAAATATGGAACGCCTGTCCTAGGCCCCCTCATCTGGTTGTTCTCCTCCGTTTCAGTGAAAAATTTAACCTCTCTCTCCTGTTGCAAGTAAAAATGTAAGCACGTACAACAAAGTGCTCCAACAGGCACAGAATAAAGGGGAAGATGATCACATAACAACTTCACCCACATTTACTGGTTTCATAACATGCTAAGACATAACTAAGTACAGCATGTACGATGCACATAATTTTACACTAAGCACTCTCAAAACATATCATACTTGGATGAGCATTTCATCTTAATAACTAACTGTGATAGGTATCTAAGTAGGATGGAAAACCATATCCCAAAACTATTTGGGTACCCATCATATTGGTACTAGAGTGTAGTTATCAGCAATTCTGAAAAGAACTACCCACGGAGGATTCCAACTAGCATCATGAAAGGCCAACTAATAGAGACTTAGTAGTATGAGATACCAAGTCCCATATTGAATAGTATGGGATGCTCAATGAGACATTTATGTTGGTTCTCACCTCAATAACTAGCTTTTAGGGCAAGATTCCCCATCCTACTTAAGTACCCATCAAGCTAGCTATTATTTTCAGGAGGCAGAAATGATATCTGTAATTTATAAAGTCACCCTTTTCATTCTATTCCATCGTACATACCGAATGATAAACTAGTTGAGGAGATTGAAGGGCAGTTAGATTGAAGATCGAGAAGTCTACATAAAGTAGCGAATTTGGTGGGGCGTTGTTTGCAAGGAGGGTGGAGAGAGCCCAGTAAAGGATTCTGAGAGAATTCTGGCTTCCCCAGTGCCAGAGCAGGTTTATTTTCTGATTCCTTTGTTTCAATATAATTTTCTCTATGTTATGAATGGTGATTGTTGAATGTATTTCAGGGGATATTTCTTGTCGAGTGAAAGGACAAAATTGAGTATTGATTTCCATCGTATTCCTCCTATTGTGTCTGTTTTTTAATTCGTTCGAATAGCATAAAGTTCCATCAGATTCTATAAATCTATTTCAGCATGAGAACTAACGTCTTTCACCCAAAATAACCAACTGGAAAAGGCAGCCAAAAGCAACAAGATCCAAAATGCAGTAGTAGGCATGGTGTGAGTGGGGACAGCTGCCTTAGTAACATTACAATCTAAGCAAAAAGGGGAATGGAAATTTACCTTAACCAGCATGAAAATAAAACAAATGAAAGGAAATGGTGGAATTCTCTAAATTGATTTGCATTATTTAGAGAGAAAAGGAACTGCAACTCTGATTCCAAGAAATGGGAAAAATGAATGCATACCCGAGCATAAGAGAAATCCCAAACAGGAAACACAACCTCTAGTATGCAAAAGATTAGAGACTGTCCCAGTACATTACTAGATAGCCTTAAAACCTCTTCTCCAAACTGAATATCCGTCATATACTACCAGACAACAATTAGGTATGTGGTTCTTCCCTGGTTCCCTCTCACCGTTCTCCTAATCATCTTACTTTTGTTACTAGGTATTACGTGGGAATTAGCAGTCAGTTGGGAAATGGTTAAGAAAGTCCGGTAGTTAATGACTCATTAGTATGAAGCGTGGGGATATGTAAATTTAACAAGACTCGTTAGTACGAAGGGGGGGGATATGTTCTAAAAATTCAATAATACTCTTCTATAAGCTCACCACATAACAATGGCATTCAAAATGGCTTTCCAAATACCTGGAACCATCACCAGAAGTACAATCCAAGCAGTGACGGGGATAGCATTGAAGTAGGAAACAAGGAAAGTATATCAGAAGAAGTTTGAAGAACTTTCGGTGAAGAGAGCTAGCCTATCAAGCCAGTAGTTTGTTATGTGCCAATGTAGTTTTGAGAAGCCTTTGCCTTTCTGGTGAGTGCTTGTGTCGGGAGATACTTGAATAAATCTTTTAGCTGAGGAGAAATTCACTTAGGACATATAGTACGATGGAGCCATCTTTTTGGGAAATGGAGGAGGATAGAAGCTTCCATGAAAAGTGATTTTTATACTACCATGGTGCAGAGTAGGGAGGAAAAAAATCATGTTTTTTCTCTTTTGCAAGGGAAGTTTGGCATAAAACAATCAAAAAAGAAATAGAGTAATCAAAGTGACCAGATTAAACTATAGAAGATGTACATAAATGCCCCAGAATTTCAAGTTGACAATTCACGAAAAATAAATGAAAACAATTTGAAACTCACTAAAGGGAAAATCACGGATTCCTCAGTAATAAATGCATAAATATATTTTTCTAAAATTTGAAAAGCCATGTCATTTTTTGGTATGATGGCGAACCAAATCTTGTTTTCCGTATTATCATACTTATCTTCAACATATTATTTCATATATGAATGTATGCTTGAAAAGTTAATTTTTATGATATTGATGGAGCCCAAGGTCATAATGGCAGCTTAGTCCCAAATTGTGTAGTACAAAATGCTGTATGGGGTACTTAAGTGGGCTGATTTGCCCAACTCAGAAAGCTGAAAAATAATCAATATGTCACCTTAAAGTCTAAAAATGGTGCAGCGAAACAAGTCCAATTCCACTAACACTTGTTAAGATTCAAAAGCAAATGAGAAACATGGGGTGTCATGTACAAATGAACTCAATTCAATTCACGTAGAAAAGTGCAGCTCTTGTTTTGTTAAAAAATTATATTTACAGAAAATGAGAAACATACATAAAGAATGGCTTAATACATATCACAACACCAATTTAACTGTTACAAAGATCATCATAAGTGTATATTTAAACACAACGCAAGCGATAGATGACTGACCATATTTTCATTGAAGCTCAAAATAGAAGCAACGTTTCCACATCGGTAACAATAATTAGGTGCAGACCATACCTGTAAAAATTCAAAAGCAATGACTTGTTGGTTTATTCATTTTCATAGAAGACTGAAATATATTTAATAAAATAAGTAAACAAATAAAATTAATTGAATATAGTTTAATTCAATTTTGAAAATGTGATACTTACAGTTACAAGGCCTTTATCTTGAAACATATACTTGAGGCCTTCTTGCACAAGTTGATGGGCACGACAAACAAGATCAAGATTATTTATGTGATTGAACTGCATCAGAAATGAAGCATTCATAAGACAACAATAAATTTCAATTCTATAACTAAAGTCTGTTCCACAATATCTAAATTGGGAGAGAATAATTTCCATGTTTTCCTAATGAGTTTCAGCAAATGGTTTTTTAAGGGGTGGTGTTCCTTGGGGATTCACATGGATTGAAAATCTCGAGACCTTGTGAGTTTGCAATTTCTTATATTCACGTTCTGGGAAGCTTTCTTGTCGTTTGTTTTCTTATTGTTTTTCTCATCAATAAATTCTTGTCTTTATTAAAAAAAAAAATCAATTCTTTGAATAATTCAAAACTAAAATTACAGTACCTCAGAAGTGACCCTGGATCCAAAAAGCCAGCCTGCCCCACGGGGACTCACAGCCCATGTCTCAATATCTTCAGGATCACTCCACATCAGATCACAAAAGGGTCCCTCATGTGGAATTTCACAATTTCGATCAATAACCCTTATCTGCCATGGAAAAAAGATTTATTATTAAATGATGGTAAAAAAAAAGGGTCACCATTTTATATTGCTTGTAATAATGTGAAAAAAAGGGGATAAAAAAAGCAACCAATTGCGTGCAAAATATTAATTTTGTAGACTAACAAACAAAATCAAATCCACCACACAAATTAGCTCTAACATGGGGAGAGCACAAAGATGATTGGTGTAATAGGTAAAACACAAAACACAGACCTGAAGACAATCATAAGTTTGCCTAGTCTAAATATATATAGAGTGTAACCAACAAATCAGAACGGCACTGAAAAATGACAACCTGATCAATTGTTCGAATGTCAGGAGAAAGACCGCCATGAACACAGAGCACCTGGATAACACAGAACATGTAAATAAAATTTCTTTTTAAGACAGAAGATAAAGTCCAAATTCCAACACACCAACATGCACACATGGTGGGACAGAGGGAGGGAGGAGAAAAGTAGAAGATATTTACAGTTCCATCTATTATTGCTGAAAGTGTTAGGTAGTCAAAAACATCTGTACAATACCGCCATGCATTAGCATTTCCATACTTCCTCTGGCATTCATCATAAAATCCATAGACCTGAAAAAGGTAAATTGCAAAATAAGAATAAATCAGCAAGTTAAATGTTGATATTTAAAATTCATAATTTTAAATATATATCACTTTATTGCTCAGTAGGTAGACAAGCAAGACTGTAGTCACAACTCATAAATCTCTTCACATCAAAAACAATTAAATAATTGATGCTATCAATTTTATCACAACCTATGTGCAACTTAATCAGTAAAAAAATATAGATGTAGGTCAAGCAGAAACTACAGCAAGAGTTTCTAAATTGGGAGCAGCAAGACTACGTCACCATGTTGTGGCCCTTATCATCAATGACCGGGGGATTAGCATGCCCAAAAGGCGGGAGTATCATCATTCATACCAAGTGCATCAAAATTTTTAAGTTTTCTTCACGTCATAGAAGAGAAAGGGAAGCAATTCCAGAATCAATTGAAGGACCTCATGAAAGATGATTTGAGAATCTACAACTTTCTTTTGAAGGTAAAACAGTTTGTGGATGCATGGGGTGCTATCAGAGAACATGTGTCAATTGAGGCACACATTGGAGCAATCTTTGAAGGTTCGCCTCAAGATTATGACCCACTCAAAATAACCACAACATCAAGAAATGACTTGCATGCTGTAGCAGAAATGAAAGTTGTATTGATGGCACAAGAAGAACAAACTGAAAAGAACAAGTGGCTGTACCACTTGCAACCATCAATCACCAACCATATCTTACTCAAAGCAATGGCAAAGCGAGCAAATAGAATCGAAAACCACCATACAAAGATCAACTGAACCAAAGAGGGGTCATGGTGGAACTATTACTCGAGGGCAAGCTAGGTCATGGACTTGTAATCAGTTACCAAGGCTATAGCACACGCTCATAGAGTCAAGTAAGTGGGAAATATGGACACACCGCATGGGAATGTCAACACAAGTTTGCTCAATTGTTCATCAATCTAGAAAGCACTCAACAACACTAAATTGAATCAACTAGAGCGTTGGCAATCAGGCACACTACCCAAATTCAAGGACCACAAATCATATCACAACAAAGGGAGACATCTATCAATGAAAGATGACTATAATGGGACATGATAGCTTCATATAGCAGACAGTAGAAGTTAAAATATCAATAATGAGGTATAATAACACTCATTTTCCCTATACCTTACAACCACTCTTAACCATGTCCTTCATGTTCCACATGCTAATAAAGTGTACCTTCAATTACATTCTCTTCTCTTCAAAGTCTTTGAACGCGCTCACAATGAGGAGGGGAATAAACTAAATCCACAATCCGTCAAATGCATTTTTGGGGAACTCTACTGTCAAAAAGAGTTCCAAGTGCCACTGTCAAACGACAAAAAAGATTGTACATTCCCTCAAATATCACTTTCTTTAAGAATTAAGAACAAACCTTTTATTCCAAATCACCCATTTAAGGGGAGAACGTGGATGTTCAAAAGGAGGTGTCTCAAGAAACGTTGCTGCCAGAACTAGAACTCAAAACAAATCCAGAAACAATGTACACCTTGAACCTATCTCAACCAAATCCTGAACAACCCCAAGAACACAGACAACAAAAACCTAAGCCAAACAGTCCCAAAATGAGACCTCTAGTCCAAGTGCCAAGCAACAGCAAAAAGAATAGGCAAAAAGGCAAGGATCGAGGTGAAGAAGATGTGACCCAAGACACATTCTCTAAGCAAGGTCAGTCTCATCATCCTCTTTATCTAAATTCTAATGAGAAGATTGGTTAAAAGGTGGAATGTGAAGATTTATATCTCCATATTGCTGAGGAGAGGGGTGAAAAGTGGCACTAAACATTCTATCATTAATTTTGTTACGTATGATAAGTTGGAACCTACAATGCAGGCATTTATGCAAGTGTCCCTATAAAAAATCCCAAGCTCAGTTCATGAAGCATAAGGCCCAATGGAGAGAAAAATTGCAAGAAGAGTTGGATGCACTCCAAAAGAACAGGACATGGTCTCTTGATTATCAAGAAGCATTTTCTCCAGTTTCCAAACTCAACACAATCAAATTCCACATCTCAATAGTAGCATACTTAAACAGGCCACTTCATCAATTAGATGTCAAAAATGCCCCCTTGAATGGAGATCTTAAGGAGGAAGTGCAAACGAAATTTTCCCAAAGTTTGGAAAATGAAGTAAAGGGAAACAAAATGTGCAAACTAAACAAATCACTCTATTGCCTCAAACAATCATCTAGGACATGGTTTGATTAGCTCACCAAACTCCAAAGTAATCAAGAGCCTTGGATTTCTCTAGCATGAAACTAACCACAGTACCACATGTTGCTTATCCAAGCATGGATCAAATGATAGGATGGCTATCTTGATAGTCTATGTTAACGACATAGTCATTACAACAGAGTTTAGTGAAGAGATAAACAACTTAATGAAAAAACTTGTAATAGAGTTTTAAGTTAAGAGTTGGTCAGATGAGATAGTCCCTAGGTATGGAAGTAAACCGGAAGAGAGAAGGAATTTCAATGTCACAAAGAAAGTATAATTTGGCCTTGAAGAAACTAGAATGCCAGGGTGCAAGCCAGTCACAAGCTAAGGCTTCAAAATTAGAGCCCACATGAACAAGGACTATTGTTTAGAAGAGGAGCACGTAAGGATTTAAGTGTCTGGACACTGCAGCCCCTGAGGTCCTAACTTTTTCATTAATTGTGATTGTGAAAATACATAAATATTCTGATTTTCAGAGTTAGGACTCCAGGGATTGCAGTATTAAATCAGAATTCATTGGTCCTCAACAGTGAATATGTTTCTCTAGGAATCCTTGGTTGTGATTTTCCCTATAATGAAAAAGGCACTCACACACAAGAAAAGTTTGATGAAGTCAACTCCAAGTTGGGGATGATTTACATCTACTCCCCAACTTGAGGGGAAGCGTTGAAGATTGCTGATTATTTTATTTATTTATTTTACTATCAATTTCTTTTTTGTTTCTTTTTATTATGAGGTTAAATACTTAACATTTATATATGGTTTGCTGGAATTTATTCCCTTAGATATCATTACTAGTGAGATTACTAGAAAACCCGAGGATCTGTACATAACTTATTATTAATAAAAAGGGAGGCACAGAGGCCATCATCAGTTTTTGAGACCTTTGCTTGAAAACTCTCCCTTGTTCCGCAATTTTCATACTAATGTTGGTACAGCTAATGCTATAGATTAGGCAACTCTTCTACCAATGAAGCTGGTTCTACTTCAGCCAGTATTAGTGAGGCATCTCATACATGTGGTTCCCACTGCTCAAGTCTGAAAATTAGGTACAAAAATCCTAACGGCACTATAAACAAGTTTATGGCAAAATTAATTGCTAAGGCTTTTATCAAAAGCCTACTTATGATTATGCTGAGACATTCAACCTTTGGTAAGGCTTGTAACAATTTAAGTGGTGCTTACCTATGCTATACCATATGGCTGGCATATACATCAACTAAATGTCAGCAATTCCTTCTTGAATGATGATCTTCAAGAAGAGGTATGCATGAGCCGACCTCAAGGATTTGAATCTAGTGACAAAACACTTGTATGCAAACTTCACAAAGCCCTCTATGGACTTAAACAAGCTCCTAGACATTGGTTTATGAAGCTAACCACTACACTCCATCCTCTCCGAGTTCAATCAACTAGATGTGATTCCTCTTTGTTCATTTAACCTAAATAAGGATTTTGCATTAAAGGATTTGGGTCAATTGAATTATTTTCTCAAAAGTTGGATCAAGAAAACTGATGATGACAACTTGCCTATCTCAATCCAGAAACGCTTAGGACTTGCCCAAAAGGCAAAGATGGAAGAGGCAAAGTATACAAAGACTCAAATGCCTCCTGATACAAAATTATCAACTCATGCGATAAGTGTAATAATGGATGATCCTCAATTGTATTATTCCACTCTTGTTGTATTACAATACATCACCATAAACTGCCCATGGCTTTTTTCAATAAATAAAGCCTAACAATTTATTCATAGATCGTTAAATAGCCACTAGGCAACAGTCAAAAGGTCTGCTGACATATTTTACAGGGAATATTAACTATGGAATCTGTCAGAAGAAATCATCCACATTGAGTTTAGTCCTAAGTGATGCTGATAGCGTTGTGATGTTGATGATAGGCAGTCCACATTAGGGGGCTATATTTGTCCAGGTGCAAATCTAGTGGCACAGTAATCTAGAAGCAATCCTCGAATCCTCTCATAAGATCATGCATAGAAGTTGAACATAAGAGTCTAGCTAATGATGTGGATTCAACTCATGTCAGAACTTCCAGTCCTACTAAGTATTGCTTGTGGTTCATCGTGACAACCCAAGTGTAGTGGCTTTGACTACCAATCTGATTCTTCATGCACGTATAAAGCACGTCAAATTAGATAACCACTTTGTACATTTGAAGATCCTACAAAAGCAACTTGTGGTGGCTCAAGACTCATCCAAGGATCAGTTCGCAGTTGTATCAACAAAACCTATTGCTTCTGATCAGTTTGTTTATCTTCGATCCAAACTTAATGCTGTCTCTAACCCACACTAAGTTTGAGGGGGCATGAGAGGTTCAATAACTCAGTAAGATACTGTCATAGTTAGTTATTGTTGTAACAAAATACTATACAAAAGCACTCTTCTATAAATACATCTAGCCTAACACGAGCGATTCAATATAAGATTATGGGTCGTAAACTACAGCCTAAAGAACCAATTCACTTCCTCATATCTTGAACAAAAACAAAAAGGTCCTAGAAAGTAGATTCTAACATATTACGTATTTTGTGCAAATAAATTTCAAATTGAAAATTCCCAAAGCTCTTTCTTAACCCTTGCCACCAATTGGCCTTCAAACATATTTGAACTCAAAAGCAAGAACTAGAGAAATCTAGAAAATCACCATCTAGTAAGTAAGTAGTGGACCAAATGAAGAGGTCTTTAGGGGCCAAAGTCACAGCCCAGTGGCTTAGGGTTTAAAGCTATTGCTGGTTTTTTATTATTTAATTATTCACTGCTTGATTATCTTCAGTTTTTATCTCATTAGAATTCAGCAAGTTAGGATATTTTTTTAGAAAAAGATTATGTAGATAATACCTAGATTTAACCATGGTTGAAAACGCCTCCTTGCATGTCCTATATATGTTAATATGTACCATATTGCAGTCAAATAAAACTTAAGGCTGAGACCCTAATGACTCAGCCGATTCTATCAAGAAGCATACAATGAAGTCTTGCATATAGCCGCATCACAATCAACAATTCTACATTAAACAATAGCACCAGTTTTAAGATTGGAATTGACATGTTAGAATGAGATGGTGCAAACATCAATAATGGACAACATCCCAAATCTCCTGCATAGACTATTTACTAAAGATAAAAATGCTAGTCTAAAATGATGTGTCATGCTGCCTATCACTAACTGACAAACATAATTGTCATGGCAGAGACAGTAGAGAAGTGCATGATGATTTAAGAACATACCTGGGTTAGTTGCCTACTTTCATGGTTTCCTCGTAAAAGGGTAATATTAGCTGGGTATCTATAAAATTACACAAAAATTAATGGCGCACCAATACAAATTAATTAATAATTAATTAAGTAAATTAAGTACATAAATAACACAGAATAACAATACCTACCGAAAAAAAAAGCTGAAATAATAAAGAAATCTAAAGCAACAGCAGACTCAGTCAGTTTGATAGTCAGTGGAAAGGAAATCCATTAGAGTTGCGCAGAAAACAAAAAACCTTCAGTTATGCAATCATCGTTGCCTACTATTATCACTCAACTTTATCTATCTCACATAATAATTTTTTTTAGAAAGGGTACACAGATCATTTTCCATTCACCTCTTCATTTCTTTTCCATTCACATCATCATTTTCCATTCATCTTAATATTTAATTGTCAAGCAATTTTCAATAATTAAAATCCAATGCATTTTGCAATCCAAACATAATGAAGCATTGAAACATTACAACCAATAGAAAAGCTAAGCAGCCTTAAAATCAAAGATGATTTATGTGATCAGTCTTTTAATCAAAATTGTAGCGTATTTATTCAGATTGGATTGCTAATAATTCTTGCTAAGAAGTTTTTTCCTCCATATCTTCTTTTGGGGGGGGGGATTACTATCACAGTCTCCTCATGGCTTTCAATGAATGGTGTTTTAAGGGGATGTCCCTAGTGGATTTACAGAGATTGGAGAGTTGTTCTGAATTAGAGTTTATAAAGAAATTCCCATCTCACACATCCTGTAAGGTTCATAACATTACAAGAAAGAAAATGGCAGAGTTGTCAGCATGAAACAGAATTTTCACATTCAAATTGTTCAATGGTAAGGATGCTTATAAAATAATATTAAGGATGGATTGAATGATCTATTGACATCATGACAACTGATGAATCAATCATACTCATCCGCCAATGTCAGACTGGCACCCTAAAAAAGTAAACTTCCCTATTGGTTAGACAAAAGCTTAGAGAAAATTAAAATCTTCCACCTCAACCCACAAGTTTACAAGGATAAAAGATTAAAAATTATGCTATTATGACATATGACGCAAGTAGATTTTGTGTATATATCCCAAGTTCATATGAACACTGAAATAGTAAAGACGGATGCAAACATGCAAGAAATTTACATACCTAGCTTTAAGAAGTAATAGGATGGTGAAAACTTCTAGACTATTGTACCCTCTATCAACAAAGTCTCCCTGCAACACATATAGGATCAGATAAAGGAAAAACTTACATTCATCAATAAAGTTTCTTGACAGAAGTGTAGCGCCTACCATAAAGATATAATTTGTCTCAGGTACATGACCCCCTGTCTGGAAAAGTTTCATCAGATCATGAAATTGGCCATGAATATCACCACAAACAGTTACCGGGCTATTCACTGGCTGCACATTGGACTCCTCAATGAGGATCTCTTTTACCTGAAATGTCATGAAAGAATAGCTGGAGCAGCAGTCGTGGCTCATCGAATATTTAATTGTTCGAAAGTTAAAATATAAAAGGAAGTACTTCTCCAGTCTAGACAGAAAAATCTCAAGGCGCACAGACAACAAACCTGACACCAGAACTACAGAAATATTGCAATGATAGTCTTATAGAGAAAACACAAAAAAATGCCCCCGCAAGAGATATCAAGTCAGAAGGGTCACGAGATCGTTATTTTCCTTCTAACCCACGAACGGATTGAATCTTATTCCAAATAGACCCTTGATGCAAGAAAAAGGACTTGTCGCTTACCAAAATAACCAACCTTTTACCCCCACCAAAGTTACTTATGGCTAACTTCACACAACAGAAACCCAAAGAGAGAACAACTACCTCAGTGCTTGAGCTATATAAGGCAATGATGGACCAAATGATTTACAAATCCTTTCAACTCTTCATGAAATACAGACTCAAAGCTAATGATATTAGGAAAGAAAGAATGATAATTCTGAGATAGTAGAAAATAACTGAACTGAGGGCAAACATATTTTGAGGCCCAAAAGTGAACGAGACAACAGTAGACCCTGCTGCCTGTGACACACTATCCCCTTGGAGGAAATCAATTGAATGCATGAGTAAACCGAATAAACCCTATTTAGAGAGAGTGGAAGAGCGAAATGCTTACATATTCGCAAAGAAGCTGAAGCTCGTCTTCCAGAAGATGCTGCCCTTCCTTCACCTTCGCGATCCACTGGTCCAAATCCATCTCTTACCTTTCCTTTAACACTACACCTCTCGCTGCGAGGGAATGGAAATTGGTTTGAGCAACAAAACCAATGGAGAAAGCCGAGAGATCCAAAGAGGCCGAGAAATTTCAATCACACAGATCCACGTTGCAGCTTACAGTTTTAGGGATTTTATTTTAATATCTGGAATTTCTTGAATTTGATTTTTTTTTTTTTTTGTTTGCCAATTCTTAAATGTTGAATTGACTTTTATCGTTTAAGTTTCCGTGGCTTAATTATTAATCAAATGTGGAGAATATTAACTAATTATTAATTATTTATATTTATTTTTCAAATATATAAATTATATTTATTTTATTTTATGAAATGGTTTTAAAAATTAAGATGTACTTCCTTTATTAAAAATGTAAGGCATTTTTTTAAAAGTTAAATGTTGAAAAATGTAAAGTATTTTTAATCTTTCGAAGTATAATTATTTCTTTTTTTCCAAAATATTTCTATTAATAATGACTTTATATTTATTGTAGAGTGTTTAATAGGGGTAAATATGAAAAGATAAGGGGTTTAAAAGTAAGTAACTACTTTATTGGAGATAAGATTCGGTTAAAAATGCTGTACATTTTTAAACGGAGGGAATAATATTTTGCTAATAATGACAATTCTTAATATATATATATATATATGAATTTCACTTTTAATAAAGTAATTATCTACTTTCAAACTAATTCCATTTTTCATACTTACTCTTATTAAACACCTTATAATAAATATAAAATCATTATCAATAAGATATTTTTAAAAAAATAATAATTACACCTCGAAAGACTAAAATGCTTTATTATTTTTAACATCTAACACCTCAAAAAATACATTATATTTTTTAAGAGAAAGAGTATATATGTCAATATTAAATATAAATAACAATCAATATTAATAAGGGAAAATTGAAAAAAAAACTCCAAGAAATAGTTAAATAACAATTGAGTATTGTAAAATATGGTAAATTTTTTTAGTCATTTGGACTTGTTTGGCATATTTTATTTTTTATAAAATAACATACTTGTCCCTGTAAAAAAAATTATTTATTATAATAATTAGTGATTAGTTTGTTTTAAAAAATGACAACTTTTTAAGAAAATAACTAAAATGATATAATAAATTACAAGTTATTATATGCAAATATTTTTATTAATAAAGTTCAACAAGCTAAAAAAAAAAAGGAAGTGACCATTTTGTTTTAGAAAATGACTATTTTTCTTAAAAAAATGACATAATTACAAATTACAAGTTGCTCAAAGTAAAATTTTTAATGATTGAAGTCCAATAATTAAAAATCAGTTATTATTTTCTTTGTAAAGTGGCTACTTTTCTTGGGCAAACAACTAGAATGAAATAAATTTTTTTTTATTAGTAAAATCCAACAACTAAAAACTCGTATCTACAACTTAGAAGATTTGTCTAATACATAACATTCTATTCTCATGGATAATTTGGCTTTTTTTTTCTATATCTAACTATATGGCTATTCTTTTTCCTCAATCTTTCTCACCCATTTTTGAAAATCTTTACTTTTTCCCTGTGAGAATTCTCTTGTTAGGAAATCTAGCAAAGAATTCTCTTTTCTTTTTATAAATTGTATTTGAAATCAAAATAAGATAAAATAGCTATCTAGTAAATTCTTAACATCTTTTTGTAAAACATCTTTTATTTCTTTACAATTTACTTTAATTAAAAACTTTTAATTTATTAAGTCGTCTTGAATTTTGTAACACAGAAGACAATAGATAATTTTTTTTTTATGGTGGAATATTGCTATTGAGCTTTTGACCATACTCTTGAATGGAATCTTATTATTTTCTCTTTTTCTTCTTTTAACTGTTTTAGGATACCTCTATATTCTATTTCTAATGCATCTGTCTCAACTATTTTAAAAGCTATTGGCTTAGCTATCCCTAAACAAGGTAAGCTTTTGACTTGAGACTTAACTTCTTTTACTATTCTTGTCATCTTATCTGATCATTCTAGTTGATTTTTTTGTAGCCTTTTGAAAAGTAAAGCTACCTTTATTCTTAATTTTGGAAGAAAGTTAGCAACATAATTGAAACATCTTAAAAATCTTTGTAGTTGATTTTTATCTTTGATCTTATCAAGAAATTTGTCAGCAAACTCAATTGCTCGACTAGTTGGCTTAATATTTCCTTGATATATTTTCATTCTTAAGAATCTGACTTTAACCTAAAAAAAGTTTCATTTTTCTAGCTAAAACTACAAGACCATTGGCTTTAATAATTTCATAAAATTGATTTAAATGTTTCAAGTGCTTTTCAATGGAATTGGAAAACACTAAAATATCATCAATATAAACTATAATGAATTTACTATATGGATTGAATATATTATTCATTATTTGCTGAAATTCATGGTGAATTCTTAAGTCTAAAAGACATTACATTCCATTCGTAACGTCCAAAAGGGAATATGAATGTTGTCTTATATCTATCTTTTTCTGCAATCTGAATCTAATAGTATCCAAATTTCATGTCAAATTTTGAATTCCTATGAAATGTTTTTTTGTTAGGAGTAGGATGTCCAATCCACCTTGAAACTTTATTTAATAGCTTATAATTTATAATTCATTTTGGAGCTCCTCTTTTTATTTTTGCAAAATTCTGCACATAAAAAGCCAAACAACTCCAAGGAGACTCATTGGGTTCAATTAATTTCTTTTCAAGTAATTGTTGAATGTTTGTTTTAAAGTATTCAAGCAATTCTTAATTCATTTGTATAGGTCTTGCTTTACTGGCTATTTGTTTCTCAATAAAATTTTCTTTGTAAGGGAGTTCCATTATATGTTTCTTTCCATTCCAAAAAGCATTTGAATGTTTAGAACAAATATCTTTTTCAAATTTTTCTTTTAAAATATTTATTCTTTTTTTAGCCTGAGAATTTTTTACTTGTTTTTCTATTCTTTTATAATGAATTTCTTTTCTAAGAAAATTTATTTGTTTCCTTTTTCTATTTATAGAATTAACTCAAAATAATGAATCTTGTTTTAACATTTTTATTTCTTTAATTATATGAGATTTTACCTATTCAAAAATTATTTTCTTTCCAGCTATCTTGGTAATTATACCTTCATAATTGGCTTTAAAAGGTAATATCTGTTCAAAAAAAGGTATGCCTAAAATGGCAAGTTCAGTCAAAGTTTTACTAGCATCAATTTGTTTTTAAAACATATTCCTTGGTTACAAATATGAGCATTTTTCAATTTATATTATATATCTAGTTTTGAATTATTTGATGTTCCTATTTTTTCATGTCTTTTCGTAATACTTAGTTGAAATTAATCCTTCTTGTGCACAATTCATATCTGCACTCGAGTCTACTAAAACTACTATAGTTTTAGAAAACTCTTGATTTATAACTAAAATAACTTGATAGTACCATTTTTTGTAAGCTAATTGTGAGACAACATTAACATACCCATTTTGATATATTTTTGTTGGTATTTCACTAATATGTTTGTTGTCCTCTACTTCTTTATCTTTGTTTTTATTTTTTTTTCTAATAGGGCTCTAATTTGCAATATTTCTATATCTCTATGGGTTTCATTATCTTTTAATTCTTTAATTTCTTGTTTTATTTGTTTTATTTTTTATTGAAGTTCTATTTATTCAGGTTCAAATCTTTTTATTATGTCTTTAATACTAATTGGTTCTGTTGAAACCTGAAGTTTATCTTTTTTATCTAAAATATCTTTAATTTTTAATAAATAATGTCTTTTAATTTCTTCATCCTCAATCTTATCTATAATTTCTACAATGAATTTTAGATTTTCTCTATCCAAGGTATTTATTCTAGGTTTTTCTGTACAACTACAAATTTCTTTTCCTATACAATCTTCTTCAGAATTATCAGAAGATGATGACTCACTAGTACTTTTTATATCTTTAATATT
Organism: Prosopis cineraria; assembly: GCF_029017545.1. Taxonomy (NCBI): domain Eukaryota; kingdom Viridiplantae; phylum Streptophyta; class Magnoliopsida; order Fabales; family Fabaceae; genus Prosopis; species Prosopis cineraria. Next base: position 18,604,980 of record NW_026555341.1, on the reverse strand, counting down.
TAATATTTTCTCTATTTCTTGCTCTTCTTCTTCTGAAGAATATGATTCTTCAGTTTTATAGTTGCTTTCTAATGTTTTTCTGAGCAAATTTTGTTTATTTTCTTTGCTTATTTGTAATTCTCTAATTTTCTTTTCTACCTTATATTTAGAAGCATAATGCCCAAATCTACCACACTTGTAATAAACTATATCTTTTTTATCTTTTTTATCTTTGTGAAAATATTTTTTTTCTTAAAAGATTTTTTATACTTAGGACAATATCATTTTTTCTTTTTATCTTTCTTATACAATGCTGGGTTATAACTAATTTTCTCTTTTCTTCTAGAAGGAGCTTGGATTTTCTCAAATCCATATTGCTCACAAAAATTTCTTAATTCTAATCTTCCTTGTTTCGTATCTCTATATATTTTCTTCTGCATATTTATTTCATTACACAGTTTTAATCCTATAATATTAATTACTTGGACTAATTATCCATAAGTTAAAAGAACTATAATTTATAGTTCCTATTCTCTATCTCTATTTAATTTCTTCCTTAACTCTTTCATTGAAAAATTTGGGTAATCCAGATATAAATTTTTCTTTCCAAAAATTAGAATTAGCCTCTTGTCTTTGAAAAATTTTTGGAATAAAATTATCTTATGCCATCTAAAATCTGCAAGTATAGGACATCATAGTTTCATTAATTTCGTTAAATATCTTTCTTGTATTCCTGTAGGTTCTCCTACAAAGTGTTTTATTATAGCATATAGCAACTGTCCTATATTGTCTAGGTAGCTAGTTTCTATGCCACCTTCTTCTTTCTTTATAGAATGCCAAGTTTTTACTTGAAGCTTTTCAGATTCAGTGAGAACATTTTCCTACCAACCTTTAAGGCTTACGGTAAATCCTTGGGTTATCAAACATGCTATTGTCCTATAACCTATTTATTCTGTATGCGACAACTGCCATAGTCATTTTTTGTGTTAGGTTCATTATTTTGTATTCACTAAATCCATCTATATTCCACTCATAGATAGAGGTTCTATTATAATGAGAGGCTGTAGTTGTATATCTTTCTTAGAACTGAAGATCCAAGAATGTAGGTCTCATATAATAATTTTTTTTATTTTCCCTTATTCCAATCTCTAGTTTTTATCTTATTAATGGTTAACTCTTCTACATTTTTATTTATAACATTAATCTTATCTTTTTTATCCTTTATACTCAATGTTTCTAATTTTTTATTTATATCTAAAAGTAAGTTTACAATTGTATTATTTTTATCTCTAATATCCCATTTTCCTAAAGATATATTTTTTGGCTTGTTCTATAGGTATGGCTTTGTAACATCTTGAATTTCTTAATTTTGTGATTAGTGGTTAATCTAGGGTAAAGTGGTAATTAGTGTAGGATTAGAGATTTAGATGATTACTTGATAATTTGACTCATTGGGATGTTGTATGAATAGGTATGGGTGGAAGGAATGCATTTCGGGTCAAAGCAAGTGTGCATGGCGAGAATAAATCTCACTATGCCATGCATTATGGCTCGTGCTGCATGCATCGCGGTGCATAGACCAAAAAATCACTTTCTAAGTCATGAAATCTAGTGATTTTTAGAAGTGAAATTTTGGAAAAACATGAGAGGAAGAGAAGAGAAAGGCTGAGGAGCTAGGGCAAGCTATTTTAGGCTACTGGAAAGTGATTCTGATCGATAACCTATCAAGTAAGCTATGTATAACTCTTACCTTCCATTCTACACAAATTTCTCTAAGAATGAGTTATAAAAAAATTGAATCTGTGGAATTTGAGGGGTTTAATTCTTACCTAATAGTAATAAAAAGTTATTGGGAGTTAAATTAGAGTTTTGAGACTAGTTTAAAGTTGAACGGTAGAGCTTTGAACCTGTTGGCTTAATTTTAGCCGTTAGAGAGAGAAAATTAAGGTAAAAATCATGTTTGAGTGAAATAAGACCGGTTGAAGTGAAGTGAAGTAGTAATTGAATAGTAACGGACCTAGAATAGATAAATGGAAAAGAATTTATGGATAAATATAGCCCTAGGTAGTAAATAAGAGCTTTTGGTCAACATAGACCAAATGACTAAAATGTGCCAAATGTATTCAGATTGGCATGTTAGACGTGTGACTAGAGAAAGAAAGCTTATGATAAGCTGTTGTGGTAATTGAAATCCATGGGTAACCTTTCTAGTGATAGAAGGGTTGACGAAATCGAATAACTTTCTTTGTTTGATTGTTTATTGTAACTGTATGTTAGTATGCTATGTAGTGCATAAACTTGTTTTGGATTAAACATGATTTATAACATTGTGTGAATGTGCATGAAATAGTTTTTGATTAAATAAAAGCATTTAAATAGGTGTTTTCAAATGGTATGTAAATATAAATATGCTATGTTTGACAAAATGAGTAAAATAGTAAATAGGAACCTTAAATGGTTTGAAAAACATAATCATAAGGGTGGGAGTTCACCCAAGTGGAGGAGATGATAAAGACCATATAGCAAGATTTCCTTAATACGCAACAGGGTACGATATTGGAAACAATTTTTCTTAGTGCCTTGTAAGATACAGTGTTAGAGAAGATCTCCTTAGTGCCTATTGAGGTGCGGTGTTGGAGATGTGAGTCTCTTTAGTGTCTTCGTGATACAACATTGGAGTTAACGACGCCCTATTGCGTGTATTGGGGGAACCATAATCTGTATGTGTGTTAGAACATCTTTGGTCAGATGATTCTACTACTGCAGATGAGCTCAAAGCTAATGAAATTGTACATTAGTCTATGGCAAGCTTATAATTTCGTGTCAAGGTAATTTGAAAGTTCGGTTGATAGTGATCATACTATATCATGTGATATGATGTTATGAGATGCTATGAGATATTATTGAATGTTGTACGTGAAATATTGAATATTGATGTGATTTAAGCGAATATGTGATATATAATATGTTAATGAGATTTCAAAAGGTATAATATGCTTTACTTCCATATTGTTGCATGTAATAGTCAATAGGAGTAAATTATTATGTTATTAAGATTTTTATCTCACCCCTATGGTTACATATTTATATGACCGAGCAATGATTAAGGTAAGGGAAAAGAGTCTAGACCGGCTTGAGTTTGTGAAACCATGTATACTCGAAGTTGTGTAAGGAACTGAACCATAAATTTGTGTATATATATGTAAATGAGTTGTCATAGGGTTACATGTATGACCAAAGTAGTTATTTTGTGAAATCTTAGCCTAATTATATGTATTTGCTATGAAATGAATTAGGGGCTATGATTGTGATAAATGTGTTGAGATTGTGTGTATATGTTAGTGAATCTTAAGCTCAAGTGAGAAGTTATGATGAAATAAGTAATTTGGAGCTAAGATTAAGTATTACATGTGTTATGAATATGAGTGTCTATGAATATATTGAGAAAAGGCCCAATAGGCTATGTTATGCCAAGTGTTGGAAATTTGTGCAAGTTTGTGAAAATGTGAAAATTGGCCATAGAAGGGTCAAATATTAATATATGTGCATGAACGTGATGTAATATGATCAATCAGGTGTATTAGGTCATTTTGGATTGGATTTAAGACCTTGTGCAGTCTAATGAGAGAAATGGATTGATTTGAGCGCTTAAGTGCACAAAATTTTTAGAAAAATTATTTTTTTGCACTTAAGTATCTAAATTTTGATCGAACTATTAAATCGTATCTAAACCTATCTCATTAGCTAGCTTATGAACTAATCTTCGTGTGGGCGCTCGAATCATTCCGATCGAATGTCGTATGTGAAAACGGCACACGTTAGAAGTTTGTCATTTTTACTGTCAAAATGATAGCAGAAATTCGGACAGGCACATCGCAACACATGGTGACACATACCGCAACACATAACACAGAACAGGCTGAGTGTATGGCTATATGCCACATGTCACGGCATACATACTGTATGCCGCGGCGTATAGACCAATTCCTAACTTGATTTTGTGATGAAAATGCATGTAATTGACATGAGAATGCTCATGGTTTGTGTCTACTATGTAATAGATAAATATATAATTTTCTTCTATTGTGTATTGCTCTTATATTATGGTTTGATGATTTTGTGAATCAAGTCTTTAGCTGAAGCTTTTCAAACGTTTTATTTGATTGCTATTTGGTGTATGTGATTGTGGTGATCTTAGTAATATTCTCCTGTATATGGAGGATATACTGGGAGGTTACATGCTTCATACTTAAATACTGATCTTTGTGGATTTATAGCTATGGGTTCTGACTTTATTTGTTCATGTTTTAGGCTATCTTCTAAAATATTAAGTTTTTGGTACTACTATCGAGGTTTTAGAGGAGTCTCTTATTTCTAGCAACATAGTTTCTCCTTTAGGACTTTCTTTTTTAGCCTTAAAGTTCTGACGTGTTTTCTCTATTTTGAATATGATTCTATACTGTACAATGATATAGGTTGTTCCCTTCTTCTAGGTTCCGTTACTTCCTATTTCCATAACAAGGCTTCTCTATAATTATTATCTTAAGTCTGGTAACATAGTTTAGGAAACAATCAAAATAGATTGGTCGTTCAAACAAGTTTGACTGAATAATGCCAACTATTGATTTTTGAAAATCCTTTCAAATCTTCTATCTCTTAAACAAATGAATATAGGTTTGTCCAAACCTAATCTAAAATTAGATTTAACTATAACCTGTATCTTGCCTATATGTATCTAATTATACTTATCTTTAAATTTTATAACTGTTTCTTCTGGCATCAAATATATATATATATATATACTATCTTTCTTTGTTTATTCCGATCTCTTTTTCAGTTTAGGTGACATAAGAGAAATCAAAACTAGTTGTTTTGTAAATCTCTTTTTCTTTAAAGGTAGGCATTGACTACTTTTCTTATGAAAATTACTAAAATCTACTAACAAATTACAAGTTACTCTATGCAATTTTTTTATCAATTAAGTTCAACAACTAAAAATTAGTTATTACTTTCTATTAGATAATGACTAATTTTATAGGAAAAATAACTAACAAAATAATAAATTATAAGTTGATCTGTACAAATTTTTTTATCAGTGAAATCTAACAACTAAAAATCAGTTACTACTTTATTTTGAAAAATCACTACTTTTCCTGAAAAAATGAATAGAACTAAATTGAAAATAACAACTACTTTTTTATGAGTATAGTTTAATATTGCAAATATGACTACATTAGTAGAAATGATTGACTACTTTAATAAATCAAATAACAACTTTTATTAATTGAAATGATAATAAAATTTTAAAAAGTGATAGCTAGCGAAAATTTTTTTTATGCCAAGTACATAATAGTATAAGACTACATCACCATTTTTTTGATTGACCCTAAGGATAAACCTTATAAGTTTAACAATTCATCACTAGCATCAATGTCAACTATGCTCATTTTCTCTTTTTTTCTTTCTCTTTAGGGAAAATGACAATTAAGGACCCCTTACGGATATTAATCTCAATTGATGACTATAAAATATGAATATCTCAATTAAAAACTATTGGGATTTAAAAAATTGTAGATGATCTTAAATGCCCCTGAGAAAAAAATAGCAAAATACCTGTGCGCACAGCTCTATTTCTTCATCCGTTTCAGCGTCTCTTTCTTTCTCCTTTGTTCTTGTTCTTTGTCGTTCCTCGACATGTCCATATTTGCTTTAGTGTTGTGAACATATCATGCTAGATTTGGGATTGCTGTAGTTCATCTCTGTTAGAGCTTTATACTCTTTCCTCCAGCTTAGCTTCACCCTTCTCAAATGGTAGTGACATTGCCACTGTCGGTAAGAAGATTGATCGACAAAGCTGAAGAAATTGTTGATGATGGGCATGCCATCAAGAGAATTAATATACTACGAAGAGATTATTTAGAGCAAAAACTTGCAACCTAGGAATAGGGAATGTAGGATTGATTATTCCAACAAATGAGGAAGAGAAACTCTCTGTAAAATATAAAAATGATGTCTACATGTAATGAAATCAGTGTAATATAATGCTAACATCTATTTTAGGTTTAAATATATGCACGTGTAAATGATGTCAACACATAAGACTATTGAAGTCACTAATATCGCATGGAAATATTGCTACTGTAACTAATGAAAATATAGAATCTCACTTGGGAATAGATTTTTCCCTAGTTTTTTATATTGTGAAGTGTAAATGCTATCATAACATAAAACTCACTTTTAAGATATTCTAAGGCCGCTTGTGAAATACAAACATCATTTAAGAAGTCACTAACTTCAGTGAAGAATATAAATACTAACGTAACTTGTTAAATTCCACTAACTCGACTGAATTGGAATCCACTAATATCACTTGGGAATTTACTAATCCAACTTGAAAAAATGACTAACGTATATTGTGAAAATATGAAACCCCACTTAGGAATAGATTGTTGAAGAAAAAATGACTTATCCAAATTGGGATCCAGTAATATCACTTGGAAATCCACTAATACAACTTGAGAAAATGCCTAACATATATTGTGAAAACATGAAACCATACTTAGGAATATATTGTTTAAGAAAAAGTGACAAAGTATTGTTAGTAGACACATGAAAATTTAAGTTTTTCAGACTCTGATCCAATTAGTAAGGAACAGAGTATAGTTAAACTCAAGATTAAGTAAATTAAAATACAACTCCATGTTAAACAATCTATTCCCAAGTGGGATTTCATATTTCACAATATACATTAGGCTTTTCCCAAGTTTGGTTAGTGGATTTCCAAGTGACATTATTAGATCCCAATTTAGACAAGTCACTTTTTTTTTAAACAATATATTTTGAAGTGGGGTTTCATGTTTTCACATATATGTTAGGCATTTTTCCAAGTTGGATTAGTATATTCCTAAGTGATATTACTGGATCTTAATTTGGATGAGTCACTTTTTTTTAACAATACCTTCCCAAGTGGGGTTTCATGTTTTCACAAAATACGTTAGCTATTTTCCTGAGTTGGATTAGTGAATTCTTAAGTGATGCTAGTGGATCCCAATTCAGTTGGGTTAGTGAAATTTAACAATTCATGTTAGTATTCATATTCTTCATTGAATTTAATGACTTCTTAAGTGATATTTGTATTTCCATAAGCAGCCTTAGAACATTTCACGAGTGAGTTTTATATTATGACAACATTTAAACTTCAAAGTTTGAAATATTGTGGAAAAATCTATTCCTAAGTGTGGTTCTATGTTTTTACTAGTTACAGTAGCAATATTCCTGTGCTATATTACTGACTTTAGCAGTCTTATGTGATGACAGCATTTACACATGTACATATTTAAACTTAAAATAAATGTCAGTATTATATTACACAATTTCAATATATGTAGATGTAACACTTGCCCCAAGTGTTATCCAAAAATCACACAATTCAAATGAACTAAATGTGGTTAAGGAATTAATCCTAAAACTAACTTAGGAAACAAACCATTTAAATCACTAAGCAAATACACAATTGCAAATTAAATATTTAAAGCCTTTAAAAAATTTATAGGTTCTACCTATAGCACACGGGAGCAAGTTAGACAAAAGAAGGGTAAAAATATGCTGTCATGACAGCATTAAATTGCTGTCATGACAGCCCTCCCGAGTCAACTTCAGGGAGGCACCGTTTTGTCTTTTGATCTCCGATCGAAGAAATTTTAAAGCTCACACGTTACATTCAAAGAATAATATAAGTGTACCAAATTTCAAAAAGATCCAATGGTCGGATTAAAAATTAGACATGTTATAAATTTGGTCACTTTTGCTGTCATGACAGCCATGACAGCTAAAAGTCATGACAGCACTTCCGGACTAACTTCCGGAGTACACCATTTCATCATCCGACCTCCAATCGGAGTGATTCCAAAACCTACATGTCACTTTTAAAGAATAATATTAGCATACAAATTTTGAAAAGATCTAATGGATGGATTGAATTTTATGCAGGTTACAATATCACTACTGTAGCTGTCATGACAGCAATGAAATGCTGTCATGACAGCACCTCCAGACCAAATTCCGGAGTACGCTGTTTCTCCATCCGATATCCGATCGACATGATTCTAAATCTCACACGAAGCTTATAAAAGGTATTACTTGTGACCCAAAGTTTAGAGAAATCCAACGGTCGGATTAAGATTTGGACACCCAGATGCAAAAGTGCAGCTTTTTGGTAAAAACCATTTTTAAAATTGTCCAAATCTCTTCTTAATGGTCACAAACCTGTGGGAACACTTTGGACACGTCAAATAAGACTAAAAACACCTGATAGAACATTCAAATGATGGAAAACCCCCATACATCAAATTTGACCACCCGAGTACCATTTCTCAAAATGGACCCTAAACCCCCAAAATGCACAAATCATACAAGAATGGTCACAAATCAATCCAAATACCATGTATTTATATAAATACATATGCTAAACATTTTCATTTGGCTCAAAGCTCCTTGTGGGCCCACGCACCCACTCTCTCTATACAAGGTGTATGCTTGCCCATAGCACACCATTTGCAATGCAACCACTTTGCAATTACTTATAGAATCACACACACACACACACACACATATATATATATCAAAATAAATATCTGCTTGTAATAGAAACTTGATCTACTAAGTAAATCCATCAAAATCACACACCATAACCAAGTTTCCTAACCACAAATCTACAAACAGACAAAAATTCATACACAAGCACACAATCTACACATATTCACACACACACACATAATCATATCCTACTAGCACCCTAATCCTAAATACATTACAATATATTTGCTTAAAAGAAAGGGGTTGCAGTTCTTTACAAATCACAAGCAAACCTTAGCTTTGCTCCTTTCCCCGTCCACCACTGGATCCTTCGCCTGGACCTAGAATATTGAAAACAAAGGGGTGAGACAACCACAGTTTCAGTAACAGAGAAATCTACATTGATTATTACAAAGTAAGGCATAATCAAATAAACGAATAATAAATTCAACATAGTATATAATTTAGCCATTTAAAATGCATGAATGCATGACCTAGGCCAGTATGGCCTTTCATGACCAACAAAATGCCCCTTCGCACTCTTTAACTCGCAGGTAAACCTTATACCTACTTGTACCTCTACAGGCACAAAACATAATCTAAGACATGATCTAATCCACCGAACCGCCTATGCCCCTTCGACGTGAATCTTGAGCAGTCAAAGCTAACTCCCTCTCAGAGCCAGCTCGACTTACTCTCTATGTAAGGGTTACCTTGGCCTAGGCACTCAACCTCACACTTCATATGTCAGATTTCCTCCCCCACTGAGAGGTGTCGAACACTCAATACACTAACCACTTTAGCGCACTGAGCCCACAATACGTAAGACAACACTGAGTACTGACAGTGTGCCATAGAATATCAAAAATCCACACCTTCTCATTGGTGAACTCCCACCGAGATCATGCCTTTTACTCTTGTCTACCTTTCCTGAGTATTGACCATTTAACACTCTAAAGTAGTATAACATTTATAAATCTCGTTTCCATAAAAACATTGTTATTAAACAATTAAAAAACATATTTGCACTATAATCAAAGTAGTACCCCATAGCCCCTTATAAAGCACATTTAATTTTTTAAAACATGTAATGCATGATAGCTAGTAATATTTATTCAAAAATAGCTAAAACAAAGTAATAAAAAATATAAATTTCCCTGTTACCTTAACCCTTTGGTACCAAAAGGGTTCCTCTTGTACAAAATAGGGCTCGGCTTGTTCCTTACTTCTCAATAAGTTCTACCAACAATTTCCTACAACATATAAGTGATCCACATCACTTATCATGACAAATAGCATTAATGAAGACTATAACTCATACCACACCACTTGGGTCAATGAGTCATAATCCACTCTAATGGTCCATATATTAAACCAACCATTCACATAGTATCACTTAACCACTAAAACCATTTATTAGCTATCATTAGGCTAATTTCCAATTTATATAATTTTTTATCAATTAAAAACCTTTACTTAGTGCCACCAACTTTCATCATTAGCCCTTATAATGAAAACCAAACCTTAATTTAAATCTTATTAGGCTCAAATAGCAAAATTATAACTAAATCAATAAGCTTAAACCATTGAAGAGCAAAAACCCAATTTCTCAGGGTTTATTTTGTGCCCAGAACACCTCTTTTCATCCAATTATCCACTCAAAACATTAGATCACTATATAGAAACTCAAAACATGCTCCCTAGGATCCAAAGAAACAAAAGTTTACAAGAATAAAGCTTTTAGGATTAAAATCCAAAATTCTCCTCTTCCAAAAATTGAAGAAAATCAAGAGAAAGAGAAGAGGATTAAAGTAGGGAGTTTACCTATCATGTAGCCGAGCTCGCAACGGTCGCAAAGACTCCTAGATCTGAGCCTAACTCCCTCTCTTTCTCCTTCTTCTTCCTCTCCCCTCTCTCTCTCACGCGTTCGGTTCCTTATTTTTCTTTGTTTTACGTTTTTTTGCGTGCTTTCACTCTTAAAAACTGATGCTAAAACATTTTGGGGCAAATTACAAGAAAGGGCCCAACATTTTTTATTTTTGCACAAAAGCCCGGGTCAACTTTGATAATTTTTCCCATAGTTAAAAATCAAATAAAACCAAACTTTTGCTTAGTAAAATTCAAACTCTGGACCTCTATCAAATTATTTTAAATTTTAATTTAATTATAGATATTTTATTTTATTTTTAAAATAAATTTGAGTCTTAAAATTTTGGGATGTTATAGTAGACGTCATTTTATGTTTTACAAAGAGTTTCTCTTCCTCATTTATTGGATTAACCAATTCTACATTCCCCGTTCCTAGCTTGTAAGTTTATGTTTTAAACTGTCTTTTCATCACAGCATATTCTTTCTCTCGATGACGTGTTCATCATCAACAATTTCTTCAACTTTGTTAATCAATCTACTCTCCGACAGTGGCAATGTCATCACCATTTGAGAAGGGTGAAGCTAAGCGAGAGGAAAGAGTACAAAGCTTTGGTAGAGATGAACCAAAGAAAATCCTAAATCTAGCATGATATGTTCACAATACTGGAGTTAATATGGACATGTTGAGGAATGATAAAGAATGAGAATGAAATAAGAAAGAAGGAGAAGCTGAAACAGAGTAAGAAATAGAGCTACATGCACAGGTATTTTGCTATTTTTTTCTCAAGGGCATTTAAGATCATCCATAATTTTTTAAATCCCAGTGGTCCTTAACTGGGATTTTCATATTTTATGGTCATGAATTAGTATTAATGTCTTCAGGGGGTCCTTAATTGTCATTTTCCCTTCTCTTCATAGGAAAACAATCTTTTCATGCCTAGATTTATCAAAAATCTTAACAACGAAGTTTCATCTTTTAATATAATGAAACACCAAAAAGTGTCTAACTTCAAGCCCATACTTAAGACTACTTTATCATACCAATCAAGTCAATGCATTTTAGTTCAAACAAAAATTAATTTTCTCAACCATTTTAGTTATTTTTTTAGGCCAAACCATTTTAGTTATTTTCATAACCCATTATAGGGTTCTCATAATTTTCTCAACAATTTTCACATATCACAATAGTCATTTCCTCAACCATTTTAGTCATTTTCTATATTATAATAGTCAAAGAAAAATCATACAATATTCAACAATTTCATTAAACAAAAATAATACTAGGAAAAAGCAATGATGATACCATGTCTTAGTATTAGAGTTCTTAATTAAAGCCGGCCCTTGAAGGGCTAGAGCCTAAATGGGCTGGCCTTATTAAGTTTGATTATACCTTAAGGCTCTATTTTGATCAACCCAATCCTAACCCTTAAGACTAAAGGGTCAGCCTTATATTTTTTTCATTTTTCAATTTAAAATTTTTTAAAAGAGCATATTTAAAATTTCAAAAAAGTTATTATACATAACATTAAATCTAAAAAACAAATTTAAGTCAATACCTACAACAATAAATTTAAATCAAACAAAAAACAACATCACAAAATTAATACTGATAACAATTAAACTTTGCTAACACTATCATTTAAATCTTGATGATTTTTATTGTCATCAATATCAATATAATTTAATCATTTTCCTTGTGGAGTCTCATTGGTGGCAAAATAATTAAGTTTTTCATGTATTTTTTCTTCACCTTCGTGAAATGAGGCTATGGTTTTAGAATTAGTATAGTATTTAATTTTTAATATTAAAATTAAAAAAAATTATAAAAGGGCTTAAAAGGGTAGGCCTTTTTATTTTAGGACTTAAAAGGGTCATTTTACACTCAAAAGTACTAGCCTAGTCTTGAATTTTTTCAAGCTTAAAAGGGTTGGTTCAATAGGCTCAGCTCTAATTGATGGCTCTAACTAGTATCTTAGTTGCAAAAGGCAAAATCTCCCCATACTTCATAATTCAATGACTCTAATGCTACTAAATAGCACATCAGACCTTTTAGAAATAGAACTTGTGTTGAAAAATCTATTAAATAATATAGTTCGAGTCATGCCCAAAGACAATATATTCAATAGTTATTCTATCACACAAAGTGAACATGATAACTTTTCATGATTAAATGAATCCTTCTTAAAAAAGTAGGATGGCAAAATAATAAAAATATACATATAGGAAATAAGAACTTAGCATGTAATATCCCAATTTCTATTTTCAGGATTTAAAAGCAACATTATGATGAAATCATTCAATGGTAATTGGAAATTATCAATTCAAGTAATTATTTGAATAAAAAGAATTTACATAAGAATAGGTTAAATTTTGAGGACTTAATTCTAAGTCATAGTCCTTAGAAAAAAAAAGAAAATAAATAAGGTCAAGAGAAATTAAACTAAATTATTTAAGATATTTTTCTAACTTAACATAATATAAGTATCTTAATGTTATGAAAAATTTTTTTGAATAAAATATATAAACTTAGCTCAATCCTTTCAATTTTTAGATTGTTTGGGGAAATATAATAAATATATATATATATATATTTATAGAATTTAAAAGAAAGGAGAGGAAGAAAAAGAAATTAAATTTATTTTATGCTAATGCAGTGAGATGAGATTAATGATAATATTTGATGTTGAATTGAATTTATTTTGAGAAATGAGACTTTAAGGAAAATAAATTTGTTAGTGATAATATATAGGATAAGGTTTGAAATAAAAACATTGGACAAAATATTTATGAGGAAAATAAGTTTACTGTCAAAGTATTCTATTTGGATTATTAATGTTTCAAGCAAATATGATGTATTAGACTAGATGTTTTTATTGAATGAAATAGATTGCACTAGTAATAATTGTGTAAGCATGATCGCCGACTATGTTCAAATTGTGGCAGGAGAGTTTTGTACAGATTTGTATGTGATATCACATAGTATTACACCACCTTGCACTGGTGGTGGATATGTAAGGGCTCGACTTAATTACCTTTCGCTGGGGAACTAGCATCATGGCAAATGACTATGAAAGTCAAGGGTAATATGTAAAGTCCATTTGACTTTATCCACACATAATCAAGAGATTCCAAGAAAAACCTCTGAATTAGATTGTTTAAGCTCGAACTAAAAGTTATTTTGAGGTAAAAGGAGCATAGAAGGATAACAAATATAAGCAAGTACAGAAGCAAACAAGGTCAAAAAAACATCTCAATCTAAACTAACCAACATGCGGGGTATATGTGTAACCTCTCTTAATATCTATATGACATTAGAATAGGTTATCACATTCACCACTACTAGATATAGAGTTATAAGAAAAAATAATTATTTTAAAGGTTTGGGATCCCAGGACTCTTTTTTAAACTATTCAAAATTATTCACACACAAAGCAATGCACAATGAAAGCTAATATGCTACATTCTTAACCCTCAATGTATTAATTAAAGTCAAACAAACAATTTCACAAGAGGGGCCGTGTGCCGCAACATGTGGTATAGAGCTATGGGCTCACTCTCTATACCATATATCGCGACGCATATGACAGACTTTTATTGTCATATAATAGTTCACAGATGTGAACTTCTAACATATGCCATTTTCATATATGATGTTCAATCAAAGTGATTCAAGCACTCACATAGAGCTTATTTGATAAACTATCTAATGAGATAAGTTTGGACATGATCTAATAATCCAATCTTAATTTAGACACATAGATGTAAAAAGTCACTTTTTTCAAAAATTCGACACCTAAGGTGTTTAAATCTCACACTTTAACTCATTAGACCACTTTGGGTTTAGAAACAAGTTCAAAAAGACCAAATATACTTGATTAACCAATAATATTGCCACAAATACACCTACAATCACATTTGGCCATTAAATTATCCTTTTAACACAAAATAAGGCCTATATTTCACAATTTCACATATACACTTTCTCGGCCAAATTCTCCATATAATCACTACTTATACACATATAAATATATTCACATATGATACAATATTAACCCCAAATCACATTTCACCACTTGACACATAGGCAGGGCTAAGGTTTACAAATCATCACATATCACAACCAAAACGTGCATATACATCCTGTGGCAACTTAAATCACTTATAGATTTACAACCAAAACAAATTCATTACACACTCTTATATTAACATAGTTGTAGCACTATTACGCTAGTCCAAAGTCTTTTTCTTTTCTCAGCTTACAATCTGAACCTGTAAAAATATGACTACAAGGTGAGATAATAATTTCATTAATAGAATAACTCAACACTACTAATTATCACACATAGCTGTAAATAAGTAATGCTTTATTTATAAATATGTAAAGCCATTTAAACATAAGTTATTTCTCATAAAATCATTTTCGCATCAAATTATCTCCACTAGCATGATCATCTATCATCCAAACCTTCATATCACCCCAACCAAAACCATAGGCCTTATTAGGCCAATCATATACTCATTGACTTGAACGCACCTTTAATGGTAGAATCACCTAGTTAGAGGTATTCTATTCCACTCCTAGACTATGGTTTCCCTTATCACATGATGATCGGGGTGTTATTACTCCAACACTGCATTGCATTGATGTTAAGGAGCATAAATTTCTAAACATCATACCCTATATGGATATTAAGGAGATAATCTCTAGTACCGTACCTCACTAGACATTAAGGAGATGAAACTCTCCAACATTATACCCTGTCGGGCACTGAGAAGAATAAATGCTATGTAGACTTTCATTACTCCCTACAGGTGAACTTTTACCCGCTATCATGATCATGCTTATATACAAACCACATATTTATATTCTGATCCATATGTAAACATTTATTTACACATATGTTCTAGTTCATTTTCATGCATAAAACACCAATTTCACATGTACAATTTTGAAAACAATTACAAGTAATAACACTATTACTTACTAACAGTTGAGCTAGATAATCAAATAGAGTAAGCTATTTGGTTATCTCAACCTTTCTATTACTAAAAAGGTTACCCCTAGATTTCTTTAACCACTGACTATCACCACACATGCTTCCAAATCACCGAAGCACATATAACATCAAACTACATAAAATTAGCATTATTAGTCAATTTACAAATTGACTACCAGTACTAATTATCATTAAAGATTATAGTTAACTATTTATTTCCTTTTACTTAGTCAATTTAGATCTCTCATACCCCAATCAACCTTTCTATCATTTCTTCAAATTCCAACATGTCCCACCCATAATTTTAAACCCTTTTGTTACCATCTTAGGGCTATCTCAAACTTACAGCCTTAAAGCTTTATCATTAATTGCAAAATAGTGGCAAAACCTTAACTTAACTCTTGAGCATCTTTTTATTAATGAAAGGTAAAAAAAATTCCCTTAAAACTTCCCGATTCAATTTCTTTATAACTTATACTAAGAGAAATTAGGGTAGAATTTGAGCTAAAGCTAGTATGAAACTTAATCGGTAAGTTATTGGTTGAAAATTTCTCTTGAGGCTTCAAAACTTCTTGCCCCAGTAAAGACTTGTCTTCTCTTCCTCTTCTCCATGCATTTCCTCTCTTCTCCTCTTTGATTTCATGATCTATCCACGTAACTATTAATCAAGACTAGTTTTAAGGATTGAATCACAAATTAGTGTATTTACTTAGAGGTTTGTGCATTAGATTATAAGTTGTTACTAGATTTTAATCACTATCACCCAGTCTTGATGGTCATTAAGATACCTTCACATGTTTTTGTCTTTGAATCTAAAAAAGGTGAGGAAGAAGAAGGATGGAAGAGGTGGATTTTAATCTTAGGAAGTTACTTTAATGTTTGGTTGATTCTTGCACATTTTCTCTTTATTTTCTTCAAATTTAAATCAAACATAAACATTTAATTTCTTTCTTAAACTTTCAAATTCAACTCTAAAATTTTAACTTGTCATGACCATTAGCTTGACTTAGTTGCAAATTGCTTGTCCTTTGAGGATAGAATATCTTAGGCTGCTCTCACTACTACACTTTAGTTTCTTTGAGAAGCTTGACATGACTTAAGGCCTTTCAACTGGTGCTGTTGCTGTGAAGTGATGAGGCTAATCGTACACATATCAAAATAATACTAGTTTTAACCTTAATATAGTAGAGGGTCAACTTTAGGTCATCTCCTTAGTAAATGTCTAAAATTTAAAAGTGAGGATATTGAGTAAACAAATTATCCAATAGTTTAAGGGTTCAAACTACATCAAGTTATCTAAAAAAACTTATGCAAACTAAGCTAAAGGAAATGGATAAATTACCCTATGTTAATTATAGAGAATCTTAGATATTCAATGTTAGAGATCTTATTGCCCACTAAAGTGATTAAATGAGGCTCCCTTTCTCACTAGGTTAGGTTCCACTTAGGTCAATTAGACCTAGTTGGATTAGCTAGTTAACCTAACTTAATTCCCTAGATTAAGGTGAATTAAGCCACGACCAACCATCTAAATTTGGTTTTCTAGTGTGCATTCCTTAGACATAGCAACAATCAACTAAGAAAGAGACATGAATCATTACAAGATTATGCAATAACATAATTTAAGTCAATGAACAAATCAACAAGATTATATAAAGTCTATTTCAAGACAAATCATATCACATTAACTTAAGATTATCTAGCAATATGATATGGATGAAATTCATACTTTGAACAAGGCAAATGAGTAAACAAACATTCCTTCATTACAAAAGATGATGATCTCAAATTATAGTTCATGAACTAATCAAAATGAAACTTAAATCTAGTATTATAACTTGAAGTAAAATGAAGAGAATCTAGAGTTATAATATCCTTAACCAATTGAAGAAGGTGTAAACTCTATCTCTTCCGTCTCCCACCTAGGAATCCTCCATGATCTCTAGCCTTCCATCACCATAGTTGAAGCCATTAAGGTCTTCCACATTTAGATGAAACTCTTGCCTTCTCCCATAGTTGATTTGAGCCTTCAATCCTTGATTTCTTTAGAGGGCTTGGATAAGATTGAGAAGAGGAGAAGAATGAAAGTGGTTTTATGTGATTTGGATGAGAAATGAGAGAGATAAGAGTGATTGATTGGATAGGAAAATTGAAGAACAATTGAGAAAGTGAGAAAAAAATATTTGAATGTGATAAAATGAGTGAGAGATTGAATGGAGAGTGAGGAGCATGAAATTGGCTATGAGAAAATGAGAGAAAAGTGATGGAAATTTCTAAATTGGTTGTGGTCTTTAATTACTTGCACAAGTGGCCAAACTACTTAGTGAATTTGAAGGGAAATAGTTAATTATTTCAATGTAGACTTGATCTAACATAATGCACTATTCTAATAGGAAATTGGTTGCTTACCCTCAAAATTAAACTAAAGCTAACTCTATTACAATATAGGGCTAACCCTAAGTTATCTCTTAAGGAATGATCTTAGTCTAATTAAAAGTTATCTAGTGGAATAATTTACCTAAAGTTATAGGAATTTAGTTGCCTAATTATCTAAACTAATTACCTAATATGCAAGTAATTAAAATGCTAATTAAAGTGAGCGAAATGAACTTCCCTTTTCATAGAAGTAGAACCCTAGAGATTAGTTAATTTTGGACTCATTATTTTCTCATGATTAGGCTAAGCTAAGCTTCTCTTTCCTCTTGATTAAAGCTGTCATGACTTAAAAAAATTATCCTAAGCCAATCAACTTAATTAGCTAACTTTCCTATGTCTTAAATTAAAGTCCTTAGTTTAATTAACCAATTGGTGAAGAAATTAGCCAAATGGGTCACTTAGATCTCTCCCTTAAATGCCATATCCAAGACAAGGAATCAAGTAACTGTAAGATTATGTCAAAGTAGCCAACAACTCAAGTATTAACACCACAAGATTATGCAACATTAACATATGTAATTCATTAATTGAAAAAATACAAGATTATGTGGAAAACAAAGAGTGGCAAAAATCACCATAGCTGTCTAAGGAAGAATTAAATGAAACAATCCTTTCTTTTTATATCAACATGAAATTTAAATTAGAATTTACAAGCTAAGATGGTTAAACCCTATATTAAGGAATCTAACTATCTAGGAAAAAGAGAAGAGGATAGAAAATAAAAGAACTTTGCCAATTTAAAGCTCAAGACTCATTCTCCATTTTCATCTCTCTAGGATTCCACCAAAGAAATTAGCCAATCTTTATTATGTTTAAGAACTCTAGTAATTGCTTGTGAAGGCTTAACTCCATAGCTTTTAAATGATAGAAATGAGCTTCATCCTTGTAAAAGTGGGAGACATGGAACGAAATTGAAGAGGGAAGAAGAATGGTGTGACTTTTGTGAAGTTTTTATGGATGAATGTGGAGTAATGGGTGTTGGAAAAATGAAGAAAGTAGAGAGAAGGTGGAGAAAATGAAGAATAAGATGAACTAGAGAAAGAGAATGAAAGAGATTGAAATGTGTGTCATGAATCTGAAATTGAGGAATGTGGGACATGCTTAATGAGTTTGGCATCAGCTGAACACAAATGAAAAATAGAAAAAGAAGATAAAAAGGAAATGGGAGTCTTGTCACATTTGCAAGGTAGCATCCTCTTATTGGCTTGTAGATGATTCTAATATATGTCTACTTTTCCATGTGTCATTCACATTTTTCAAGCTAATTTAATCCCTTAAATGAAGTATAAAAAAACATTCAAACCATCAGCTTTAACCTCAAGGACTATTGACTTTAATTACCCAATTGATGTATAAGTCACATGCCACCTATTTCACATAAATCACATAATTCAATTAAATAACAAGTGACATAATAAAATCTAATTAATGACTAGAATTAAATTCAAAATTAGAAGAGAGAATTAATTAAAATAATTGAGTTTTAAGTTGTACAAAATTATATAAGAATTTTCACACAAAGGTAAATCGAAAATTAGGTTAAACAAAGACACTTTAGAAAGTATTGACTTTTATTTAATTACTCTCAAACTAAAATAAATTTTAAAAATATAATTTAGCCACTCATCAATTGGGCATAAAATTTACCTTTTTAATTTTTCTTGTACATTTTCTTAAAAGTTTATTTTTAGACTAAAATACCCCTGGTGCACTAAACCTAAACTCTTAGGCAATTTTCTAAATCTAATTCAATGAGTACACTTTAAAGTGATAAAACATTAATAAAAAAAAGTCCTAATTGACAAATAAAAGTGTGTAACAAATGTGTTCTATCACATTCCAAGCCTAATTTAGGCCTCTCTATGTTTGATTATGTCACGCTAATAATGAACTTTGGAAGCTCTCTTCAATTGCCTTGAGTTATGCCTTCGTTTTTCATATGAATTCACCTTCTCAGAATTAAATCAAATAATCAAATAACCATAGTGTGACATTTATTTAATTGGACTAAGCTAAGAATATTTAATTCATCTAAAGTATTAAAATGACTAAGGAAAAATGAATATGAAAGCCTCATAAGACACAGATGTGGACAAACACACACTTGAACTAAAATCAAAGGCTAATTGAAAACCTTTAGGGAGACAATTTTAAAATGTTATCTTTTCCTAATAACTTTCAACCTACGATGAATCAATAAAAATTAATTAAACTAATCATCTTAGCTCATTGAAAGAAATAAATCTTTAGCTTAACTCTAATTTGGTGAAAAAGTGCATTTAATGACCAAATTACCCCTTAGGCATGTAATTTAACATTTAGTCAAAATTGCACTTAGAATGTGATATGAATGTATATGGAGACTTTTGATGTGTATAAAATAGTCCTAATGAGCTAATAAATGTGTGTAAATAATATGTCTTATTAGGAAACAACATAGCCAACCATTTCATTTATTTGATCATCATTTTAATTTTCTTTTGCTTGAATTTTCTCTTTTATTCATTGAGTTTCAATGCAAGGGATGAGCTAGACATAATCTGGACAAGACTCAACACTACCTATATCTCTAAATTCTTCACTCAAATTCAAAATTAGAAAGATACACATCTTAGATTTAATTCAAGACTAGTTTCAGAATTTTTAGACAAGAAAAGTGTTCTTTAGAAATTTTACAAGACAATTGGGTCTAGGAAGCATTACTAGAGGAGTCCAAAATCTTGAGCTAATTTTGAGTGAGCATATCTCTATCCCTTTATGTCCAAATTAGTTGAGTATTATCTCAAACTTTTCTTCATTGTCTTAGCTTAGTTTCTTGTGTATTTCTCATTTTCCTTAATTTGCCATTAACCTATAAGGAGTGTTAGAAACTTATAGGGTCATCTTGGGAAAATTCTAACTTTTCAGAGTTGTTGATCATATTGTTTGATTTTTTGGGAGCTACTGGGAATTATTTTTGAGCTGAAAGTTTTATAGAGTATTCCTATACATTGTGGTTACATCATATAAAAATTCTAGACGATTTGGACATGAGTAAATGTGAATGAATCTTCAAAGTGTTAGTGCCAAAACCTTCAAAAATTTGGATAGAAGCTTAAATGAGAATTTCTAACTCTCCACTACTCCAATTTGGGTGATTTTTGTTTCTAAATTTTATTTGGCATATTAGCTTCATTTTTATCTATTTTGTGGTTTTGCTAATTATATTATTAAAGATAAACTAAAGTCTCTTTAGTTTCTCTCCTCCTTTGACATCATCAAAAAGATAAAGTTCAACCTAAAGTAGAATGTAACCTTGCTCAAATAAAGGCTTCTAAGATTTTTCTATCAAACATAAAATCTAGAGAAGGGTTGAGAGGAATTGGGGTTTATGATAGGTATAGGATCAAGAGGTTCTTCTTGTTCTAAAATGAACCTTTAATAGTTTACTGTTACCCTTTGTCTTCATTATTCTAGTAGCTTTCAATAACCATTTTCTCAATTGCTTTCTTATTTTGTTCCTCATTGATAGTCTCTTCAACTAAAATATGTTACGAATATTGGGAAGGTTTGGTTTGTCTATATTTAGAAACATATTTCTTCCTCTGAAAGGTTCTAGTAATTGATTATGCAAAGGGAAGAATAGGAGGTGAGGCAAAAGATTTTAGAATAAAGGAAGGGGTTGTAGGTTCTCTAACTTGCTTAGTGAGTTCACCAAGTAATTTTTTCACACTAATATCCATAATGTCTTCTTGAGTATATGCTACTTGGAATGTTAGAGTTCTTGAGGATTTTATTAAAAAGGGTAGTTTTGGGTTAAGCATACCATCAAAAGGGTATGTGTCTGTTTGTTTTTCTTGATGACCAAGGTTTTCAACTTGAGACTTCATTTGAGGATTTTCTATTTGGTTTTAGATCTCAACTTCTTTAGTGGATTGAAGTTGGTTTTATGATATGAGAAGGTTTTAGGTTTCCTAGTCTTAGGTTTTTAGAAATGAGGCTTATGAAGAAGGTATTTAGAATGGTGATAGTAGAGAAGGTGTACCTATATTGAGTTTGGTTTTAGCTTTTAGAGAGGCTGTAGGAGTCTTAGAGGTTGGGAAGAGGAGACTTCTTGAGCAAACCTTATCTAAATCTCGATAGTCTATCTTCAAATCCTTGCCCTTCAATTATACCCAAATGTTGAATGATCTTGTCCAATTTGCTATTCAAATACAACATAATCACTCCTAAGCTAGCAATGTCACTTTTTAAGTGTACTACTACTTGATCCAACTTGCCTTTAATTCTATTTAGTACTTTGTAGAGAAATGCAATTGATATTTCTCCTTAAGGCACTGGTAGTAATAGTAGAGCTTGTTGAGATGATGTAGGTTGCAAGGCTTTAACAGCAACTTTCTTGCTTTTCATTTTTCTCTCCAATTTCTTCATTTTAGTAACATTTTCATTTGAATCATCACCTTTCTAACTAGCTTGAATTTCATCTTATAGGGAGTTGTGTCCTTAAATTCCTTAGGCTCTTTTATAATACCTTCCAAGTGTTTGACATGGAAATGCTTAAAGATTGCTGATATTACTATAAGAAAGAATAGATTCCTATCCCATTGCTCCTCCTCTTTTTTTGTGTCAACCCTTGACATATACAACATTTTGTTGAGAATGTAGTGATACATGTTGATCTTCTTCTTCTTAATTAGTTGTGTTAATATTTCCACTTCAAACTTATTGCAATTATCGAAAGTGGTTTTTTTCATGGATAAAGAATCAAAATGCCACATAAGCCAGCATCCTGTGCTTGCAAGGAAAAGTTATAAGTTTAAAGATATACCTAGGCTTTGTTACCTCCTCTAGCATCTCCTCAGTCATCATAATTATCTTGTATTTTTCTTCTATTAAATGAAACTTGAGATAATTCTTTTGTGATACTCTATCAAATTCTTACAACTCAACATCATTTGGATTAATGTCCAGAATATAAACCAAGCTTTTAGAAGTAAGAAACATGAAACAACCTATCATAATAGATTTGTACACTTTTCTAGTTTATTCCTTACTAAAACTATAAACTTTCACCACCTCTGGAGAATATTCTAATTCTAGCTCTATTAACCCCTTGTAATCCTTAATATACTTGTCTATCTCAAAGTTGTGACTCCTAAAGAGTTATACTTTGACTAGCAGCTAAAACAATATTGAGAAGTACTTGTTGAAATTGGAGACATGTTTTGGATTTAGCAACTTTTCTTTTTTCAAGGGAGCTTTAATCATCTTTCTTGGAAGCACATTGTTGCCATCACATGATAGTTCTCTGCCAATCCTCATTAATTTAGCCTCTTCATGAGAAACTTGAGATTTATGAATAACTTATATTGTAGCTTCTCTTCCCTTTCTTGGAGTCCTTCTCTTTTTAGTTAGTTGAACTAAAGAATTCCCAGCTTCTTCAATTATAGCCTTAGTAAATTTCCTCTTCTTAGAGACTTCATTCCCTCTCTTCTTTCTAGTATCATTCTTTCTATTTTCTCAAACTAGATGAAACTCACTTGAGGGTAGGTTAAGTATGTAAAGAGGCTTAGAAGTAATTGGAGTAGAGAAGAAGTGTTCTTAGATGATGGGTAAATGATTTTGAGCACAAGAGTAGGCTTAGATTGCTCATAAAAGAAATTGGAGTTGAGAAAGAATGTAACAGACATTTTTAAATGTTATGAGTCACATTTAAAAATGAGAGAATGAAGCTTGATATATATGTATAGATATATATTTTCAAGCATGTTTTGGCATGTTTTATTCTTGAAATGTCTTTAATCCACTCTGAAGGTCATTTCATGCTTGGAACAACCTATTTCATGTTTGAAACATCCATATGCACATTTAACACAAGTTAAGACTTTTAAATGTATAACTATTTCATGCTTGAGCACCATGCATGATCATACTTAAAATGACATGGTGGAAGTACACTTGAATTCTCCCTTTTGTTTCATGCTTAACCCATTATGGGTTCTACACTTGAAATGGATAGGCCTCAAAATGGTTGCTCTTTATGACTTCTTCCATGCTTGAAAGCAACTTGCCTCTATACTTGAAATGGAATTATCCTTTAAGTGTGATATTTTGTGATCCAATCCATGCTCTGGACCCATTTCCTATCATGCTTGGATGAAATTAATGCTTTAAAGGAAAATTTTTGCGGAGTTTAATTCAAGTGTGAATTTTCCACTTTCACAATTGAAATGGCTTCCAAAGACTACTAATTTTTTATTTTCTGTTTATTACTTAAGTTGAGGATCATGCTTGGAATCACCCTAGTTTAGACTCTTTGAAACTCCAATTCAAACTTGAAACACCTTATTCTATGCTTAAAATGGAAGTTTCTTCAGACTTTATCATTAAAAGGATAAAAGCACTGAAATTCAAAGGTGAGATCCTATAAAATAATTCATAACCACTCCGAAGCTTAAGTTAGTAATACACAACATGCTAAAACTTAAATCGCAAGGTTAAGGTGAAGAAATGAATTACAATTTATTGAGACTTATCATTCCCAACTCTTTTCTTATGATGGTGAATTGTTCTTTAACTAAAGGCTTAATGAAAATGTCTATTGTAACATCCTAAATTCATGAATTTTAGAATTGAATGTTAATTAAGGAGTGAATTAGTAATTTAGTGTGTTATTAGGGGGTTAGATGGTGGAATGTTATTTTGACTCTTTGACATGTTACATTGACAAATTAGAGTGAAAAAATGCCATTACTACAAGAAACGCGTGAGTGTAGTGAGGAGTTTCCTCACTGTGCCACGTGCCATAGTGCATTGCACA
Source organism: Prosopis cineraria (assembly GCF_029017545.1). Lineage (NCBI taxonomy): Eukaryota > Viridiplantae > Streptophyta > Magnoliopsida > Fabales > Fabaceae > Prosopis > Prosopis cineraria. Next base: position 18,580,326 of record NW_026555341.1, on the reverse strand, counting down.
GAAAGTTGGCTAATAAGTACGCAAAGGGCTCGTGGAATTCAGAGGAAAAAGTGAGAAAACACATAAAAGGTGAGGAGAAGAGGAGGAGTCTTTACTAAGGCAAGCTATTTTAGGAGCTCAAGAGATATTTATAATCTGTTACTTATCAGATAAGTCTTGTACTGCCTTAACCTCTGATTCTACACTGATTTTCATTAGTTTATACTATTAAGAAACCGCATCTCAAAGTTTTAAAGGGTTGATTTCTTATCCAATAATAGAAAGACTCTTTAGAGTTAAATTAAGACTTTGTGATTGGTTTGAACTTTAGTGATAGAGCTTTTAAGCTGTAGATTCAAATTTGTTAAGTTTGAAAAGAGAAAATGGGTGAAATTTGAGAATAAGTATGTTAATATTTGCAATAAGTGGTGTTTGTGTGTAAAAGGTAGAAACGGACATAGGATAAATAGTTGGGAAGGTTTGGGTATTTAATTATTATAATTGATACTATTAGTCAATGTAACAATTGATATAAGGTGCCAATTTTGTGTACATTTTCATGTGTAAAATGCATTGGAATAGCAATGGGAATTTTGTGTGAGAAAATGTACCACAGGTAACCTTTCTTGAGAACAAAAGTGTTGATATAACCAAATAGTTTGTTATGTTTATTAACTATTATAATTGTGTAGAAGTAAATGTATAATTATGAATTCAATGTTTGAGTTTTTATGCATTATTTTGTAACATAAATGGTTTTGGCATGTAAAGTGGTTTTGAAATGCTTGCTAAATGACTGTTATTTTTAAATGAATCATATATATATATATATATATATGTATGTATGTATATGGTGTAAGATGTGAAAAAGTGGTAATTTACACATGTTAAGAGCATGATCATAGGGGGTAAAAGTTTACTCTAGGTATATGCGGATGAGTGTGTATAGAGATATAAGTGAACAAAGCTATATAGTTGGACTAACACCATAGGACATCTGATGCAACAAATTATATTGGGCTAGCATTATAGGACATCTAGTATAGCACTATATTATGACTATTACCATGGGACATTCAAACAGTCTGGAAACTCTTTAGTGCCCATAAGGGTATGGCTAAGTGTCAACAACACCCCTATGACGAGTGTGTGTGAAGGGGAAAACTATAGTTCGGAAGTAGAATAGAATACCTTTAACCAAGTGTTTTTACCACTAAAGGTGTACACAAGTCAATATGCGATTGATCCATTAGAGCTTATGGTTTCAAGTCAGGGAGCTTTAGAGGATTAGTAGATATATGATCATGCTAGTCTTTGTGATTGTGTGAAAATGTTCAGAAGAAAGAAAAATATGTTTATAATTGATATATACATACATACATACATATAAACTGTTATTGCAGTTTTGTTTACATATATGTGGTTATATGTGTTAATGAGCATTTTGTTTACTTCTATGCCTACTCTATCTCACGTAGCACTAAGACTTTTAAACAAGATAACATTGAGCACTGGGGCCTCTACAGTGCCAATATACCCAATAGATTTCCAAACAATGTCCCAATACTAGGGGACTCCTACCTTCTCACAATGATCATATTAAACATGCTTAAGGATTCTAACACATAGTCATAACATAGATTATTTATGAAAATGCTCATTTCTATTTAAATCATAGAGTTTTGCAAATACTTATACTTAAATAGCATTTAGCTTTTTAAAATCCACAACACTAAAACATAAGTTGCCATTCCATTTCACATAGTTTCTAATTCATCAACATTATATATTAATACTATACTAGTACCAATAAGAACATTAGTTTTACATAAACAATCACACAACCATCCAAATACACAAATAGGGAGATTAGACAATCCAATTACCTCAATCCTTTTATTACTAAAAGGGTTACCGTGATCACACAATAGCTTCACATGTGTCCACTAGCACCACAATGCTTGATCAAAGGCTAATCTATAAGGTTAAACTCTTAATTGTCAATTCACACATTAATTACCCCATTTTTAACATAATTAAGGGTCCATTATACTCAAAACCTTAATTTAGCCCCAACAATTCTTCCAATATACTTTATTAATTTAATTTAACACCTAAACACATAAACAACATCATTACATTACCCACATTGCTCTTAATCACCCAATTTCTACCTAAGGTTAATCCAAACCCTAACCAAAAATTCCAAATCACTATAAAATCTATTAATCTAGGTTTACATGCTTGATTTAGCTCCTCAAGACCTTATCGAAGCCAACGAGTTTAGCCATTAGCCAAGAAAACTCAAAATCAAAGCCCTAATAATACCTTAATCCTTAAAAAGTTTAAACAAAGGGAGAGGAAGAGGTGTAGGAAGCTTACTTAAAGTTAAATATTAATCCAAATGCTTCCAAAATGGTCGAAAAATCATGCCCTAGCTGCCACAAGTTCGTCCTTTATTAACTCTCATTTTCTCTTTATTCCACTTTTGGTTTTCAGTCTAATTTTGTAAACTGATAAGTGTAAAAATTTGCACACGTGTTGTGGTACATTAGCCTGCCCACCATAGCGCATGACATAGAGAGCTCCACACAAGTTTTACATCTCTCTCTATGCCACGACCAACTCACACTCTAATCCAGCCCTCTTTTAAGATTGTCCAAAAATCTATTATCTACATTAGTTTCCCAAAATATCATTAACCAAAGATTTACTTAATTTGAATAAAATACCCTTATAAACATTGAAAATTTCTAAAATTAAAGTCTAGGATGTTACACATGGCATACAGTGAACGCATATGCCTTTATGCCACATGCCACAATGCATAGATCATATTTTTCCTAAAAATTATTTTTTGGAGTTAGTTTCCTTACATGCATGGATAAAGTGATTCCATTATGTACTATCTTATGACTTGAGCATTTTTGGAAATGGTTTTCAAATGCTTTAACTTGGGATCCCAACCCTTTTGAAAAGATTTATAAAGTTTGTTAGATTGCGTTGAAGGTTGAATGGTAATGTCAGAAGGGCATTACATCTATAAATTGTTTAGTTATTAGCACAATGTCCTTTTTTTTGCACGTGATCTTTGAGAAAATAATGCCTCACATCAATATGCTTTATCCTTAAGTATTGAATTGGATTTTTAGGTAGGTTGATAGTGCTTGTGTTGTCACACTTGATTGGGACTTCTTTGATATGTGCTTCCAAGTTCTCTAATTGTTGCTTTAACCATAGCACTTGTGCATAACAACTTCTAGCAACCAAGTATTCAGCCTTACATAAGATAGAGTAAGGAGCCAATCATTTGTCTAGACTTAGCTTGATCTACCTTCTTTCCCTTCTCATTTTTATTCATTTTAATTAAGGAGATCATGGGAGTTTTGCTCATATTTGAACTGCCAAACCTAAATTTCCTTAGTAGCTCTTTTTGTGTACTTAATCTGACTTATGAAGATCCCAAGAAAGAGTTGAGTTCACCTATCATTGACATCTCAAACTACTCCTTTCTGATCAATCTTTATTGTAGCCTTTAGGGAGATTTCTTCATACTTCATTCTCCTAAAAGTCGGTACTGCCTTTTCTTAAGGTTGCATGTTCATCTCCTTATAGATCTTGAGTCTTCCAATTCAATCGTGTATATCTTCTAGAATCACGCTTGTTTTATCTGTGTCTAAACATCTTCTTGGATCCTTAGTTCTTGAGACTTTCAAGGCTCTTGTTTATCCATTCTAAAACCACATGAATTTATATGGCACTCAACTATGCTGGGTATGAACAAGGTTAGCTTATGTAATACATGAGTTTTCACAGTTTCCTTTGCTTACTCTAGGATGAGAGGAAATCTCATTTCTTTAAGTTCACTGTTCAAGACATTCTTTTGATGCAAAAAATTAAGGTTTAACATGCTTTTTCTTAAAATGCATCTAACCTTTTCAAAATATGAGAAAAACACTAATGCATGTAAAATCATAAGAAAATTAATCATTTGGTCTTTATAGTTTTAACTCAATAGTAACTCAATACTTAAACTTTGACTCATTATAACTTAGTTTCTAAAGTTTTGACTTGGTTGTAACTCAATTTTTAAATGATGCCTCTTGCAATTTAATCCTTATAGTTTTAACCACTTAAACATTGATCCTTATATTTTAAAAAATAAAATTATTAAGATTAAAAATATGTTGTAAATTTATTACTAATATTTTAAATTAGTAAACCCTTTTAATCTTTATAAATATCATAAATATTAAAATTTTAAAATATTTTTAATCTTTATACTTTTGTTTTTAAAATATAGGGACTAATATTTAAGTATATGCAATTATAGGAACTAAATTGCAAGAGACAAAGTTCAGGGATTAATTTATAACCGAGTTAAAATTATAAAGATAGAGTTACAACAAGTTTAAATTCAGGAACTGAATTATAATTGAGTTAAAACTATAAGAATCAAATGATTAATTTTCCCTAAAATCATATATCTTTTTCAAATTCATGATGTATCCAATAGTTGACATGGGAGAAAGACACTTATCATCTAAGTTTGGTTTATAACTGCTCTTGCGTCAGCTTGTCACATTCTTTCATTTAGACTTTTCAGAACATGTCTCTACATGATTGTGACTTCTTGAGAATAATGACAATAAAGATCATCATTCCTTTGCACTTATTCCATGATTGGTAGCCCTCACTCCTTGTAAGGAATCTTTGTTGATTTCATCTTATTTATCAATATTCTATTAGAGTTACACTCTTTTGCTTAATTCATCTTCTTGGCTTGGCATCAATCCTTTTATGGCTTAGTGCTTCTTTATGTACCAGTACATTATGAAATACCTCCCTTAACTAATCACAATTAATTACTAAATCTAACATAATTAAGGGTCTAACCCTAATAAGGATTACTAAGTTTGTAATTTGTAGAAATGAGATCCCAAACTTTCATAGTTTAAAATAAAACAAAATCATATATTAAACTTTCAATTAGAGTAAAATAATGTTTTGGAAGCATGGAATACCTTAAAGAAGTGAAATAATTCAAGAATGGTTGAAAAATATTAAAGAATGAAAAAAAGAGCAGTGTGTTGTGGCATATGCAAATGCGCTGTGGCTGTTGCAGGTTTTTGACAACAGCCTTGTCATTTGACAACAACTTAGGGCAACTTTTAGTGTTCCTCGTTTCTTCATTTGACGTCTAAATGAAGTGATCTAAGTGTCTATGGAAAACTCTTTTCATAAATTAGCTAATGGAACAAGTTTTACTTCTAAATTAAGTCACACAAGAAAGTTGGATACCTAAACACATTTTCATAATTTTTACAACTTAAAGGTGTCCAAAATACCACACAAGTACCAAATCCCATTCCTAACACCTAAACGATACTTAATGGACTTAGAACTACCTATGTAATACACTACATGTGCATTTACATCATAGTATCAAATTTTCACTCCTCAACATAGTTATAATCAACTGAACATCCCTACACTTACATTAGTATTTTAGCCCTTTTAAACACTTAAATAACTTACAAACAACATCCTAGGGCCCATTAATAAGTGCAATGTATGCAAAGTATAACGTAATTGGCAATAACTTAATCATTACACAAGATAAATAAACTAAGGAGGCATTATTACAGGAATACTTAAATTCCTAAGCCTTTGGAATCTTTTTCCTTTCCATACTAGAGCTAGAGCTTGTAAAATATTGAACAAGAGAGGTGAGTTTATCCACTTGATAACCAAGGTACACCTACACTATACAATTGTATATCAAGTAAATAAACACACATAAATGGAGTTGATTACCTAAAATATACTTTTGCATGCCATATTAGTTGTCATTTCACAATTTAACTAACTTTCATACTTCTCATCTCAAATCATAAGGTACATCGTCACAAGATATACAAACATGTGATAATGACCCAATTCATTAATTCTATGTGCATTGCCACTCACAGAGATAACTATTTAATAATGGCACACTCACTACCATGACTTGCCATAAACTTAACAACTATATGACACGTTAGGTAAACATATATGTATGATCAATTTTACTTTATGCCCTCCTTATATCTTTTAACTGAAACCACATACCATAATATTAAATAGAGCTCCATCTGTGTAACTGAACTATCCAAGCTCACCAATTGTGAAGTGTAACTCGGCTAAATATCACATAACTCACTCTTGAACCACATTATCCCCCACTCTTGAATCTTTAGGGTGTCATATACCTTAAGCTAATATCCTTAATAAATAGGTGGATAAGGCTATACCTTCGTGCACCGAAAGGCAGCCATGAGTATTATATGTATTTTCCTACTCCTTTCTCTAGGAAAACTCCCACTAAATGATCATATAATGTACGATGCTTACACATTTCACAATTTCATATGTTCTATAACAACATATTAGGCTTATGCTATGGTGCTACCCAAGCGAGTATCCATCCTAGTTTCATAAAACTTCTCAATTTAAACTTTCAACCTAATAATACATTTCAAATCCTCATTTAGCAATACACATATCATTCACATTTCAGTACAACCATATAATCATGAGGCATCACACTTCTTATTTCAATTACATGACAAAATTTAAATATCATTTTGAGTTAAACTCCATATTGTAATCAAATCAAACCAATATGCATATTCATAATTCATTGAATCATCAAGGTTTAGGGTATGCTTTCACATTCACAATTCAACCATACATGGAAGTTTGCACATTTTCACATTAAACTCAATTAATAAATAACTACTCAAAATAAGGTTCCCTCAGTTACCTTAAACCTTTGGTAGGTCAAAGGTTTATCCCTTAATAACTTGCTTCCAAGTTTACTTTCCTAGCTAAATATAGTACCCGAATGATCAATCTATAATTAATCATGTCGAACTCATCAATATTGTCAAATACACACTTTCAAGCTCTTACTTTCCCCTTCTAAAATACCCAGTACACTTATTTCTCACATCTAAGCTTATCCTTTGGGTGTATTAACTATTATCCATCCCTAACTAACCATTATAAATCTCACACGGAATCATTAATGCCTCAACCATCGTCATAACTCACATTCAATTCCTTATTTTGGAACATTAATGAAGCTAACAATTAAAAAATTATAAATTTATCAATACTAGGAACAACCTAAAAAACTCACATTAACTCTATCTAAGTCAATAGATTTGAACTCATAGCCCATATGGACCTAAAATCACCATTTCCATTCAAACCCTAACTTAAATCCTTATGAAAATAGAAGAGAAAGGGAGGAGAGAAGTTTATAACACTTACCTCATGTGTTCTCTAGCTCCAAAATGCCCCCAAACCTCTAATGTAGCAAGCCCTAGTAGTAAAAAAGATGGGCTCTTCATTTCTTCTATCTCTTTTTGGTTTTCATATCAGTTCACATCTTATTTCTACAGAAAATGTTTCGTGCATCGTGGTGCACGTCCCCACACACTATGGCATAGGGTTTAGAGAGAGATCTTTATGTGTTTTGGCTTTGTGCGCCATAGTGAACCATGCACATGCTATGGCATATAGCACAAAGCCTTCTTTATTTTTCACTTCTTTTGATGCCGAAGTAACTCTATTTCATCTTTAGACCCAAATCTATGGAAGAAATTATATCAAAAACACTTATTAGTCCTCTCTGACTACATACCACATAATTCTCACTTATTTATGCTTAATCACTTAATTGTCAAGAGTTTAATTTTTGGATCCATTAAAGGTCTATTAGTAGGAAATGCAAGAATTTGTCAAATGATAATGAATTTTCATGCATAAGACAATTTATTTTTTCTAAGACATGTATATATGAGAGATTATATAGGGAAACTAAATAACAAAGATTTAGGTAGAGGATTTATACCTTATACTTTACTTGTGTTTTAACCTCTTAAGAGATTCTTGTTTCTTACCTATTGTTGAGTTTAACTCTTTAGTCTAGGTGCTAAGGATTTCTCATAGCATATGGACTCAGAAATTCATCCAATTGTGAGAATTCTTTATTCCTCTTTTTCTTCTTCTACTAACTGAATGATACCTTATAATAGTCCATTCTAGAGGCATAAGAGGTTCTATTTCTATATGACTCTCATCTTTGTTTATGCTTAGTCAAGTAAGCTCTTTGATACTTGAGACCTCTTTGCTTTTGTGCAAGAAAATTATATTGTTTTGAAGAACCTTCTTTCTTCTGCAATGCCATAAGCTTCTATATGAATCTTTCATGTTCACACATAGGCTTTGTGAGATGTCTTTTATATGCTTATGAAGCTTGAATAATGAAACTTTTTTGAACATATATAGCTTGTGATTAATATTTCTTGTAATCTTTTATTGCATTCACATGGTTCCTTCTATGTGCAAGTGCATGACTTGTATATTTTTTCTTGTTACTTTCAATTACATGTGCACTAAAACTCCTTTGATTAAATGCATGCTTTCCGTAATATGGATTGTGAATCTTGGAAGCTTCAACATATGATCTTCTCTGAATTGAAGCATAATTCAAGTATTGCCTCTTGTAGTATTGATATCTTTCTTTATCAACTCTTCTCCAATTAGAATGATCTTCATTGCTTCTCCTTGAGAAGTTTTTATTCCTTGAATTAGCATGACCATTCCTTCATTTTTTTACACATGGAAATCATTTCTAGGTACCCATTTATTTTTGAGTCTTGATTTGTTAATTGTGGTTTTCCCTTCACCTTTAAGAACCCAATTAGTAGCACCTCTCTTGTAGAGATTCTTTCTACCATAGCAATTTTAAGAGATATAACATTTTTACCATAGAAATAGCAAATGAAAAAAATTATATACATGATGGCTAGAGTTGCTATTATGATGATTTCTTTTATGAAGGTTCTTTCTTCTATAATTACTATCAGAGTTAGCTTTAGGAACTTTGTTCTTCAAGATGCTGTAATTTAAGCAAGGTTTAGTTATGGTTCAAGCTTGAATGAGATTCTCCAAGTCTTATATGCATAAAAAATGATCAAACACATGTGACACACTTACAGTCAAAGCATGAATAAAGCAATGTGAATCATGAGTGCAAGAAAACATGTGTCAAACATGTGTGAATGTATCTTGTCCTTTCATAGATGATATTTTTAGCCTAAAGGACTTATGAGAGTATGAATTTCTAAATGACGCAGTCTTACTTCAAATCATGATTTTGCACTCAAATTAGTTTTCACAAATTTATCTAATAGAAGAATAATATAAATATGATTTTGTGATGATTCTCTTTCTTTTCTTGATATTTTTATACTCTTGAGTGTAGCATGCTCATGTTGATTCCATTATTTGTTTCTTTATGCTCACTCCTTTTCTTTGTGTATAGCATGCTTAAGATGATTTCTCTTTAGGTTCTTCATGCGCGCACTTAGTTTTTCACTTGTCTTATGATATTATAATTTGCACAAGTAACAAATTTTTTTCCCTTGATTTTATTATCATTAAAATACTTAGTCTAACATCTTGCCCTTACTTAATAGACAGAGTGCATGTATAGCTCTCAATTACTTTAGTGCAACGATACATATCTTTTAGTTTATCCAATCTATCATGTGCATTAGTGTAGTGTCTTACTTCTACAAAATCAAATTATGTTAAAGCACAATGCAAAATTTTTACAACTTTGATATTTAAATAGAAATATTTATGTTCTCTAGGAGAAAAGTTTCCCAGGTTTTATATTGAAATCAAGTTTCAATTATATCTCATAAGTCTAAATTAATAGATTCAATAAAAAGTTTCATTCTAAATCTCCAAAAGTCAAAACACACATCTTTTAAAATAAGTAGAGGAAAAATGTCAAAGTCTTTTATAAAATGTACAACTGTTACCATTTTCACTTAAGTCTATTCAAGACTTTCAACAAGTGACCTACTTTAATACCAAATATTAGATCAAGCAACAATACCTAAGAGGAGATGAATTGGGATTTTAAGAAATTTTTGACCAATTAAAGATTTTCAATTACTTTGGCACAACAAAAGGTGCAACGAGAAGTTTGGAATAAAATAAGGGACTAAAAAACTCAAATACTTATGTTGCGAGAATGTTTCTTGAACCACTTTAACATATAAGCATAATAAATATTTTCACAATTAAGTTTAAAGTAATGAAAATACAAATAATAAGAGCACATGCACAGCTTTCATGATTTTGAGTTAAAGAGCCGAGAGAGAGAGAGAGAGAGAGAGAATCTAAAAGTGCTGAACATAAAGAGTTGAGGGACAAAAATACTACATAAAAGATTTATCCTGGTTCAGCCTAACTACTTAGCTTACATCCAGTCCTCAAAATTACTCTTAAGATTTTTTACTATAACTACAAACTTAAATGGTGCTTGCCATCATAGTATAATTCACAAGTTGCTTGGGAACTTGTGAGCCATTTACAAGTATCTCATAATGCCTGTAAGTCTCTTAACCTCAAGAAAAGACCTCTCTTAATAACAAGGAACCCTCTCCTTACTAAAATCACCTTGACATAGAAAATCTATTCTTTGTACAATACAAGGGATAACAGCCCTTCATTTACTTAAGAATAAGTAGAAGGTGTTTCTTAATGAATTCTTTCTCAAAGAGATAATAGGAGAAATTTAGACACACTCACTGAATTCTATTAAAAGAATAGATAATACATTATGGCCTACAAACTAACTAAGAGCTATTTTCCACATAAATATAATGCAAATAGTTAAGAATAAAACTAAGGTCTAATGCACTTCAATCATTACACACTAACTTAAATTTGGTCCTATATATAGTTTAAGGTAGTTTAGACTATTAGGAACATTCAGGGAATGAATTGTAGCTGTTAGAGATGTGTAGGAGTGAAGAACATAAGAAGAAGCCACTTTTCTTGTGAAGTATTTAATGCTATGTCAGAGTTTTATTCAAGCATGAATGGGACCTTTCCAGGTATTGAATGGCATTTAGGCTTTTGGCTCTAGTTCACTTATGACATTTCAAGCATAAGGCTATAATGTTCTTAAGCATGATTTATATGATAGAAGCTCCTAGCTTCTTTGTGTGACAAATCACATATGGGTACTTAAGGTTCTCAAGTGTAGAATAGATGACAGAAGCACCAAGATTCTCTATATGACAAAACACGCTTAGAACACTCCAAAACAAGCTTGATTTGACTTGTTTGGTTTTAAGGCTCTCTAAGGTTAAACTTCAACGCAAAGTAGGCAAGTTCCATTTCAAGCATGGATCAACCTGATCCAGGCATGTAATCTCACTCATGCAAACTTAAGCTGACAATCTTGGATAATTTAAGCATAGACACAAAGTGCATTCAAGTGTGAATTAGAACATAAAAGCATCTCTAAGACACTTCCACACTTAAGTTCCAAAACATACATAGATCGCTCTGATTCAAGTGTGGAATGGCTCATAGTATGGTGTCTAACTTTTATAGTCTAATTCAAGCAAAATTCATTCTAGTCATGCTTGAATTGGATTCTCTAAGTCCTAACATGTTCTTAAGGTAGCCAAAATACAAGTGGATCATCATAGATCAAGCATGGATTAGCACAATAAGTTTAGGTACTTTCTAAAGGTTTGACACTAAAGTTCAAAGGACAAATGTGATTATGTAATGGACAAGTGTACATCCTTAGACTATTTTTGGTTGAAGTCAAGTATTAAACTATTGTGAATATTGTTTGGACTCATTTTGGGTATTATTAAGCAAATTATTATTTGGAAGGTATTATGGTTTAACAAAATTTAGTATATATTGCTTAGGATGTACACTTGGGTCATATTAGTATGTCATAAGTTTTTCTAGCTTATGTTTGGAATTATGCCATCCTGGGATAGCATGCTTATATGCTAGTTGTGGTTTTGAAATAAATATTAGTTTTTAAATATAGGTGTGCGAAATGGGATCCCAGTAATTATACTCAATATTACTATCATTTTATTTACCATGGTAATAGTAAATTTTCTATGTTTAATCCTTTCCAATGGGTAAAAATTACAATAACTGTTATTTTAATTACCATGCTAAAATTTATTTATTATGTTAAATTCTTTCTACTATGGTACATCTTTTCTACCATAGCAAGTCATTTGTAAAATAATTTATTTATATAACAAACTCTTTTCCATCATGGTAGGGTTGCTAAAAGGCGGTTTAACTTTTTAATTACCATGTTAGTCATGTTGTATTCAATATTATTAAATTGGTTTAATAACTTGTTAGTTTGTGAAAAATAAGATTGAAAATTTAGAGTATTACAAAAACCGCATTGTGTAATAAATTATATCCACATGAAATCAAAGTTCCCAAGGACAATTTTTAAAGCAAAACATCATATGATTATTTCCAAAACACCCAAATAATTATTTCAAGTGTCCACCCTAAAATATACAACAAAATCCATTCATTGGCTTTGGCTTGGTATCCAATCATTTTCATATGAAAAATTGTATCTACAAACTCATTTAGGGCTTAACAATAGCTCCCAAATAAGGCACTTCACATCACAACCAAAATCAATGTTTAGTGTAAACAACTTGATCACAACCCATTCATCCACAATATATACAAATTCTATAATCTATTAAACTCATAAAAAAACCAAAGTTGAGTTACAGTCACTCAACACAATTTATATAAAATTAAATATAATAAATTCATTCTCAAAACTCATATAAATCCTTAAATACAATAACTTAAGACAATGAGTGTCAGACACAAATCTTACGACTATCATATACAAGTCACTTAAAATAATGTCAAATGATTAAGTAGTCAAGATATGCTTCTAGGTTGGCATTATATACATTAGCTAACTAAATGAAACTTACACAAAAAGTTAGTGTCTCAGACATCAATCTAGGCTTCCAGTGCTTCTTCAGCTTGACTTACTCCTATAAAAATATTAACCATGGAGAATGAAACATAAAGGTCCTAATAACCAATATTAACATGTCATAATGTATGCCATAAATCTAATCATATGGCTATGTAATGGGCATCCAAAATAATTTTTAAACAATTTAATCCAAACAATTCCAAGCATAACTAAACAAAATATGCAAGACCAAGGGCATACCACATTGTATAATTTATTTTCAAACAAGCCTCCCAAATAAACTTCCACAACCAAACAATTCATCCATATATGATTTCTGAATAGTTATGAATTCTAAACAATATTATATACTTCCAAACAAGAAATTTTCATACCAAACATAAATATATATATATATATATATATTAGTTTTTCATCCTACTAGCAATACAATTTTTCAAACAATAATTATATATTCCTAAAGCATATATTTCCAAATAATACTAAATTTTCAATAAAACAGCACAATGTAAAATTTTAAAATTTTTATTTTTAGAATTTTATTAATAGCTGAATCAAATATTATGGTCATTAAAATTTACAACGTAATTATTTGGGTAAGCATATTTTGCTTAAAAAATTAAAAAGATAATTTATAGAAAAAATTATATAATTAGGTGATTAGATGGAGATATTTAAAATTTAAAATAATTTTCAAACTATCTTATTATAATTCATTAATTATTTAATAAGTTATTTTATAAAAGCTAAAATCAACCTGAGCAAAAACTTTTAGAGTTGAAGGAAATTGTTAATATGCATATGCATAAATAAATTTTTATAATAGATACATATACATAAGCTTTTTTTAGTTAAAAAAGAAATAAAATATAAGAATCATCAATCTCTTTTATCATTTATTGTTGAGCTGAGCCGAACTTCCAACATGGCTCTTGACACACATAAATGAATAGTTTCAGCTAGGATAAATAGTAGCGGCTCTCCTCTAATGTCGTGCTTTCCTCTTGCTTCATTTTTTATTTCACTCTCTTTTTCAAATTTGATTTCCCTCTCATTTTCAAAATTCATTCCTACTTGTGCTACTTTTTCTTTTGTTGCTTAGCATTTTCATATTTTCATCTTGACAATTCTTTAGGCATTCTCACATTTTCATCATGCCAATGTTTTCATCTCCTTTAATGTGTTCTTTTCCTTTCCTCTTTTAAGGTAGTTTTCATCATTCATTCGTGCATGTTCCTTCCTCTTTGCCATCAATCTTGGTTTCCAGTTTTCTTGCTCTTAATGGTTTATCACTCTTTATTTTGCATCTCCTCCTATGCTCATTTAGTACTTTCATCTAATATGTTTTCAAGTCATTAAGAGGATGGTTTCACGGCATAAAAATCTTCTTCATTGTTATTCATCTCTCCTTTTTCTGCATTTTTTTCATTAAATCTTCTTCATTGTTATTCATCTCTCCTCTTATAAATTCCTTTTGCATCCTAAAACCTAATAGACTTATCTACTTCTATTGTTCTTATAACATCTAGAATTTCAATCTCAGAAACTAGTTACTAATCAAGGTAAATTAGTAATTAATAGATTGATTATGGTTTAGGTATTGAGTTAGTGTTTTGTGTTGTTTGGATGTTGTAATATATGATTGAAGGGTGGAAAGACAATCCGGGGCATAACACACAAGCACAATAAGATTAGACTCATTATGCCACATGTTGCAGCAAAAACTACGTGCTCCATGGCACATTGTCTAAGGATCACTTAAAGCTGACGTGATCAGCTCTTGAAATCAATAGGAGAAGTACTGGGAAATGTAGTAGGAGAGGAGAAGAGTCTCCTATCTACTAGGGCAAGCCATATTTGGAGTTTTGGAATTTGCTTCGATTAATAACTTGCTGGGTAAGTATTGTGCAATCCTAAGCTTCATTTCTACCCCATTTTTGTTGAATTTCATTGTCTGAGAAATTAAATTTTGAAATTTTAAGGTGTTGTAATCTAAAAGAAAGGGTTAAAATGGGCTATTGAATACAGAACTAAGGTTTTGTGACTAATATAAAGTTGAATGGTTAAGCTTTAAGGATTAAGGCTTAAAATAGCTTAAAAGTTAGGTTAAATGGTGAATTTGGGTGTATGAATGTGTTAGGAGGTTGTTATGGTTATTTGAGTTGTCTATAGGGCTAAGGACTATAAATAATGGACGTACAAATTTAACAGGTATTAATTGAATCATTTTATGTGTCAAGGAATTTAGTTTAGCTAAATCAATGCTTAGGTAAAGTGTTTGAGAATTGACTAAGGGGTACTATAGTATGTAGATTAAGCACCTGTGGAGTTGCTCGTAGGAATCTACACCCTTAGGAGACCCCCATACATAAAGAGGATTACCTAGTTTGAGCAGTAGTATGGTGGGCCTTGTTCCATGTAACTAGAAGTCTTAGTTCAAGTATAGAGATTACTTCTCTAGGTGGAACTAGGCATGCATTACATGAGCATAATGAGATTGATAAGAATGAATTCCTATATATGCATATGATTTTGTTTTTACTAATACACATGCTACTTTATCACTTATTTATGATTTTGCTTACTAATCGGTAATTAGGGTTACCTCTGAGTTACTAAGACATATGTCTCACTCCGTTACTTTTTAACATAGGTGAAGAGAGCACAAGAAGGCTGGAAAAGGAATTAAGGAAAGAGTAGCCTTACTTGATAGTGGTATGACTACCATTTGTGTAAATAAATGTATAGTAAGTTGTGATAATAGAGTTGCCAACTAGGATGCATAAATGACTGTGTGTTGAAATGTAGTGTGAAACTTGATTGGATATATGTATATGATGTTGCATCTCACCGAGAATGCCCTAATAAGAGGGCACATGGGTAGGCTTAAATGCTAAACAAGCAAGTGTATTTTATTGTGTAACTTGTTTCACTTATATATATGTGTGTTGAATGTAAAATTGATTGTTAATTATGCATGTATGTGAGAACTTAACACAAATGGTGAGGGGAAACCCCATTTAGAAGAGTCGAGTATATTGTAATTCCCGACCATATGGTGAGGAAGAGCCCCATATGTAAGAGTCAGGGGGTGGAAAGTGAAACAAATCTATTTGTATATATGTGACTATGTGTTGTATATGTATTCCTCACATAAGTCTACAATTGTGTAATGTGGCATTAAGAGGCCAAAATGGGCAATTTATATGATATTTGTGGTATAAGTTGTTAATCAAGTATAGTGATCCTTTTGGACTTAATTCAAGGCATAAAGTGGTTTAATCAAATAAGAAATGAGAATTGAGTGCTTAGAGTGCAAGTTTTTAAAAGAAAAGTTACATTTTATACTCGAGTGTCCTATTTTAGATTGGACCGTCAGATTGAGTTAAAACTTTTTCCATTAGCTAGTGTATGTTTTAAGTTTTATGTGGGTGATTGAATCACTCCAATTAGATGTCAAGTGTGGAAATGACACATGGCAAAATTTCATCTTTCGAGTTATCAAAAATTGCAGTCATATGCATCGCAGCATAATATTTACCTGCTGTGGCACATGATGCAAACAAGAATAGAGCATTTTGCTCTATACCACATGTCACAGAACATGTGATACATGCCACGACACATGGCCCATTTTCATGGTTAAGAATATTTTGTCTTTTTAGAGTCATTGACTACATTTATGCTTTTACTAATCCTCTTATTTGAATATATGTTTTAAGAAGTTGGGATCCCGTGATTCAAAAAAAAGGCTATTACTTTAATATTACTCTATTGGTAATTGTTGATTGTGTGATTGGGAATGATAAAGCCCAATTTGAGCTAGAACTTTACAGTTTGGTATCAGTCTTCTTTGGTTTTGTTCTATTTGTGCATTGTATCATATTAGTTGGTAACTTTTATACATTCATTACTCTTTTTAGCCTTTAACACCTGTTTACTGACTTTTTCTACCTTTACTCTAAAGGAGGGGAGAAAGATATGTAAAGCTATAGTTAACCTATAATAGCTATAAGAGGATATGGTATAATTTCATGACTCACACAGGCTCAGAATGCCCAAGATGTGCAAGATTTAGAGGTGCCACTTGAACAACCTTAGGGTAATGACCCTATTATGGCACGCAGGTTGGAAGTGATGCTAGACATTTAAAGAAGTCTAACCAGCTAGGATGCCCTAAACCATAACAAGGATCACGAGGAGCTAAGGCCAGAGCAAGAGGCAAGGCCTAATGCTGAAGAGAGAGTAGAACTTGAGATACAATTCAGTAGGCTAGTGACCTCCTATGCTTCAAGGAGTAGGCAAGTGACTGGTAAGGAAGATTAGGAAATTCCCATGGACTGAGTTTGGAGGACTTTTTCACAGTTGAATTTTCTAACTTTCAATAGCAGTATAAGAGAGGGAGATGTAGAGAACTGGATTAAGAGAATGGAGACAATCTTTGAGGTCACTCCATGTTTATCTAAGAAAAAAATGGTATTAGCCATAGTACAATTGATTGAGGATGCCAAGCATTAGTGGCATTCGGTAAGACCCTTTAGTGGTAATCAGCTCAGTTGGGAGCAATTCAGAGAGAGATTCTTTTACTGTCACTTCCTTACAATGTTCAGAGATAAGAAGGAAGGAGAGTTTTATGCTTTTTAGTAAGGAGATATGGATAAGGAGCCATTTATGAGGAAGTACAAACAGCTCTCAAAATTTATAACTTACTTGCATGGGAAGGATGATGGTAAGTGGAGAGCCAAGAGGTTGATTGAAAAGATATGTCTTGAATATAAAAGGTAAATTGCCTTATTGGGGGAGGCTACTTATGAGGAAACTTATAATCGGCTTTATATAGCTGTGAGGTGAGGTCAAGAGGTAGATGTTAAGAAGAGAATAGACAGTTATGGAATTACTCCATTAGGCCTAACTAGAGGGATATTCAAGAGAGGCAGTTATGGTGCTAGTAGTTCTGGATCTTTAGGGAGGAGGATGTTTAGTAGAGGATCACATCGTAAGGAGTGATTGGCCAGGGTAGAAGGTTTAGTAGGCTTAAAGATTCTAGAGCTCTATAGTAGTCGAGTCAAATTGTTACTGCCCTACATCTCGTGTAAGCATTGCATGCTCACCTATATGTATAATTGTAGGCAGAACCATCCTGAAAGGTGTTGGATATGCTACATTTATAGTGGCATAGGCCATTTTATAAAGGATTACCCCAAGAATTGAGGGGGAGCTTTTGAGCAACAACTGATCGTAACAGGATGATTTCCCGAGAGGAGGTTCAGATAGCACCAAATCTGATCACAGGTACAATTTCTATCCGCAAGCAAAGAGTTGAGGCTTTATTTGACTTGAGAGCTATTCAGTGGTTTATGTCGTATGATTGTGTGCAAAAGATGGATTTGCCTGTGCATGAGTTACCTTATATTGTTAAGGTGTCTGCGCCTTTTAGATTATTGAACAAGACTAGTAAGGTATGTAAAAGGGTTGAGTTGTGCTTTAAGGGTAAAACTTTAGTGATAGATTTGATCTTAATTCTTATACAAGGACTAGATATGATTATTGGGATGGACTGGTTAGTAAGGAATAATGTTACCTTAGATTATGCCAGAAAGATAGTGTTACTGCTAGTTCATATGACACCAATTGTGATTTCCACAACAACTGCCAATCAACTAAAATTGTCGGTAGTGCAAGTTGAGAGGTTAGTTTTTGAAGGCTATCAAGCTTATGCAGTTTTTTTCATGGTGGAAGGTAGTGGCAATAGTAATATTGATGAGATTCAAGTTATAAGCAAGTTTTCAAAAGTGTTTGTAGATGAGGTATCAGGTTTGTCACTAAAACAAGAAGTAGAATTCTCTATTGATTTGGCACTTGGCATCGAACTTATATCAAAAGCTCTATGTAGGATGACTCCTTCAGAATTGATAGAGCTTAAGAAATAGCTTAAGGAGTTGCTAGAGAAGGGCTTCATATGCCTTAATATGTCACCTTAGGGTTCGCCTATCCTATTTGTGAAGAAGAAAGATGGCAACCTATGATTATGTATCGATTAGACAACTGAATAAGGTGATAGTAAAGAACAAGTACCCACTAACAAGAATAGATGGCTTGCTTGATCAACTAGTGGGAGCTTTAGTGTTTTCTAAGATAGATTTGTGATCTAGGTATCATCAGTTAAGGGTAAATGCTAATGATGTACCTAGATAGCATTTTGTACTCAATATGGTCACTTTGAGTTTTTAGTGATACCATTCAGGTTGACGAATACACCTGTAATTTTCATAGACTACATGAACTACATATTTTGTTCCTTCTTAGATCAGTTTATTTTTATGTTCTTAGATGACATATTGATATACTCTAAGGGTGAGGAAGAGCACACAAGGCATCTGAGGACTGTACTAAGAATTCTAAGAGATAACCACTTGTATGCCAAGTTGAGCAAATGTAAATTTTGGCAACAGGAGGTAAGATTTCTCAAACACATGGTATCAACTCAGGGGATTTAAGTGGATCTTCATAAAGTAGATATGGTATTGTAATGGGAACGGCTAAGTTCAGTAATTAAGGTATGAAATTTTCTAAGTTTGGTAGGATATTATTGAAGATTTATTCAAGGATTTTTGCATATTGCTATTCTTTTGACTCGATTAATAAGGAAGAATCAGCCTTTCATTTGGGATGATCGGTGTGAAGCCACTTTTGTGAAGCTTAAGGAAAAGTTAAACTCGTCGTCATATTGATAATTCTCAATCCATGATTTCCTTATGAGGTTTATACATACGCTTCTTTGAAAGGTCTGAGGTGTGTATTGATGCAAGAGAACTAAGTTGTGGCTTATGCATCTAGACAATTACAACCTCACAAGGAGAGTTATCTGACACATGACTTATAGTTAGCAACTATAGTGTTTGCTCTCAAGATTTGGCTATATTATCTCTATGGTGTAGAGTTTAATATGTGTAGTGATCACAAGTGTTTAAAATATCTTATAGATCAGAAAGAGCTCAATATAAGATAAAGGCAATAGATGGAATTCTTAAAAGATTATAGCTTTAAGTTTAAGTACCATCCAAGGAAAGCCAATGTTATAGCTAATGCTTTGAGTCAAAAATCGTTACATATGGTTGGATTAATGGTTCAAGAACACCAATTGTTGTTGTGTTTCTTAGAAGTATAGCTTAAGGCATCAGATTATACTTTAAATGTAATTCATTCAACCACGATTTCCAATGAGTTTTGGAAAGAAATACGAGAAGCTCAATTGAAAAACAAGTTTTTATCAAGTGTATGAGAGGATATAGAAGAAGGTCGTACTACTTTGTTTTAGTTTAGTGATGATGGGTTCATCTTGTATAAAGACCGAATCTATATACCTGTGAATTTGAGATTAGAAGGAGGCTATTAGAAGAAGCTCATTGGAGCAGATACACAATATATCCTGTTGTAACCAAGATATACTATGACATAAAGAGGCATTAGTGGTGGCAAGGTATAAAGTGAGATGTTATTAAGTTTGTGAGCCAATGTCTTACATGTCAAAAAGTGAAGATCAAGCATCATAAACTAGCTGGTACACTATAACGTCTAGAAATTCCCTAATAGAAATAAGGCAGCATTTTAAAAGACTTCATATCCAGTCTACCAAGAACTCAAGTAAGATATAACTTTGTGTGGGTTATTATGGATCAATTGATGTACTTTTTGCCAGTTAAGACTACTTACGATGTCAAAAAGTATGCAAAGTATATGTGAGAGAAGTGATAAAACTACATAGTGTACCTAAAGATATAGTGTCTGATAGAGATCCCTGGTTTGCTTCAAGGTTTTGGGGAGTACTGTAGAGAGTAATGGGTACTGAGTTGAGGTTTAGTACCTCTTATCATCCATAGGCTAATGGATAGACTAAGCGCACAATACAAACTCTGGAAGACATGTTACAATCATGTATCCTTGAATGAAGAGGCAGTTGGGATAGCTATTTACCTTTGGCTAAGTTCACCTACAACAACAGCTTTCACTCGAGTATTCAGGTGGCATCACATGAGGCATTATACAAGAGAAAGTATAGATTGCCCTTGTGTTGGGTTGAATTGAGCAAAAGAAGTATGATTAGTCTTGATATTATGGATCAGACCACTGAGAAGATCAGGATTGTTCAGTAAAAACTTCATACTGCCCAAAGCTATCAAAAGAGTTATGCTAATAAGCGGCATTGACTGTTAGAGTTTGAAGTAGGAGATCACGTGTTTCTTTGAGTTTCTCCTTTGATTGGTATTGGTAGGTCTATAAGGGCCAAGAAATTAACATCTCGTTATATAGGATCATACCAAATTCGGAGTAGAGTAGGTCCTGTAATGTATAAGATTACTTTGCCTCTACCTTTATTTGGAATACATAACGTGTTTCATGTATCACAATTGAAGAAGTATCAACCAAATCCATCACATGCGATCAAGCTAGAAGAAGTAAAGCTTTAAGAGAATCTCACTTACCGAATTGAACTGGAATAAATAGTAGATGTCAAAGAGAAACCACTGTGAAACAAGACTATCTAGTTGGTTAAAGTGTTTTGGTAAGGAATAGCTTCTAGTGATGTGATATGGGAGACAGATGAGAATACAAGGAAGTAGTACCCTCATTAGTTTTCATGAGGTAAGTGCTTGTGTTTGGATTTTAAGGACAAAATTCCTTTAAAGGAGGGGAGAATTGTAACATCCTAAATTTCAATTTCAGGAACTAGTTGCAAATTAAGAGTAGATTAGTAATTAGTAGATTGCTTGTGATTTGGGTGTTGAATTGGTGTTTTGTGTTGGGATTGAAAGGTAGGAAAATAATTCAGGGCATAACATGTGAGCACAAGTGAGATTGGACTCACTATACCACGTAACATGGTGCATTGTCCAAAGATCACTTAAAGCTGACGTGATCAGCTCATGAAATCAAAAGGCTCCCATCTACTAGGGCAAGCCATATATGGAGATTAGAATCTACTTCAATTAATAACTTGCTGGATAAGTATCGCACAAGCCCAAGCTTCATTTCTACTCGATTTTTATTGAATTTCATTAGTTGAGAAATTGAATTATGAAGTTCTGAGGTGTTGTATCTAAAAGAAAAGGTTAAAACGGGCTATTAAATATAGAACTAAGGTTTTGTGACTAATATAGAGTTGAATGGTTAAGCTTTAAGGATTTAGGTTCAAAATGGCCTAAAAGGTAGGTTAAATGGTGAATTTGAGTGAAAAAATGTATTAGGAGGTTGTTATGATTATTTAAGTAGCTTATAGGGCTAATGATTATAAATAATAGACGTATGAATTCAAAAGGTGTTAATTGAATCATTTGTGTATTAAGGTATTTGGTTTAGCCAAAGCCAAATCAGTGCTTACGTAAAGTGTTGAGAATTGACTTAGGGGCACTATATTATATAGATTGAGTACCTATGGAGTGGCCGATATGAATCTACGCCCTTAAGAGCCTACTGTGATTATTAACCCTTAGTAGTAAGGGTTAAAGGTAACTGAAGTAACCATTTTACTTGTTTGTTTGTGAAATTGTTTATGTGTATTGTGTTGTAAACTAATAGAGTAGCAGCATTGTGAAAGTATATGCATACGAGTATGTGAGTATTAATTAAAATGAATTTAAGATGGCATGTGCATTACCATGCATCGCATTCACGAGAATACCTTAGATTATGGTAGGGGGATGCGGCTTTATTGTGAGGAGGTCTAGGAAGTCCTAATGATCCAAAGAGTAGAGCTTGACTCTACCAGGATAGACTTAGGAGAAAAATCTTAATGATCAAGAGCGTAAAACTTGACTCCGCCGTGATGAGGACCTAAGATATGGAATGATCCACAAGGTTATCCTAAACTACAGTAGGGCGTCGTAGTCCTACTTTGTATAAGGCTAGAAAGTCCTGATGATTTAGAGCATAGAGTTTAACTCTGCCATGATGGACCAATGAGACCACCCATACGCAAAGAGCATTACCTGGTCTAAGTAGTGGTATGGTGGCCCTATTCTATATGACTAAAAGTCCTAGTCCGAGCGTAAAGATTACTTCAAGTTGGAATTAGGAATGCATTGCATGAGCATAACGAGATTGATAAGAATGAATTCTTGTGTATGTATATGATATTGTTTTTATTAATACACATACTACTTTATTGCTTGTTTATAATTTTACTTGCTACCCAGTAATTAGGGTTACCTTC
Organism: Prosopis cineraria; assembly: GCF_029017545.1. Lineage (NCBI taxonomy): Eukaryota > Viridiplantae > Streptophyta > Magnoliopsida > Fabales > Fabaceae > Prosopis > Prosopis cineraria. The sequence continues at coordinate 18,557,263 of NW_026555341.1, read as the reverse complement.
AAGTTATTAGGATGTATGTCTCACTTCGTTACTTTTGAATACAAGTAAAGAGAGCACGAGAAGGTTGGAAAAGGAATCGAGGGAAGACTAGCCTCACTTAGTAGTGGTATGACTACTATTTATATAAATGAATGTATAATGAGTTGTGATAGTAGAGTTTCCAACTAGGATGCATAAATGAATGTGTGTTAAAATGTGGTATGAAACTTGCTTAGATATATGTATATGATGTTGCATCTCATCGAGGGTGCCCTAGTAAGAGGGTACATGAGTAGTCCTAGATGCTAAACAAGTAAGTATATGTTATTGTGTAACTTGTTCCACTTATGTGTGTGGTGTGTGTATGTGTTGAATGTGAAATTGATTGTGAATTGTGTATGTATGTGAGAACTTGACACAAATGGTGAGGCTGAGCCCCATTCAGAAGAGTCGAGTATATTGTGATCTCGACCAAATGGTGAGGCAGAGTCTCGTATGTAAGAATCAGAGGGTTGAAAGTGAAATAAGTCTATTTGTATATATGTGAATATGTATTGTATGTGTATTCCTCATATGAGTTCACAATTGTGTGATGTGGCATTGAGAGGTCAAAATGGGCAATTGATGTGATATTTGTGGTATGAGTTATTAATCAGTGTATATGATCCTTTTGGACTTGGTTCACGATCGGAAGTAGTTTAATGGGACAAGAAATGAGAATTAAGCAGTTATGGTGTAAGTTTTTGAAAGAAAAGTAACTTTTTACACTCGAATGTTCAAATTTAGATTGGATTGCCAAATCAAGTTCAAACTTATTTCATTAGCTAATATATGTTTTAAATTTCATAAAGGTGCTTGAATTATTATAATCGAACATAGGGTGTAGAAATGGTGTGCAATGAAAGTTCGTCTTTCAAGTTGTCATATAAATAGTAAAAATTGTTGTCATATACGCCGCAGTGCATGATGTAGAAGGAATAAAGTATGTTACTTTGTACCACATACAGCAGTGCATGTGGCACACACTATAGTGTATGGCCCATTTTTAGGGTTAAGAATGTTGTGTCTTTTTTAGAGTCGTTTGACTACATTTATACTTTGCTAGCTCTCTTATTTTAAAGAAGGGCTATTACTCTAATATTACTGTACTTTTTAATAATTGTTGATTGTGTAATTGGAGATGGTAAAGTCCGATTTGAGTTGGGACTTTACAATTTCATTTCATTCACTCTTTATCAATATGGGTTTTCTTTTTGCAAGTAGGTTAAGTGACCTCCATCTGTTAGACCATACTTGAGAGATGCTAGCCAAGGTCGACTGTGTTTTTCATAACAAGTGAACTTGATATATGTGGAACAAAGAAGGGCTAGCCAAAAAAGATCCTCTCACAGGACTTTATCTTTTTTAATAACTATACATGTTCTTTATTTTACATAAGATCCTTTCACTAGACTTTATATTTGTTAATAACTATGTATGTTCTTTATTTTTCATCATTTATTCCTCATTTTATCTTGTCGTTCACAATTTTCCCACTAGATCTTATAGTACTTTCCATCTTTGTAGTCCCTCTGATTTTGTCTCTATTACTAGGGAGAACAATACATGCTTCTATCGTTGGCTATGATTTAGTTCACCGTTTCTTCCAAGAGATTAAGGAAGGAAAGTGGTCCTTCTTTAGAGGCTTCACTATCTATTTGGGAGGACAAAGATTCCTTGAACATTTTAGAATCATCTTTAGAAGTGAGAGTATTGAAAAGAACTAAGCATTATCATACTTCATATGGTTTCATTTTTGTAGACATTAAGTCTTTGAGGTAGACTTGCATCTTTGAATAGATTGCAATAGGCTCATAGCTTTCCATTATTTTGGTCTTATAAAGTCTATCATTCCCTTATTCATAACATCATTGTGACTTTTTTACTAGATATTTGTGCTATTCTTAAGAGTATTGATTGCCTGTAATTGGTCAAAGTTCATGATAGAGACATTATTCAACTTTCATTTATTGTAGAGGATGAAAGCTTTCAATTTTTCTCCTTCTCAAAGCATCCTTTTAGTGTTTCAATGTTTTAAATCCTTCTATATTTCTTCATGATGTTGTTAGTTCTTAGGAAAAATTCTATACTAGTGTTTCTTGGAGAAGATTATGCCAAGAAAGCATGGAAGATCTATACCCAATTTAATGTGTAGACGCACTTTATTTGATTTTGCCACTTGTATCACTATGATTAATTAACATGCATTTGCATAGGCTAGATTTTTCCTTAGTTACTAAGTAGTTTTACTCACCCCTCATTTAATATTTTACAGGAACTAGCTCTGGTTGGAACAAGGAAAAGGCATATGAGGTTTAGGAATCAAATTTCCTATTGTAATTCCTCAATTACTTTTGATTAATGTGTAATTGTCATAATATTTTCAACTAGGATGTTCATGTTTTATTATACATACACCATTGAATATTCAATATTAAAATGTGTATGTGATATCTTTTTTAGTTAAGATATTTGTACTAGGCTAAAACACTTATGCAAGTAAGAAGTGAGTATATTTGTGAATGATGATAATTTAGACGTGGAATTACATATTTTGGCTCCCCCTTATATTTTTTGTGATCAAGGAGTTGAGAGGTGAAAATGTAATATAAGTATTGTTTGAATGTTGTGGTATATTGCATGAGTCTGTTATAGTCCATTAAATGTGGTCTAAGGTTGATATAGGCTTTTGGCACTTAGATTGAGTTTTAGACACCTTAGTTATGTTTTGAAAGAAAAAAAAGAGTGAGTTTGCTTTTTGGTATCTAACTTTTGATTGAGAAATAATTTGAATATGAAACCAATGCCACTAGCTAAAGCTCAAAGAAAGCTTTCTGTAGAAACTTAGATTATTTCAGTTGAATATTAAAAGAAGATTTGGTGAGTGTAAGAAATTTAGAAAATTTACCATGACAACACGTTGTCACAGGTTTTTTAGTTTATGCCATAAAATGAAATTTTATGCTACAGCATATTTTTTTAAATAATTATTTTTGGCTGTAACTGATGTCCAAGCTTCCGTATGCATGTTTTTTCTTAATTTTAGTTTATGAAATAATTTTTATAGCATTTTAAGTTTTGAAAACTTAGGATCCCACTACAGCATAAAATTTTATGCTACAGTGTATTTTTTAAAATCATTATTTTTACTCGTTTAACCCTAATTTAATGTTATCTTACCTTGTATGATGTCCATGCTTTCATATACAAGTTTTGCTCTGAGTTTAGATTATGAAATGATTTTTATAGCATTTTAAGTTTTGAAAACTTAGGATCCCATAAATGTAAATTTTACAAACTTGGTAATTTACTTAGGTTAGTCCTGTAATTACTTTTATTATGGAGTTAATTGTGGATTAGTAAAGGAGACCTTACATGTACCACCGAGACTACTTCATCTATTTTCTCTTCCTCCTTTAAGACTTGCCAACATAACTTTCTCTTAATTTCTAGCTCACTCTATCATTTATCCAACCCTTTACACATGCCACGTGGTTCCTTTATCATGCAACATGTAGCTTATGATATGCAATATATCATACAACGTCATTGCCATGTGTTTTCTATTCTCTTTTTCCTTCATTCCTTGCTCAACATCTTATTGTTTGTGCGTGGCTACTCGAGAATTTAGTTCCCTTGACAACCTTCATTCAGGCATTAATGGACAAAGAATTTATGTTCATCTTGTGTGTCCCTTTGTTTTCACACATTCTTATGCCATTACTTTTGGCATGGCTTCTTTAAGAGACCTCAATAACTAGATTTCATTGTCATTAACCACTAGGTTTCTTATCTCCACAACTAACTAAGTTTCCATTAGCACTTCTAACTTTTTTCTTCCAACCTCTTTAGGCTTTCTACAACAATTGTTCATTGGATTACTTCTTAAAGAACTCATATGTAAGCCATCATTACACAAGAGCTACTTAAACAAACTTTCTTGCTATTGCTTGTTGAAGGAAAATGTTATGCCATTTCTAATGTTGAACTTGCATGATAGAGAGATGAGGTGCACTCTCAATATCATATTCACATTACTCCAATAACTCTTATGAAAGAATCTCAATCTATTATGCCTTAATTTTGCTTCAAGTTCATTAACATAAGATATCTTAAGAGGAGCTTCACCCTTGAGAGACAGAATTTTGGTTGACCCTTATTTCGAATCATTATCTTCACTTCTTATTTCTTTTTGCTATATTTAGGACTTTCACTTCTAGTTGTGTTCTTTTATTTTATAAACTTTAACTTATCCAATCATCACTGAAATTTGTCTTTAACTATTACTTCCTAGATGCTTATGGATGAGTTATCAAACTTTATCCCTTACACTTGGTGTAGAGGATATCAAATTTAACTTATCTGCTGTCTTCACTATCCAAGATGCACAGTAATTTCAATCATATTTTGTTGTCACTAATATATATTTTTTCTTTACAACCTTACGTTCTCCCATTTCTCTTAGGTTTCAATAGGTCAAATGTTATCTTCATGAAGAATGTGCACTTATCACATCACAAGAGTTGAAGTACCATCTAAACAAAAATCCTCTTATAATTGTTTTACTTTATGTTGTGAAATCTGTTTGTGCAGGTTCTTTCTCTAAAACTATTTTACCTTTCACATGTACTTACTTTTATTTCATCTGTTTTTGACACCTTGCTTATTTATCATAGGTGAAATTGTGCTCACCAGCTTTTCTACTGCAACAAAAGTCATCTTTGATGCTCAAATTAGGATGTCTTTAATGGAAGCTAATGGAGCTATTATGATCTTTTGAACTCCTTACAAGGAAAAGGCTATGATCTTTTTTTTTTTTGTTCTAATTTTCAGTGTACATGTGTTTTGCTCTTCTTGGCATTTTATTTCTGAAACTGCTTCCATTATAAATATTTCCTCTTCTAGTTAACCTCCTCTCTTGATCTATGAAATAGCTATAACTTATTCTTATGCTCTATGTCTTTCTATCATCTTGATTTCTTCTTTTCCAATACCTCTTAATTCACTAAAGTTTTATCAGTCAACCAAGGATTTTAACTCAAGTGAACATACAAAAAAAAAAAAGATATGTACCTCTAGATCAAAAACATATTAGTGTAACTAACTAATGCCCCTACTTGACGCATTTGATGCTCTTCAATTGTATTTATTCACAAAAAATCATTCTCCCACTTACTATTATTGTGCTATGAATAACAAAAAAAATTACAATCTACAATATCTTTAACTCAATCTAATAGAAACATGTTCTTTCAAATAGATACTCTTGGTACTTTTCTGCATATGTAATTACAACCAAATTTATATCAACATCCTAAAAAATTAACTTATGGAATCTACATGTTCTAATCTAATGCATCAATTTTATAACTTCCTTCATTTCTACAACCAATTTTTATAGAAAACATCTATTTAAGGTTCTTTTTTTCCTTTCACATGCACAGAACTTTAGTCCCTTTACACAATTCATTTCAAGTCTAATTCCCTTCATCTAATTCTTTCAATTGCATCAATTACTTAAGTTATAAAATTCCTCATTCATTTATTCTTTAATCAAATCAAATCTCTTCACCCACCTCCACAGCCGATATTAACAGTCATATTCGTTTGCTCCTATGTACAATGTTATTGCACTGTAATCAATAGCTACATCATTATAACATTTCAACTTAACACTCTTCAAGCTTTAAATCATCACAATTATGCTTTCTCTAAAACTATTCAATTCTTTCTGCCACATCTATTGCTTATTTTATGCTCTCAATTTTCCTTGTACTTCATTTCCATTGTAAAAAAAAATTGCAACATCATATCAAAATTCATGTTTTGGTGCTTGTAATTCAAATCTTATTATTGATCCTTCTTTCTTGCTCCCTTTCTTGATCTACTATATATAAATTAGCTTTGTTGTCATCATTTACAGATACCATAATATTCTTTTCTTTTCAACATTATTGCACTTATCTTTTATATTTATCAAGCACAAACACAAACCCTTCAAATGGTAATTCTTATGCAACTATAGCAATTACGTAGCCATTCATTCAATATTGTCCATATATTCATTGATTATCCTAGCTATACTATATTGTCTTTGGTAGAGACTTTTGTAAAATCTTACTAGTAATACCTAAAGGTGGCAAAGCAATATTGTCAATGCATCTATCAACTCATCATACTTATGGAATCACTGTACTATCTTCAAATTGACAAAGAACATGCACCTCTCTTCTTCTACAAACTCTATTGATCAACCAAAAATAAGGCATTTGTAGGTTGCTTGATGTAGGTGATGGAAAATTATCATTTCCAAATGATGTTGTTGTAGAGATTGACATACAAATCTTTTAGTTGCAGACTACTCTAATCCACTTGAAGCAATTATCAATGCACTTATCCAATTTCCAATCATATCTATCTAATTTGACTTACTTTAATAATATGGCAATCCTAGCTCCGACTATAGGCATAGTCAATAAGATAAATGATTATGTGTGTTCATTATTGCTAAGGGAACCTATATACTATTTCAACGCTAACTTAATCCCTAAGTCAGCACAAGATAGTAAGTTAATAGATAACTTGTATACAACAAAGTTTTAAACAGCATCAATAGCTTAGGTCTCCTTCCACACAAACTTACTTTAAAAGTAGGTACTCTTATTATGCTTGTGTGAAACATAAACCAAGCACCAAGTCTTTGCAATGGAACTAGAATTAGAATTACATACCCGGCAAACATGTACTTAAACTAATTTTGTGTTCACCATCATATATTCTTGTGTTCTTTTAAATTGACTTTAATGGGAGAAGTTTTATATGACGGGGATATTTAACCATCATACATAGTTAAGTATATATGATAGAAAAATAACCATCATATAAAAAGGTAGATTTTAAATGATAGCCTAATTTAGTTCTTTCAAAAATAACTATTATTTATGCTTGTTTTTGTAGTAGTGCTTATTTTTAAAAAAACTACACAAGCAATGTTTTATTACCATAATTTGTAAATAAAATTTTACCACTACACTTCACTCATTTTCCAACTATAACTCATATAACATAAAAAACTTATAATTAATGTTGTTGATAAAATTCACAAAACAAAAACATACATGATTGCCATTATTTACACCTAACAATTAAAATTTAAAACACATGAGACCACTTTCTAACATCTATCTATAATCTATTGTATTTACCATCGAATGGTACTGCATCTGACTTTTTTACTTTTTTTTTAATTTTTATTCATCATTGATTGATAACTATTAGATTCGACTTTTCTCTTTTTTTAAAAAAATTTTTATTTGTCACTGTTAGATGGTACTGTATATCTACAGTACGATCCAACTTTTTAACTTTTTTTTATTTTATTTGTTATTTTTTTAATATGATACATTAAAAAAGGTACAAAATAATATGGGCCCTATAGTAAAAGAAGTACATCTAGAACCTTAAAAATAAGTTGCTAATATGAAATTTATAATTAAAAATGAGTAAACTATTTTGTCTGTTTTCATCTTAATTAATGATAGATCTATTTTGCTTTGTAAAATTTATATGAACATTTTTAATATGAATAGTTATAAAATATAAAATTTTCTTTTAATGTTAATATTTTATTTTCATTCATTTAACCATTAATTGATTATTAAGTCATATATATTAAACCAAAATACCCCTATTTAAATATAAATATTTCCTAAAAAATTTAAATTATCAAAAAATATTTTTTACTATTTAAATGTATTTATTTTTTAATTTTTTTAAAAATTAAATATATAAATTAGCCAAAAAAAATGCAAAGGTAGGAGTCTACATTTATAAATGTGAGTGGGACCTATAATTTAATTAAAAATTTATTTATGTAGGGTGAAAAAAATTTTCCATATAAAATTTCATTTTCAAATGTTAAAATTGTGGATAAGATGTAAAAAATAATAAGATTTTTATTTTTTAAAAGATCATATAAGATTTATAGTAAAAATTAGAGGTGGATATAAAATTTTTACTAATAAAGAGAGAAAAATAAAATAATTTTTAATAATTTGGGATAGTTAAATTAAACAATCTAAATAGACTCTAAAGCTAGAGGTGTCAAGAGTCGGGCTTGATTATAATTTTTTTTATTTAGATATTTTAAACTTAATATGAATTGAGGCTCTAAGGAAAATGGAGAGAATATAAGATTTTAACAAACTTAATTTTTTAAACAATTGAGCTAATGTGATATAAAAAGTACGTGGAACCTACCATTAAAAATGTGAGTAGGGGCTTGCATTTATAAATTTGAGCTAGACTTTTAATTTAATTAATAAAATTTATTTATATGATATAAAAACCATTTTCCATACAAATTTTCATTTGTAAATGTTAAAATTTTAGATAAGATGTAAAAAAGAATAAGATTTTTATATTTTAAATGATTATATAAGATATATAGTAAAAAATTGAGGAGGATATAATATTCTTATTGAAAATAATAGGTATTAGACATATAATAAAATTTATATGGGATACACGATTTAGATAAAAATAATTTTCTATTTATTTATTATTAACATATGGTAACAAATCAAAAATTTGTAAGACTATATATAAGATAAGTTTTTGTTTATATTCTTCAAATGCATGAGGTTTAAAAATCTATTATTTTTTATTTATACGTAAAAGTTGATTATGATTTGAACACCTATGGAAAATATTGATGTGGTTATGTGCCTCAAGTTTAAGTAAAAAATAATATGGGCTACAAGTTAGTTATATAATATTAATGAATTTATCTTTTATTGCACACCTAATCTTTTTTTAATAATTATTATGTTACTTGAAATGCTCGTACATATGGTTAGTAAATGGTATTAAAATATAGATTATATCATTTGCTTGATTTATAACCATTATAATTATAATTTATAAATAGTATTATCACCTAAATTATAGTATGATTCATTATGGTATATGTTTTTTTTCCTTAAGGTGATATATTAGCCAACACATTTAAAAAAAACAAGTTAAATTATATTTCAAATTGTAGGAGGCAAGAAATGTTAAAAAACAATTATAGTTTTAGTATATATAAAAGTAACTCATTGCAAAATAGAAGTTATTTTTTAGGTATCTTCCTATTAAAATTTTGATCTTATACTTACCAGCTATAGGAATACTTTAGGAAAAAAAGAAGAAGTTGATCATTAACTTTTAACTATACCGGGTATATATTCTAAAATAAAATGAATTATGATTTATATTTTTAATATATACGAACAAAACAAATTTTAAAATAAAATTTTTTAGATTTTAATTTTCACAAATTAATATATTATAGAGTAAAATACATTTGCATTCCTTTTGTTTGTTAGAATTATAAAGACTTATTCTTTATATGAAAAAACTTATACTTTAGTTTCATTTTCAATATGGTTAGAAATATTATGTTAAATTTCTAAAATATTCAATTTATTATTTGTATTTATTTGGAAAAATTTAAATTATTAATTTACCCCTATAATTTATTCATCTATCCTATTTCTTCCTAATTTAAGGAACTTCAAACAATTTTTGGCAAAAAAAAAAATTAACCATTAATTATAACAATAATTTAAAAATATTTATCAAAATTATTAAATTTAAACAAACAAAAACATAAATTATATTGATTAATTTATCTCTTATTACTAAGTTTTTTTCTGCACATACGTTTTTGAAAGATTATTTTAATAAACTTACTCTCTTAGTTAAAAAATGAAGGCATTTTTAAGGTATTTTTTAAGGTTAGATGTTAAAAAATATAAGATATTTTTAGTACAATCATTTTTCCAAAAGTTTCCATAATAAATAATTATTTTAGAGTAAAACATTCAATTAAATAGTAAATATGGAAAGATGATGTTATTTTAAAAATAAAAAACTACTTTATTGGAGGTAAAATTCAATTAAAAATATCTTGCATATTTAAAAAGATGGAGTATGTATTTGATTTTTTAAAAAAGCACTGAATAAATTAGTTTGTATGACTAATAAATTTAAAATATAAATAAAAATCTAAAAGAATATATTAATAATTGTGAACACTGTATTTTATTCAGATATTTTTTTTTTTAAATTTAATAAAAATACTAATGAATAAACAAAAAAATTATATATAAAAATATAAAAAAAATAAAATTTAATCTTTTTTAGGATCATTTTTTTATAAAATAAAAAATCTTTAATTAATAGGTTTAATGTTATTTTAATTTAGATAATCTTTTGTAGGTTAGGATCTTATTTCTTTTAGTTCATTAAAAATAACCAAAAAATAATAAAAAATACAAAAACAAAACAAAATTTAATCCTTTTTAAGATTATATTTTTAAAAATAATTTAAATAAATAAATAATAATCTTACTTAATCTTTAAAAATATCTCTGAAATTATTCCAACCATTCAAGACATTAGGAACTAATTTTTGAGAAGTCAACTCTTCTTGAATTTCTTCCTTTTAAATTTTGTTATCTTCGAAAAAAAATATGCTTGCTTAATTCAAAATCAAATTTGTTTTCTAATTTTTAAAATTAATAAACATGATTAAAAAGCAAAAAAAAAGAATTATAGTTTTTTTTTCAAAAAAAAAAGTAAAATAATGATATAAACCAATGGGATAAACCTTAACCCATCAGTCTCAAAGTCAATTGCTCGATCAAGCGCCACTGGTCAAAAACACGCAGAAAGAAAGCAAAGAAATGCAGATGGAAGAGATAGAAGAAAGGAAGAAGATCAAAGCACGCAGAGGCAAAAAGGGAGGATGAAAACACAGAGCAAAGAAAAGGGAAGGGTGCCAGTCACGGAGAACAAGCCAGAGATGAGAGAGCTTTCAGCACACATAAGAAAAGGCAAAAAAAAAAGAGACAGAAACGTGACAAAGACGCGTAAACACGATGACACAGCGAAACAAGGGGAAAAAAGGTATAAAAAAAAGGGCATGCACGTGATCAGGAAGAGAGGACAGGGATGACAATCTGAAACAAAAAGGTGTAGCGATGAGTAATCGCCCTTCCCTTAGATCCTCTATAAAAGCTAGAGAGGATTTCAGAAGAGGGGATCGGGTGAGAAGAGACCGAAACATCTGTGTATTTTCTGGAAAAAAAAAAGATTGAGAGAATTGGTGGAATTCACAACTAATTCGAGAAGTAATATGAGGCTTTGAAGGTGAGATAGGTTTGGAAATTCTCAACTGCAGCAATAGGTTTGAAATTTATGAATCCAAATTACTCTAACTTTGATTGGTTAGCTTATGTTACCTAGTTGATTATCTAACTCTTGTTCTTTTTGACTGTGATTCAATGTTGGGAATCTGGAGTTGAAAATTAGATAGAATTTTTTTGTGTTTTTTCTTTCTTTGGTTAACTTGTAGGGGGATCTGGGTTAAGCTCAATATATGTATGTGTTGAACGAATGTCTGGTTTAGCTCTGCATCTGTATGTGTTGAACGATTGTTTATCCTGGCTGAATAATTCATGCATGTTTAAAGTTATTTAAAAGCTCAAAGATAGATTAAAAATTTAAGGTGTCATTTGGTTAAAAGCTGGTTTCATGACCTGGTGGTTGGCATTGCGTGAACTATCCGGATTTTAATATTTAACGATTATATTAGTAAATGAGAGTGTGGTTATAGGTATGAATCATATTGCTTTTTTTATTTTTAATTTTTTATGGATCACTGTCCAACTATTTATAAGATTAGATATGATTTTATGCATCCTAGTGATCAGAGAATGTAGTTCAATTAAATTTTAGCCTCATGGTAGTTGAAGATTTATCATCGTGCTTGCTTATTAATCATGAGAATTTGCCAATTTCATGGTGACTGTTTTGGGTATGGTTGAATTATAATATGAATTCTCATGCTTTTTATTTATTGGCCATGTGAGATTTTAAGAAATATATATAGGCATTCAAAATGATCATCTACTGTGTAAATGAATAAGGTTTCACAAGTAGATAGATCTAACTTGTATATATTGATATTGATTCCAATGATCCTCCATAATAATTAACCTTTTTTAACTTAAATCGATAAAATATTTAAGTTTTTCATGTAAAAGTTCAAGGAATTTTCATAGAGATTTAAATTAATTGCGTCATCAGATGGGATAATAAATCCTCACAGATAATGTGATTATCAATTTATATATAGTAAATAAATAAATTTTTTGTAAATAAAATAAAATAATAAACATTTTTTTAATAAAATTAATTAATTAAATTAATATATTTACACGAAGACCTTAAAATCTTTTGATCATATGAGATTTTTGAATCTCTATAAATTGCTAAGATAATTATTTTGTCATGAGTTAATAAGACTCTGCTGATATGATGATCATGAGTTTTATCATACGCTGTGAATGATTATAGTCCTCGTGTGCCCACTGAATAAATTTTTAATATATAAAAAACATATTAAAATAAAATATTGTGTAGATAATCTTAGATTTCATATCATAAAGAAAATATAGAATTTTAAAAAGCATTAAAGTTATTTAAATGTCCACGAGTGACAATAAATCTCCGTAGGCATATTAAAATTTTTTCCTTTAAATTACTTTTTTATGTTGACAAAATGAATCTTTAAAATAAGAGAAAGTATAATAATGAAAACATTTTCAAAATATAAAATGAGAAGAAGAAAGTGAAACCACATTATCTTTACAATTTAAAACACAGCAAATCTTAGAAAATTATTTTATTTGCAATTGATAAGTTATTTTCATTTAAACTTCTCTTTTTTAGGGATATTATAAATAAAGAAAACCATTGACATTAGTCTTATCCCGAATTACAGGAACTTTGATCCCCCATAGAGTATGTAGACCTCAGAGTCTAATTCTGAGTCAAGTTAGTCCTTATAAATAAATAAAAATATTTTTATTAATTATTATCATTTTTATATCAAATACATGACTGAGAAAGGGATAAATTAAAATAACTTTAAAATTATATTAATTTAGCACAACAAACTTTAGGTATCGTTATCATGAACAGGTGTTATAGGGTGCCTAACACTTTTTCACACTTAATCGACTCCTGACCTATTTTCTACTTTCACAAACCATGTTTACCTCTTTTAAACGGTTTTTCAAGATTTTTTCTCAAAATTTTGATGACGACTCCATTTTTTCGGTTTCTTTCCAAAGGGCGAAATCTCCACTCTCGCGCGCCGTCAGCATCGCATTTCTGGATTCGACAATAATAGTATTTTAGTCCAATATATGACTTAATTATCAAATAATGGTTGGATGGATGAAACTAAGAACTTAAATATAGAAGACATATTTGTATTTTATAACTCTTAACTATTAATTTTAAGAGGGATTCATATAGATTTTAAAATAAAAAAATGTTTATAATTAAAATAAAATAAAGGGAAAAGTAACATATTTTACTTTAAAGATATTAAAATAATTTTTTAATCGGGTTAATGTGGGATTTGAACTCTAAACTATAGCTCTAGAGATGATTGAATCTTTGAAATTTTAAAATGTACATTTTAAATTTTAATAATTAAAGATGGAATAATTTTACCTTATCATTAAAATTTAAAAAAAACATCTATTAGTTTTTCAAAAATTAAAATCTAATGTATAGTTTTATCAAATTTTACTATCCCTCTTTTCCACTCGTTCATCGCACAAGATAAAATTTTAGTTAAATATAAATACAATATACAATGTAAAAAGTACGACATTATCGATCCCTCTATTTATTTCCAAATCATAGTTAATTACACATGCGCAACAAACTATTAATACTAATCAGTATTTTGCTTCCCAGTTAACAATTATTATTATTAAAATCTCTAAACTTCTAATGATTTCAATGCCATTCCCTTCACTGTCTACAAAATTGCTCACCTAAAAAAAAAAAAAATACGTCATTTTATTCTATCATATTCTGATGGCTCTATCTTAATTAAAAATTATAAATAATCATCCTACTTCCTTCATTCCAATATCATAGAGATTACTTTTCAATGTCTTCAATATCTCCGGCCTCTCCGCATTTCCTTCAATCTGTTTTTTTTTTCCTTTTTTTTTGGGGTTAAATTCTTCCATCTTTTCGGCAAAAATGCTTCCATACAGGGCAAAACTATGATTTAAGAATAAAGTGGGTTAAAATTAAAATATATATATATATATACCATAAAGTTTTTATAAATTTTAGGACAGTTAAAATATGTAACATGTATATAACATAAAAAAAAATAAAAAAATTGGAGGGCATGGCTTCTATTGATCCCCTCACTCGGCCATTGCTTCCATACCTGCCAATCTCAGTCATGCCATGCAAGAACAAACTTCGAGCCATAGAGTACGATCTTGGATCTACTATTTCAACACAACTACAATAATATCTCTGTTCAAGCAAAATTCATTCCCATAAGCCATACTCATAAAAAAACTATATAATCATGACCCACAAATTTCTTCATGAGCCAACATCGTTAACAAAATCTAACAACCCTACAACAATACTTTATAAATCAACCCCTTCATACTCCAAAACCAAGACAACTTTGCATTAAAAACCTCATCAACCTTATAATTAATTTTACAATTCGATATATGTCAAATTAACTTCTCGTGCGATGCAGGGGCACATTCTCTAGTTGATAATCAAAGTGAGTTGTAGGCCGCTTTGATTTGACACAAGGGCATCATTATAATATCCTAACTTGTCTGCGCGCGTGAAAGACGAGAAGTGTCTTTCTTCCTTCCAAAGCCAAGAGAGTCAGAACCACTAGGAGTGAAAATAATACAGCAGGAGCTTAACTAGAGTTTCAAAAGAATTTATGGGATAAGAGGGTTGTCTTTTAATCTTATGTTTAGAGAGGATAATATTTTTGTCCATCTTTTGGTCAAGTTTGCTTTGAATATAATAAATGAGTTTCAATCTTTTAATTAACTCCCACCTTATTGTATTAAGATGGTGGATGATGATAAGAGGATTTTTTAATAAACTTTTTTGCAGGTTGTATTAGTTACTTTGTTTACCTTGTAATTAAGGAAAAAAAAAGAATTTATGGGATGAAAGTCATTTTGCTTCTAAATTTCATCTCAAAAATCAATGGGCATCCTAAACTCAAATATTTTATAATAAAAATATTAAAAAAATGTAATTTGAGGCTCACTAATAATGAATAGACAACAAGTTAATATTAGGGTGATAAGAGAGTAAATATTTAATGTTGAAGGATATAATTGATTTACAGTTGAATTTAAGTTGCTCAATAACGCTTCATGTAAAGTTCAGAAGTAAAAATGACTTTTAATTCTATAATTTTTTAGTTCTTTTATGTTATTTTTGAGATTTCTTTTCTAATTTTATAGTCAACTACTAATCAAAGTTAATGATAAGGGGATTGCTATGATTTAAAGTTTATGATTCCAAGTATTTTTGGACATATATTAAAAGACTAATTAAACTGACATTTTACCTCGTAAAAAAATGACAGGCTACTTAATTATTAATTAATCATCAATAATAGGCAACGATGTCATGAATTAATAATTGATAAAGACTAATTAATTAATTAATTAATTTTTAAATTGAAACAAAAATTAGAATTTAATTCTATTTGTGTACTTTTTATTTTTTTAAGAGCTAGGCACCTACACTCTTAAATAAACAATTGTCTCTTGGAGTAAATTTTTGAGGCCCAAAAATGTGGTAATCAGCTATAAACTACCCTGTTGTTTGGTGACGTGGCAACATGTGGGCCCAGACAAATTTCATTTGACCATCTGACATGTCTTACCTCCTCCTTTTGACCAGATACGTGGCTCTTTCTTAAGTCATCAAAGGCAAACCACATCCGAAGGAGTGGTTCATCCTCTTCCTCGTGTTGCTTCTCGATCTCGTTGCAGTGACGGCCACTTCAGGTCTTGGAAATGGCTGAAACTTCCTCATCGTCAATGGCAAGCAATAGAGAAGGGTCACTTTGCTCCTGCAATGTGTGGTGGAGAGCGAGATTACGATGAAAACGCGATGGATAGAGAGAGAGAGAGAGAGAAGCTAACCGAATAATAAGGAGCAGTGGTGACAACGTTGATAGGGATATCGGCGGGAGAAAGGGAATAGGAAGAAGAAAAAGAGAGCGCAAAGAATGAAGCCTGAAAGAGCTGCGTGGAGCCATTTTTAATGAAAATGCGGCTATTATGTATCTCTGCGTTGCCAAGTAGAGCATGAAGCAATGGTGTCTCTGAGCTTAGGCATCATGGACCAACACACACTCCTCAAATTGCCCGCAAACCTTCATCACCACCGTACATTCGTCACTCATCTTCCTCTGGTACGACTCCAACAACACTGTATCCCCTTCTAATTCATTCATATCTAATAATATTAAAACTGCACAAAAGAACGGCATTGAATTTAACTTAATTTAAAATTAATTTTTTTATAAAAAAAATGAATTAAATAATCCTATAATTTAGTCTTATTTAATAATAATTTAAAAATTAATAGGATCGAATTTGATTTATAAATTAAAAGATTGATCTTGTTATTTCAATACCCACTTAACTGTTTTTTACTTTTTTTTTAATGAGAGCTAATAATATTTCAACATAATAAACTCAATTAAATAATAAAATTATTTATAATCATAATAAATTTAAAATAATTTTTAATAAAAAATATTTCAGTTATATAACTTCAATAAAAACAATACTTAACAAACTTCATCAACACTACATATAACAATAATTTAAAAACAAACTCAACAAATTTCATGTAATCATCTCTTTAGTATAAATTATACTTGGAGCATTTGTTAAAAATAAATTAATTATAATTATATTAAATAAATTAATAGAACTTGACTGGATTAAGTGATCAAGATGCCCAATCTCCTATCCAGTCCACTTCAAAAAAATAGTCTGATTTTTAGTCTTTTAATCTGAAGAACTAATTGTTTATAAAAAATGAATAAGACAGGACTATCTTAGATTGAATTGGGTCAAACAAAATTGAAAGACTTTTGTATAGCACTATCTAATATATTGAAACCCTAAACATCACCAATCAAACCAAAAACTATTGTTTATATATATATATATATATATGGTGAGTTCCTCATCGGTGAGATTGACGATGGAGGCGTCTGGCAGAGAAGCATTTGCATTAGTAGGGGCAAGCCATTGTTGTGGAGAGGAACTGCGTCGGGAAGGTTAGCCACCATTGTTGGACTTGTTCTGTACGTCGGCAATGACTAATTAAGCTCTTCATGATAATCTTTCTATGTATTTGATTTTTCTCCTTCGCAGCCTTCGATGCCTCTGCCTACACATCCCTGTCCGCCCTACTTCCGCCTTCAAATGTAGTCTGCGCTTTGTCCCCGTTTTCATAGAAAACCTCCTTTCATCAAACTTGCTCTCTCGTATGGAACACACCTACACCAATTTATGCGTAACATTCAGAATATTACACGTTTCGGATTGGATCCAATTGCTAGAAAAGAACAATCTTATGAATAATTGGGCAAAATTGAATCAAGAAAGACCATGAGATGGATTTTGCTGACAGGTTTGCGTTGGTGAGAGGGTTATAGTGGTGACTGGCAATTCAACGCAAGGTAGATTCCCCATTTTAGCCTGATGTGTCCCTCCCAAATAGGATGCCAACTAAGATGGTCAATGGGTCAGACTTCGGACATTTGAAGCCAAATTAGAATTTGCTTGGAGCTTATATTGCCACATCACCATATAACAAGGGAATCCACAGCTGATTAACAAAAAGACATTTTTGGACCTCAGAAAATTGCTCGAGGGAAAAAATTGTCCCCAATTAAAAATATTCTTTTTATTAAAAAATATTTTTTAAGAGAGGTTGAATATTAAAAAATATAAAATATTTTTAATTTGTTAAAATGTAATTATTATTTTTTTAAAGTATCTTATTAAAAAATTTACATACATGAAGGTTATATCCATAGTATACTTTTCTCAATAAATTGATGCCAGCTGGATGATTTTTTCACCTCACCATTTAACTCTCTTTAACTGTGTTTTCCACCATTATCTTTCAAAAATGGAAAGAAAATCAATAACCCCGCTTTTTTGTTCCAACTTATAGTCGCTGATGTTTTTGACGCTCCCCTGTTGCCGCTGCAACACCATTCTTCGCCTTCCATTGTCTGATGATGGCAAAAATTGTTGTGGGGTAAAAGGGAATTGACAGCATAAATTGATTTATATATAATGTAAATAAATTATAAATAAATAAAGTCACCCACCACTAGTTTCAGCGATGCAATATCCACACAAAAAACAAAGCCCCTCACCTGTTCTTCTTTTTTCTTACTTGCTTTGCTTTGCTGTAAGACCACCAACTCTTCTAAAATCATACAGCGGCAGCGACAGGGTGTCAAAAACATCAACAGCTACAAGGATTAATTGAGACAAAAAATCAGGGTTATTGCTTTTCTTTCCATTTTTGAAAGACAACTGTGGAAAACTCTGTCAAGGACAGTTAAATGGCGAACTAAAAAAATCATCCAAGTGACAATAATTTATTAGAGAAAAATATATTAAAAATATAACCTTAAGTATGCAAGTTTTGCCTTTAAATAAATTATTTTATATTTATTTTAAAATAAATTATCTCATTAAATAAGGATAAATTTAAAAGATAGAGTTAATTTAAAAATAATTAATTATTTTATTAAAATAAGATTAATATTTTATATTTTTAAACCGCAGGGCAAGATATCTAGTGTTTTTAGAAAATAAATGTACCACAATTCAAAAAGAAAAAAAAAAAAAAAGAACACGGCACCATGATGAACGTTACATATTTGTACCGGCCCTGAAGACGAGATAACGCTCTGGAACTGGATGGCTGGGCACCACCAGGCCCCAGTACCTGCCGTTCGCTTGGCCAATTGAGCTTCTCAGAATGCAATGTTAGCGATCATGCTCCTGTACTTATGGGGGAGAACGTCGAAGTTTGAACTTCTAAAATCACAAAATTTAAATTAAAAAGAAATTCAGGGAAAGCATAAAAATAAAGAAAAAGTGTATATAAAGAGTGAGACATGCTTCCTTCTTCTTCATCACTGTCCTTGGACATTCATCGATTTTTCGCCATTCCGCTCACTCTCAGTCTCGCTGTAGTGCTTTCCTGTGGGTTTGGGCTTCCTCGCCCGGTTCTTGCCTCTGCTTCTCGGCTCTCCCATCAACGTCACGTCGCTTTCAAGTCAGTTCAGTCTTTGTCCTCGTCGGCGATGGCATTCTCCCAGTCTCAATTTCCGCCTCCTCCGGTGGCTAAGAAGGTGAAACACGCAATGGAGATGTTCGGCGACGTGAGGGTCGACAACTATTACTGGCTTCGGGATGATTCTCGCAGCGATCCTGATGTCCTCTCTTACCTCCGTCAAGAAAATGCCTACACTGACTCCATTATGAAAGGTGTTAACCTTATCCTATACTTTCTTGGGCATAAAACACCGCAAACTGTAGGATTAATATGGCTTGTTTCGGAATGTTAAATGTTATCGAGCATGCCTGCCTGATTTCTCAAACCTGCTGAGATAATTTGTTTTGAATTTCTCGGATTACTTGGAATGTTATAAAATTTTGACTTTGGGTATAGTTGGATCTACTGGATTGCATATTAGTATCTACGTGACTATATTCAGTTTAGCTCGCAAACAATGAAGTGTAGCATTTAGTTGGTTATTGGAGGCTTTTTCTTATTATTCATTACTGATATGAAACATATATTATCATCCATACACCCATTTGCCATAGCTACATGCGACAACTAATATATCCCTAAAATGATAGCTTCACATCGATTGATTGCCAGATACTAAGCTAAGATGACATCTGATTGCTGCACAGCCAAAATGATTCATGTCTATATCAATCTCAGGCAATCTGCTCATATTTATTATCAGTATTTAAAAATCAGTTCTTAAAAAGAAAATATGGTGACAACTTAGAAGGCTAGATATGTGTGACTTGGCTTAGTTGAACTTAACTTCATTGAATTATGGTTGCCTTGAAACTTGGCTTGACTTTTCAAAGTTCAACTCAAAGTAGGCCTTTATCTGCTTGTTTTTAAAGAAGATTAGCTCAAATTTGATGGATTAAATTGGCAGAAATACTGAATGGTCCAAATGAGCCAAAGTTAAGCCCACAATTCAGAGTGTTTTTTGAAGTCTGTTCATTATCTTGGTTCTTTAGCTCAATTCAGCTCGATGTTTACACTTGCAAGAAATATGCAGCTAATATTAATGACATCGCCATCATATTTGTCCAGGCCTCTGTTGTCTATAGACAAGCTTGAGGTTGTATTCTTGGTTCTTGTTCAAATCAGTCCCCTGTAGTCTACTTATACATGCATATTTATCTTCATTTGGAATGAATACAAGTTAAAACCTAACAAGTTGAAGCAATAAAGCCTGGGGATTTCAAGATATATGGTTGGAAATGCTCTTGCCTGTTCTCAGTTCTGTGTTTCTGATGGGTATATTATCCTGTAGGGACCAAAGAATTTGAAGATAAGGTTTTTGCTGAGATAAGAGGAAGGATTAAGGAGGATGATACAACTGCACCTTTACGAAAGGGGCCTTACTATTATTATGAGAGAACTTTGCAGGGGAAGGAGTATGTTCAACGCTGTCGGTGCCCGGTACCTGACAATAAGGCAACACCATCTATTTATGATACTGTTCTGACTGAACCTGTTCCACCTCAGGAGCATGTTATTTTGGATGAGAATATCAAGGCCCAAAATCATGAATACTACAGGATTGGTGCTTTTAAGGTTAGACCATTTATTATAGCATTTCCTCTTTTTATTTATTATCTCTATTATATTACGAATGCTCCTTCTTTTCAGGTCAGTCCAAATAATAAGTTGGTAGCATATGCAGAGGACACTAAAGGTGATGAAATTTATACTATCTATGTCATAGATGCTGAAACCCAAGCTCCTAAAGGAGAGCCTCTTCATAATGTAACATCATACATTGAATGGGCTGGTGATGAAGCTTTGGTTTATATCACAATGGATGAGATTCTCAGGCCTGATAAGGTGTTGCATTTTCTCTTGATACTCTTATTAGTAGTTTGCACCATAATGATTGATGCTTTTGTCTGGACTCACTAAATATTAGTATTTGGTCAGTGGGTTTTTTCTTTTTATTACAGTAGCTTCATGTATCCAAATGAATGCAAAGCTAGGCTTGAAAATTAGTATTTTAAACCTTAGGCCTACGATTAAACAATAATGTATTGGGAATCAGATAATGTAAATTGGGTATTGTGTCCTGAATATGCCATAAACAGGATTTTCTTTTCGCAACTTCTATTCCCTTTTCATGGAAAATGAAAACTACTAACTTAAGGTCAAATTTATGTTTATAATGATTACACTGGGATTATGCATCTTGCATCCTTTGTCTTGCATAACTACATTGATTTTATGTGGTGAAGCATTTGTTTAGCTGTTCCCATTGTGATGTAGGACTAGAACAAATGAATCAAAAAATTAAGGAAAAAAACAGTCAAGTCGAATAAGAAGGCTTACTCAAATTCTTACTAAGGTTACATTCCTAAATGAGTGCAGACTAAGTTATAGGCAACCAAAATAGTTGGTCCCTTTTCTTAACAGTTATCCTAATTGTATAAATAGTGTTCAGTCTGGGGTGACATTTTCCTAGGCTCAGGTTCCTTCATTTGAACCCATGATTAAATATTAAATTTCCCTACTTATCTGATTAAAAATTCAAAGTTGCCAATGATGATATTATTATTCATAAATAATAATTTATTCTAAGTTGACCTTGGTTTTCAAATGAGTAAGGAGGAGAAAAGCATGAATAACAGCAACAGGCTGATGGTAGTGTTGGTGGAATGAACACATGTAAATTTTCGAATTTATGAAATTTTCTGGAATAACAAAGTTAATGTAAAAGCTTAACTTTGTTTCCATGGTTGCTTATCTGTAACTTCAATATTGTTGATCTTCATTCTTTAGTGCTGTTTGCTGCTGATCTGCTCTTTTATTTAATCCAAACTAAGGCACAAAAGTTGACAGCTCAGCCCTAGACTAACTAACCTACAAAATAACCTTGGTATCTGAAAATAACTAAAATATGAAACTAGAAACACATAAAACAACAAATAGAAAAACTAGATAAACAATAAATAACAGCAACGGCAGTGCTACATTCTTAGTCAGCAGCACAGTACTCCATCATTGAGGTGGAGAATAGAGGCAAGTCAGTCAAACCCCTCCAGCTGAAGAGTAGAGGTTAATCATTCCCTACATTCTTCTAAGACTTTCAAACATCCCTCTTGGCATGGAAACTTGCATCTGTGTGGTTGTATGATGAAGATCAAAGGCTCCAGCGTTAAATTTCTTCTTGTTAAAATCTTACTGATCAACTGACCTAATTGTTAGACTTCATCTAGTATGTACTTAATAAAAGTTAGCAAGTTTGGAATCAACTAACCAATTCTCTTGTGCATTAACGACATTAACTATATGTTACAAAAGAAAGAGGTAGAAGAGAGGAATGGGAGAGAAGAAGAATAAATAGAATAGATAGGTAGGCAGAAGATTTGAAGGAGAGCAGAAACTACGGAAATTGTATTGACCAAAAGTCTGATTACTAATGGCTCCCTCCTTGCCCTAACATATGTAAGCAGTGGCCACTAATAAGAAGACCCTTGCCCTAACCAACAAAGCTAACTAACTTCCCCTATCATTTACAACTAGCATTAATCCTCGTGCATTTCATGTAAGAATAATGATACAATCTACTATTGACAAAAAAAAAAATGATGAGAATCCAAAGTGTGAAGATTTTGAAATCTAACATTTGATTATAATTTTTCAGAAGTATGAGAAACGCTTTTCAAATTTCAATAGTATTGATGTGTAGAAAAAGTACAATATACATGTAAATCAGATCATACAATTTGTTAACGCCAACAGTCATATAAAGTTAATTTGCAATTGACGAATCTATATGAAACAACTTATACATGATAAATTCCTGTGCAACGTATATAACAGTCATTTAAAATTTAATTGACGTACAACATGGTTTAAATGATAAACTACATGACAAATCAACCTTTTGACATTATGAAGCGAAGATCCTCAAAATCAGGAGTCAGTTACTAAGAACTTCATTTCTTTCAACACAAATTAATATAATTATATGATTACAAAATATATCTTATTTGTGGGCTTGGCAATAGTCCTCGCTTTGTTTTGTTCAAACACAAGCTAATCAATTTAATTTAAAATAATTTATATTACATATTGAAGGTGATATTAGCTCTGTCATTTGTCATTTGATACAAAATAAATTATACCAACATGGAGGCAAACGAATAAATATAAATCCATTTGTCAGTGACATACTTGGATGGGGCAGGTATACAACAATCCATTTATCAAATAATTTTAAAAAGTTCAACGACATTTGACTTAAATTAACCAAGTTCAGTTCCATGTGAACCCAACTAAAATAGTCCTGCAAGCAGTTCAATTTAACAACATATTGAATTTCTTTAACTTTATTAAATAAGTGCACGACTTAAGTGAGCAATGGTACAGTACATTAATGGGTATCTCATGAGTCTATGCGGCTTGCCATAATGGGCTTTTAGATTGAAGGAATACTGCACATGCTTAGGCTTTTGGTGTCCATTAATTTTGTTTCAAATTTTTTTTTCCTTCTTTTACAAGTCTTAGCAACTTATTGTCTATTAAAAAAAGTGTTATTCTAGATGATTGTTTTATTTACAGCTTTTGTTCTGATCCTTGAGGACAAGGATCTTCTAGTGGCGGGAGTATATTGATACATGAGAATTAGGAATAGTAAGGGTAATTAGGGAAATTAAGGGTAAAAAAGGTGGTATAGTAGTATGGGAATTCAGTTATATTCTCCATAATTAGGGTCCTAATGATGTAATGGGGTTTAGCGTAAATGATATTTCTATTACTTAGTCTCTATTTCCCTTTTACCTCTCAGTTTCTTTTCTTTTATTTACTTAGAAAAGTTTCTCTATGTCCTTTTGGTTTGGTATGCCTAGGACTTTGCTGATTATTGTGGCTTACTAGTTTTATATTCTGTTTGTATATGTGTTTTAAAAATGAGCAATTTTCTTTTCTGATTTTTTTTCTTCTTTTGATAATTGTTTTTGTCTGTGAAAATTTCATTCATCATTCAAAACCTACTAGACACTTTGCTTTTTTCTATTCTCGCTGTTTTTGTGTGTGTGTGTGTGTGGGGGGGGGGTTTCTTATCTCTTTGTTTCTGTTAATTTGTTACTATGTATGTTTGGTGTTATGGGAAGGAATGAACATATCTTAGTCATTTATAAATTTCTACCTTCCTCAATCTTTATTCTACAAAATCCTTTTGAATATCTCTCCAGTTTATTGTGTGTGGGTGATGTTCATGGCATCATTGATACAGGCATGGTTGCACAAGCTGGGAACAGAACAGTCAAAGGACGTATGTCTTTATGTGGAAAAGGACGATAAATTTTCTCTTGACCTTCAAGCTTCTGAGAGCAAGAAATATTTGTTTGTAGCATCAGAAAGTAAAAATACAAGGTTTAATTTTTATCTTGATGTTTCCAAACCTGAAGAGGGACTTAAAGTTTTGACACCGCGTGTGGAGGGTATTGATACAACTGTTAGCCATCGAGGAAATCATTTTTTCATTAAGAGGAGAAGTGATCAGTTTTATAATTCAGAAGTAGTCGCTTGCCCAGTTGATGATACCTCCTCTACTATAGTTCTTCTTCCCCACAGGGAAAGGTAAGGCACTTGCTTCCATAATCCTTTGTTCTGATATATTTGATTGTGTTTTCTTCATTATATATGCTGTTGTGGCATTGGAAAGATCTTCTGAGCTAAATTTTTTATTACTTTCTGATCTGGATATTATCAGCTTCTTTTTATTTGTGAAGTTTTACTCCCTCAACCCAAAAAGCCCAAAAACCCTCCTTTTTCTAGGCTGTAATATTTGAGTACTGTAAATTATTTGTAATTTGGCTTTTAAATTACAGGTTACTAGTGGTTCTCTAATTTAGGAAAGATTGAGAGTTTGCTTTCTGGAAAGGAGTTAAACACTTTAAAATATGAACATCTAGGTTCACAAGATAAATGTACATGGTACATATCTTGTATGTTATAAGTTGTACATAATATCTCCTATGGTTAATTAGGTTGGAAGAGAGTCTTGAGTAGTTCGTTTTATTAATTCAGGATGCATTGCTCGCTCTTTGAATTTCAAAGCCATAATTCCTAAGATAATTTCTGATCAT
Organism: Prosopis cineraria; assembly: GCF_029017545.1. Taxonomy (NCBI): domain Eukaryota; kingdom Viridiplantae; phylum Streptophyta; class Magnoliopsida; order Fabales; family Fabaceae; genus Prosopis; species Prosopis cineraria. The sequence goes on along the minus strand of NW_026555341.1, from coordinate 18,531,896 downwards.
TTAAGCTACCTTTGCAAGATTCTTCTTTCCCATTTCGCCCCCTGTTACTGTCTCTTCCTTATTTTTTTTTTCAATAAGATTTTCAAGCATCTTATGGTCAAATGATAACCGCCGAAGGGAGATATGCTATTATACATCAAGTTGTTGCATTGTGTGTTGTAGTTTTATTGTGAACTTTTTTGGTAATCAATTCTCAAAATTCTTAATTCATTCTGGAAGCATAACTTGGGAAAACAAGTCTAGTGTGTGATTTATAAAAGAATGCCTGATGAAGGAATGAAAATAAAGTTACAAAATAAATTACCTAAATCATAAAATAAATCTTTCATAATTTCCAATAATGTCCTCATGCTTGAAAGAACTCTCATCTAGAGAGGAAGACTGCTAATAGGAATCTAACAAGTATGGATCTAAGTGGGAAAACTCCCTCTTTAGTCATTCAAGTAGCACCCAAATCTAAACGACCTTTCTAGTGGACGGGATAACCTTGGAGGTGGCCATAAGGAGAAGGAACAATTTAATAAGTTAAATTGCATTAATTTCCTCCAAGATGGAGCTGCATATTTATACAATTTCTGATGAGATTTGGGGTGCATTTTCAGTGATGAAATTGTGAATGGAACAAAGGGAGCTTTGTTCTGATACCAAATTGATTTGGCATTTTTTGGGGGGGGGGAGGAAATCGAGGGAGAAATAGAGAGATAAATGGAGAAAGGGAATGAGAAGGATGGGGAAGTAGAGAGCAAAAGGGAGAAAGCAAGGATGATTGAGGGAGAGATAGATAATAGTAACTCTAAATATTCAGATCATCAATTTTGATGAAAGACAATAGTATAGGGCTATTTATTGGAAGATCAAAGACAATAATTTAAAGTTAAATAAAGCAAAAAAGAAACCATAATAAATGAAATAAAAAGAATGTTGCAAAATAAATTATTAAAATCATAATGTAAATCTTTCCAAATTTGCCATTAGTGTGTTATTATCTATCTCTCTGTCACAGAAACTTACATTGAATTTTCTTCAGTGTCAAACTTCAGGAGATTCAACTTTTTATTGATCACCTTGTAGCATATGAGAGAGAAAATGGTCTACCAAAGATATTAGTTTATCACCTTCCCCCCATTGGAGAACCACTACAGAGCCTTCAAGGTGGTCATGCTGTTAATTTCACTGATCCAGTATATTCAGTGGATTCTTCAGAGTCAGAATTTTCCACAAGTATTTTACGGTTTTCATACAGTTCCTTGAAAACTCCTTCCTCTGTATATGATTATGATATGAATTCAGGCATTTCTGCTTTGAAGAAGATTGACTCGGTAAGCAATGTCAGCACTTGAACTTACTTAGCTGCACGGTGGTGCTTTGTGTTTCACTTATGTCTTGATTTATGACTGCAATCTTATTTGTTGTGATGTCTCTTTCTTTCCTTTCCTTTTGTTTTTTTTAGGTTTTTTGTGAAGTTAAAATTTTTTTCTTTGTTTTGCTTAGGCTAATTTATTTCATATTATCTGGGTTAAAACTTTGTTTTTTTTTTGTGATTGTTTTCCTATTCATTATTGTCTTTTCTCATTCTTACCATTCCAAGATAGGGCATGTAGTGCTAAAATGAATCTTGGATGCTAAACTAGTTGAAAAACTATTGTTAGCATGTTGCCAATGTGCTGCTCAAAACGTGTGCACGCTCAACAATAACCCCTCAAGAAGAGGGGGAAGGGAAAAAGTAATGAAGAAAAGAAATAAATCTGATATATGTTTTTGATACATGTTTAAATGAATTTTATTAGTGCATGATACATCCAGTTCATAGGCTCACTTAATATATGCATTTCAACATCTTTGATTCGAATAGAGCTTGTCTTGCAAAATTTTCACCTAATGATGTTTATAATTGCATCTATTTGATATTTTTAGAAGCATCGGCAAAGTGAGATTGAATGTTTTTGGGTTCATTTCAATATAATAATTCCTTTCTTATTGTTGTGATAGAGATCCTTTACAACTTGCTCAGATCTAAGAAATTCTGTGTTATTGTCCCTCTGTCATAGATCTTTATATTTTTCTTCATCAATAATACACCTATTGCAAAACTAGGAGCATGCATTTTTTTTTTAAATATTTGTATGGATTTTTGCTGATTTTTGTTTTGAGATGTTGGATAAGTTTGTCTAAGGCTTTAATAGTTTTTTTATACACAATTCAGGTATTGGGTGGTTTTGATGCAACAAATTATGTTACTGATAGACTGTGGGCACCTGCTTTGGATGGAACTTTGATTCCCATTTCAATTGTCTACCGAAAGGACCTTGTTAAACTTGATGGCTCTGATCCTTTACTACTTTATGGCTATGGGTCTTATGAGGTAAAAAGAGAAGAAAATATTTTATGCATTTAATTGAAGATATCAATGACAACTTCGAATGCTTTGCTTTTAATGGGGTGATGATTAGTGCAAGAAGGTGATTTCTTTGTGTGTGTGTGTGTGTGTGTGTTTGACTCTTATAAAAGTTTTATGTTGTTGTTCTCTTTTGTATATATATGTTTTTATTTTTTAATGTCCTAAGGCAGTCTTTGATGCACTTGCCATTGTAAATTGACACTGAAAGAAAAATATATACTCCTAAATATGACCAAACTTCTTTTCCATTTTTTCTCCTTTCCTTTCCTTTTTGCTCACTGATTAAATTTTCTGTTCTATCATAGCTAAAATACAATCTCTGTCATTCCTGTTGATTTTGGTATTATGACTATTTATTAATGTCTTTCGGATTCCAATATTGACAAGTATAACTCTGTTAATAATTTGTGACATGCTGTGAAGAAAATTTATTCTTTTCAGTTTGCTGGTCCTTTTGTTTTGGTGTTTTGTGGCATTGTTTGTTGGTCTGTTTAGCTACATTTTGCCAATTTTAATGTCTAGACTCTGGAGTCTTTTTATTTATAATGGGCCAGTGGCATTTGGGCAGGGTACAAAAGGCTGGCCAGGGGGAAGAGGGAGAGAGGTGGGTGCTGTGAGTGTCAATTGGTCTGTGAGTGTGATGAGCGGAGAGGTTTATTAAGGGGGCTTGGTTGTTTGTTGGGAAGCAGGCAGAGTGTGGTTTTGTTAGGGAGAGTGCCTGGTCTCTGAAACACCTGGTTGGGTTGGAGGAAAGCTTCTTTCTTCATCATTATCCTTTTATGTTTTGCTGTGTCCAGTGGTTAGTGAGTTTGAGTGTGCTGAGTTTATTTTCCTTCTGCTTCCAGTAGCTTGTTTTCATTGTGTATATGTGGGATTTTTGCTTTAATTTCTCTTTCTTCCCACTGAAGAAGAGAGTATTTCAAAGATGAATACAGTATCAGTGCTTTCATAGATTATTCCTGAGGTTATTTGCAGTCAAATTTATATTTAGTTGCTAAGGTTCCTTCAATTTATAATTTTTTGTTTTTGGGGATATCTTGTAAGTCCAACTTGTCTCGTTTGATAATTTAGTGACTCACTTTGTCCACAGGTGTGCATAGATCCCAGTTTCAAGTCATCAAGGCTGTCATTGTTAGATCGAGGTTTTATATTTGCAATCGCTCATGTTCGTGGAGGTGGCGAAATGGGAAGGCAGTGGTATGAGAATGGGAAGTTCTTGAAAAAAAAGAACACTTTTACAGATTTTATTGCTTCTGCTGAATATTTGATTGATCAAAAATACTCTTCAAAGGAAAGACTTTGCATCAATGGACGAAGTGCAGGGGGTTTACTAATTGGTGCAGTTCTTAATATGAGGCCTGACTTGTTCAAGGCTGCAGTTGCCGGTGTACCTTTTGTGGATGTTGTGACAACCATGCTTGATCCATCTATACCCCTCACAACTTCAGAATGGGAGGTATTTATTGTCCTCTGTTAAATTATTTTGCCTGGTTTTCTCATAACATTTTAAAAATGCCTGAATATGTTTTCCATTTTATTATTCTTGGAATAGATGACTTGGAAAGACATGCAGTTACATAGTATTATTATTAAATGCTTGTATTAATAGTATTATGGAAGTAGAGAAAAATATTGCTTATTGAAGATAGACATGTCAAAGATAAATTTAGTTGTGTTTGCCTTAGAAAGTAAGCCTTGGTTCAAAGCACTTGTCAATATGATTTTTAGCAATTTGATAAGGCGGTTGATGACATGGTATGATGGAACCCATGAAGGCACGAGGAACTGATAGAGCTGGTGATTCCAAAAAGATTTGGATGTCATTTCCTAAGACCTGTGGTAGACGATCTAGGGAGGAAAGTGATTTAGAGAAGGGCAAACGCCAGTGGCGAAGAGATTTATCCCAATGTTTTTATCTGTAGGATTAAAATGGTAAAGGACGAGTCAAGTTCGGTGTAGCCAAATGTATAGGTAGTGTTGGTAGGGGCAATGACCACTTTTTGGCTCTTTAAATTTGTCCATTCATGCAAAGGGATTTGAATATTGAGAGTGGTGAGGAGAGCTTTGGCCTCTCAAATGCCGGATTGGGGTGGAGGAAGAACATCTTTCTTTATCATTTGTTCATGTGTAGCTTATGTTTGTGTTGCTGTACTGGGTGTATTTTGTGTTGTTTCATGTACTCCGTAATTTCAGTTCCTTATTTTGCTTGAAATACAACTCCATTATTCTGTTGAGTTCCATTTGCAATGTATTTTCTGTATTTTTGCTTGTTTTAATTTTATTAGGATAGATGGAACCCACATAAATATGCATTGTGATGAGCCCAATCCTGTAGTGGGCCAAGTATACAAGAAAGGATGCCTAAAGATAGGATCCAGTCACTTATAATAATGATATGGGCCAAAGCAAGGAAGCTAAGGGAGGCCTAAAGTCCAGGAATATTCTTGGAAAATGGTGGGAGCCAGTTATCTAGGATTGTGTGTCCTTAGTGATGCTGACAGCTGGTGTGTCAAGGGAGAGTCCTGACCTACTTCTAATGTCTGGGAAGTTAGTACCTTTGTCCGTTGTCATTTGCTGAATTTCCATTTTCAGTAAGTAGTAGCAAGAGAGTTAGTAACCTTTAGTCGTTTTGTAAGTCTCAATTTTACATGGGAATCAGGGGTAGTTTGGGAATTAATGTCAGAAGTAATTAGCGTAAAGGGTATTTAGGGAATTATATGTATCACTAAAATGTGTATGCATGGCAGGAAATGAAATAGCATTTTTGTCCATGTTATTTGAGTTTATCAACTATCAAATGGTATTAGAGTCAGGTTTTTGACCACCGGTAATGGTTGCTGGAATTGTGATCTTCACCACAGTAAAGATGGTAGAGTATATCAATATCACCTCTGTCTAATATGTATCCATGGAAGGAAATGAAATAGTATATCTCTGTGTGCATTTATTTTTATTTTGTTTAATGTATTAAAGGAGTATAATGATCACCTCTGTTTTAATCCCTAATCGAACTTCCTTGTACACTGAATAAAGATGAGAAAAATATCGGTCAGAATTAAGCCCTAATCTGATTTGGGCAGTAAATGACGCCACAGCATTTTACTAGGTATTCTCTTTCTGTTTTGCAGGAATGGGGAGATCCTAGGAAGGAGGAATTCTACTTCTATATGAAGTCATATTCTCCAGTTGATAATGTGAGAACCTGTCGATAAGTATTTTGATTAAAACTTAAATGTTATCTCTGCTGTGAAGCCTTGCCTATAACTTTTTTTATCCATCTTATTTTGAATTTTTTTTTTTAATATTTTGGTTGGCATCTAAGTATTATGGGAATTTTTGTCAAAATTTGGTTTCTCATTTGATCCTACTCTTATTTTATGCAGGTGAAGGCACAAGATTATCCTCACATTCTTGTTACTGCTGGTTTAAATGGTAAACATATCTTATATGATTGATTCCTCGATGTCCTTATAGTTTCATCAATTTTGAATTAGGTCCTTTTGGTTTATTTTGTTTTAATCAAGTTTTTATAGTTTAATCAATTAAATATGTTAATTCTTGAAGGTTAAAATTATTAATGAATGATTAATTTTAAAAAACAGTTTTAAAAATTATAAAAACTTTGATTTAATACTTTTGGCCAAAAAGAAAAAGAAAAGAAAAGTTGATTTAATACAATGTTTATATTTTTATTGAATTTTTTAATGAAAATTTTATAGGATAAAATTATTTAGAACACATAACTTTATTATATAAATTTTGAGTTATAAAAGTTATGTGATTAATTCTATAAGGTATATAATCTTTTAATAAAAATGTAAAAGTCCTTAATTTTATTTTTTAATAGAAAAAATTCAAGGATCCTAATCTTCAAGGATTAATATATTTAATCAATCAAATTATAAAGACTTAATTAAAATAAAATAAATTACAAAGACCTAATTTAAAATTAAGAAAAACTAAAAGATCCTGCAGATTAATTTTCCCTAGATTCTTTATTGGATTACTTTCTGAACATTGCATCAATTAGTGAACAATAATTACCATCAATTTTGGTGGACGGCAATGATTTCACTTGCCTACCGGCTGCAGATCCCCGTGTTCTGTATTCTGAACCTGCTAAGTTTGTGGCAAAACTGAGGGATATGAAGACTGATGACAATATTCTGCTGTTTAAATGCGAGCTTGGTGCTGGCCATTTTTCAAAGTCTGGGAGGTAAAGTTTAATTTAATGAGCGCTTTTTCTAAAATTTCTTTTGTTTTCAATTTAATTCCTCTTTATTTTGGTTTTCTTCTTCTTCCTCAACCATGTTTCTTATTGAAGATTGGGGAGGAAAAGATAAGTGTCATTTAAGAAAATACGTTCTAAAGAAATAGCAAGGATTGCCGTGACTTGTATGCTCCTACTAACTCTAAACTGTAGAGTGTGATTTAATGGGCTCCATTAGCTATTTAAGAAAATGCAATGGTATGGGTAGTGGGTCCGTTTGGGTGCTCATTCACCCGTGATGAGATTTGGACTGTCTATATTTAACAATGTTTTCAGAACTGAACTGAATATTGAACTGAAAAGATCTGCAGTTTACGGTTTACATAGTTTAATTAAGTTGGACCAATGGTCAAACCAGTGACGTAATGATTAAATTAAAAAAATTATATATGTATATAATAATATAAATATAAGAAATAAATATAAAATTGCTACTAAACTAAAAAAATTAAATATTTTAAGTTTATCATGATTTAACAAGTTACATGATATAACATAACATTAAATGATTAAAAAAATTGATCATTTTTTAACAAAAATTCAATAAAAAAATTAATTTTTTTTTAACAGTTTGGTTTTTGAAAACTGGATCTGGTTCTCGGTCCAACCACAGGTTTGAAATAGCTCAACCTCCAAAACAGTTTTCATACATTGACCAAATCAAAATCTGGACTGGTTGATAGTCAGATTGGTCCAACCAACCGTCATGTTCGGTTTTAAAATCACTGATATTTAATTCTTGATGGTCTAGATTTAAAGTTTTTTTATTTTATATTTATTAAAATAAAAATTTATTAAACAAATTTAATAAATGCGTTTTTTAATAATCTAGACAGTATATTTAATCTGAATAATCCAATTTAATATTAAAATTTTTATAATCTATACAAATTTTTATTTTGATGAATGCAATATTAATAAAATAAAGACAATATCTTAATTGGCACTTTCAAAAAATATTTTTTTAAATATTAAGTTAAAATTTTTAAAAATTTGGACTGTCAAGAATATATTAGATAGTTACTTTATATACATTATAAAAAAATTTTATATGAAATTTGGATCATCCAAACTATACCTAGATTGTCCCAGTTGGTGATAAGAAGATTTAAAATTTTTATTTAAAATTTAGACTATTCATATTAAATTTAAATAGTCCAGATCTCATAGGGGGACTAATGAGCATTGAATATGGATCTGTTGGGTGGCATATTAGAGCCCAATGTTTGCAATGACAAAGGAAAAATATTAGTAATGCTTGCAAGTAAGTAGAAAATCCCATAATCATGAGTAAAGTACTTATCCTTTTACCTATTACTTCTAGCTTAATTAGACTTTCTTCTTCCCTTTCTCTTGACCAACTTCCTTCCTCAGTCAAAGGAACTATTGCTAACAAGATTGACAATTTAGTCGAGATTTTACATCTTCCTGACGATGCTTGAATTCAAGACACAAGTGCCTCCTCTTCTTAGCCCACACAGTCTTTATCATCGACTTAGTTGTTTTACTAGGAGCATCTAGTCTTTGATTTCTATTGGAAGACCTCAGGCTAAAGAAGTTGTTCAAACTTCTAAACTTAATCCATGTGGTCTCTAGGCAACCTCTGTAGAACAATATGTTACTCTTGAAATTCCTTAGTTTTTGATAAATTTATGGCATGAACAAGGATATACTCATATGCACATTGGAGTTGTTTGTCTCATTTTGACTCTTCATGGAAGAAAGAGGATTCTAGCAACTGCTAGAATTGCTCTTTTGGATACCAATTACATGACTTACAACAATGCCCTGATCGAGACACTGTTCTTTAGTAATGAGAATGTGATCCTCACTATTGCTCCAGACTTCAACATGAAGTTGTCTGATCCAACCCTTTCTACTAGACTGAAAGTACAACTTCAGATATAGTTGGTGCAGATCAAAATTCTCATGCTAATATGGCTACACTACACCATCAGATTTTTTGTTGGTGACAAAATCACTCATTAGACCTTTATTTTCTTAACTCTACTAGGGATGTTTTGTAGATGGTGGTAGAAAGATCAAGTGAAGCCTCTATCACCAGATTCTGAGGCAGCTTCCTAGAGATGGAGCTCTCTTAGTTGATGCCCCTTGAATAGGTCAATAATCATGAGGCAATTTCATCATAGCCAACTTGATGTTCAAACTACTACTCTGCCCCTCCTAACTTCTGATGGAACAGTCAAATCTATTTTCAAGAGGCTTGGACAAGAAAAAATTGGTCAATCCTCTAGACAAATATTGACAAATTCTCCAACCTATATACAGCATCCTAAAGATCCACTGATTAATTCAGTTTAGACAGATGCAAAACCAATTTTTGTCTCCCTTATTAATGGTTATTTTATCTATGAATGGTTACGATAAAATTGCCTTTCATAATTATTGATTTATTCGAAAGTCATTAGCTAAGAGAGCTCATCTCTAGAAAGTTGCCTTGGTATTTGTATGATAGAGGCTTCACCTGATCTTTCCACCCCCATGTATAAAGCATCTCCAGTGGAGTTAGAAAAATGAAGGTCTAATGAGTGATTCTACAACGGACAAATCATCTAATGGTATACTGTAGCCATAATTGCATAAAGATGTTGATTTGCACAAACTATCTGAACTTGTAGATTCAGCCTTGTAGAGAGGGTTGGATAGTGAGACCTTATTTGATTACAGTAAATTAAAAAAATATAGATTAATAAATGTGAAAACTATTCGTTCTGTTGTCAATTATGGAAGCTCATGGATATGTTATTGGAGCCAAAAAAAAAAAAACAAAGTTGTTTGGCCTGACATGTAGTTCAGCATGCGGATAGTGTGTTCTTATTTCGTTTTGTTTATTTTATATATCTGGCCATTTTTCATAAAATAATTCTTTGGATGTAGGTTTGAGAAGCTCCAAGAGGATGCCTTCACCTATGTCTTTATTTTGAAGGCCCTTGATATGATTAGTTAGCTAAAGACACATGGTTAATTCAGCTTGAGTCCGGAGATCCAAGTTGAATGGTGAACTGCTGAACTTGTCTTGGACTCTATTCACTGCGGTTTAATTCCATGTCCTGCTTATGTGCTCGTGCAGCAAGAAAAAATTAACTTGATTTATTAATATTTACAAGTGACTCATTTTTTTCTTGTGGATTGCGCAAGAAAATATAGTCAAATGTTAAACTGAAAAGGTTGGCAGGCATCGATTTTTATGGTTTAATCATTTAGGCCGGTTGTTGAATATAATATACATGTGAAGGGTCTAGAAATAAAGTTAGCTTTTAGTAGGTCTAATTTTTGAACTGTTTTTTTTTCTTTCTTAAATTTAGCTTTTTTTATATTATATTTAGATCCATTTGGTGTTTTGAAAATCGTTTTAGTTTTTTGCTCAACTTTGGTTTCTATCTCATTGGCTCAACCATGAAAATAATTTTTTGGTTCAAGCTAAGCTATCTAATTGGTTTGACCATTCAATTCGGTCTATTTTGTAAAACGATGATTCTAGTTGATGTCAATATGCATGCAGCTCATAACTCATGTTTTATGGTCATGGTATTTTGTATATTTAGTAGTTTACAACTTGAGTGGTGGAGTCTATGTTGCACATGGACTCTAGCTTATCTTTATATTTAAATTTGAATGCTCACTAGTCAATTAAGATTGGCATGAATGGTAGGAGTTCTTTACTCTCATTTAAGCAAGTAGTTGGGAGTTTGAATCCTAATTCTTATATACGTAGCAACTTAGTTGTGAGAAGTTTATCCTTTGCTTTCAATATCTTGGGGAAATAATTTCTGCTGCGGTGGAATGTAAGCGTTATAAAAAAAAATTGAAAGCTTTTGTAATCTTTTCTAGGTTGATTGGTTCGTTATTCTTCCTGGTTCATTTAGCATATGATATGGCATAAGGTTTTGAGAGAATGCTAGAGAGTTCCCAACAAAGATCAATTAATTTAATTTAGATTTCAAGTGTTAAATTTTAAGAATTTGTAAGTTTGGGTTTCAATTTTATAATTTAATTGTAATAAATTTATAATTTATTTTTTAAATTTTAACATAGTTGAAAAATAAATTTTTTTTTATTAAAATTTAAACATAAATTATAAATTCATTGCAATAAAATTTATTAAAAACTAAATTTGTAAATTTCTAAAATTTTACATTTAAAATTTAAATTGAATTAATTAATTTGTTTGGGACTTGTTTGTTATTTTTCATAAGGTTTTGTAGTTTTATGTTGCCTGCATGGCTATATGGGCCCGTTTGGTTTGGTTGGACGGAGTGAAAGCATGGGAATGGTGAAAAGACTTCATTACTTTTGTGTGTGTCATTTTTTGTTCGGTCTGCGTCTGTTTGTTTTTTTTGGGGGGTGGTTTGGTAGTTGGGCTTCTATGTGATCCATGATAATCTTGATTGCATATGTTATGGTAATTAAGATTTTTAGGGGACTAATTAACAAAGATTGGTCAATTTGATAAGAATTTGGTCCATATCTTACATGGTTGGTTTAATGTGAGGATCTTGTTAGTTTGTGATATGTAAGTATGTGCCTTTGTAAATGTGTTGAGTCTAGAGACATGCCCTAATTTTAATAATATTTTAGGATTCAATTTGCCTAAACTTTTTTGTATGCGTATGTCTAGATTTGTAGGGGGACTTGTGTGAATCTTTATTATCATCATCATCAAAGTTACAATATTAGACTTCTCTTCCTCCCCTTCCTTGATACCACTGAGTCGTCTTCACCTTTGTCCACCTCACAACCAACTTCGTTGATGTGAGGTCTTCTCCTGCGCCTAATGAGGCTATAACATCATGCCTTTTTGAACCGGTTTAAACTTTTTTTTTTTTAAATATTAAGAAACCAGTTTTTGATGAATAAGTATTAAAAGAAGAGGCTTAGTCAGTGTCCGCTAGGCTGTGAGAAGAAAGAAGACATCCTACACTTACTGAGAGATTGCTAACACGCTGAGGAACGATGGAGGGCAATGATTAAACCAGAACTTTGGAACACTTTCAAGAGCATAGAATGTGGGGATTAGATCAAATGGAACCTAAGAATGAAGCAGGTTAGAATTTCATCAAACAGGTACCTTGGAAAGGTGTGTTATATATATATATATATATATATATGGTGTTAATTAAATGCAAGCAAACGTTTTCTACTAAAGATAATAGAAATCTTAAATGTTTCTAGAAGCTTTTAAAAAGAAAAAATGGATTTAGATATCCAGAACAACTCACGTACTTTGAATATGTCTAGCTGCAACTCACCTAGCAAATAAAGTAGACCTTTAACGGATTTAAATCCTTTAAAGTTGATATTTATAGATTTCTATGAAGTTTTTCTTTTTTATAGTATGTTTTTCTAATTTTTTTTATGAAATATAAAATTTTCTCTTTCTTTCTTAAAAAGGAAACTTCACATAAATTTATAGTTTTAAATGTCAAATGAGTTAAATCCATCTCTAACAGATTCTGAAAGATTATATGTAAATAGCTTACTTAAGGATGGAATGGATAAATGTGAAGAGGTTATTAAGGATTCAAATGAAAATTGGGTTGTTGGATTTAATATCAATGTTGGCTCACTTCCCATTGCCATTACTGAACTCTTGAGAATCATTCATGGCCTACAATTATGGACAAGAGGATTATAGAAAATAAAAGTGTCCATTGATTATGCAGAAGCAATTAATTTTCTTACTAGAGAAGAAAATATTGGATCATTTTGTTTTTTATGATAATAAACCCTTTAAAAAGGTTGTTTTGCAGGATTTATTGAAAGCTTATATGACAGAACGAATGAGATAGATAGAGTTTTTGGAATTCAAAGCCAGAGCTAGGATTTTGTATTAGTGGGTGCAAATCAATGTTTTTTTTAAAAAATCATTGAAAAATAATTATTTAATAAGTTTTATATTTTATAATTGTTCTTTACTAATTGTCAAATGTTATTTAAAATGTTTCCTTTAATATACAAGGCATTAAATTATGATATTTTTTTATCTATAAAAAAATCTATAAATATATATATAATAATTTACCAGAAACTTAAAAATATAAAATAAGCATATACTTTTATAAAAATCATGTTAGAGTTTTGGATTCAGTGGATATAAATTGGGCTAAAGTTAACATATTCACTAAAAAAAAGGGTCTTAATCTTTAGGGGTGTAAAATTTTGTGACTAGAAAGGATAAATAATAAAATATATACAACTTATAATTTCTCCCAAATTGAGGGATGACTTAGCCATTAATTTGGATATATTTTTATAAATCATAATTTTACTTGATTTTTAATTCTGCCTTTTAATTTTGCTTAAAAGCAAGCAACTATATATTATGTAACATAATTAATTATGTTTAAAATCAATTATATTAACAAATTTTTCTGAATTATATTCAAATGTACCTTTTGTCCCCTACTATTGCAGATCAACACACGCTACTGAAAGAAACTAACAACATGAAAGACAAAAGAATAAGTACAAAATTTATAGAAAATTTGAGCCTCCAACAGCACAAAATCAATGAAAACAAATATCTTCGAATAGGCAAAATCTGCATCGAAGAAATCAGCATAGGACTTAGCAAAGACACGAGCGATAACAAACCAAGACCTGCCACTGGAATCAAGATCAGTCAAACGAACACACTTAATTAGGTTAGATGACTGCAAGAGATTTGTCAGTGCTATTGACTAATAAACTATGGTGGCATTTGGATTGATGCATTTAGATTTGAATTTTAAATTTAAAATATTACATTTTAAATTTTACATTTAAAATTAATGTATTTAAAATCCTTTATTTGGATAGTTAAAAAAATTTCAAACAAAAAAAAAATGAATTGAGATTCAAAACAAAAATAAAAAAAATAAAAATGATGATTTTATTTTTATTTTTAATTAACAAAAAATGAGAAAAGATATGATAGTATAGGGATATCAATGTAAAAATGTATAGAGTTTGAAATGATTAAAATTTAAATTATTAGAGTGTAAAATGAACTTTTATGTATTCAAGTGAAAGATTGGGTTCAATTTGAATCTGAAACCAAATTCTCGTCAACCCAAACACACTATAAGGGAAAAGAGAAACAGGATATGTGAATCATTTGTGAAATTTTACATAACGGCAAGCTTTTGAGTACAACACAAACAGAGAGATGTAGTAACAAGTGTTGATTGCACGGAGACACGGTTTAAAATCGGAAGCCTGAAGCATGCAGCAGAAAGGTGGTGGTACAGAGATGTATCCAGAAGGATCAATTAAGCTTGGACGTACCTAAAGTGGTTGAGAGGACAGGGGATGACAATGTCTCCTTTCTGAGAGAAGCCATACTCTTTCTCGGCCACCTTCAATAGCTGACCAAATAGAGAGGATGGTTCAGCTGCATCACTAGCAACGCTATCCTCTCTTTCACTTCTCCTTCTCCTCCCACTTTTATTTTCACATGCCCTTTTAGTACTCCCTTCCCCCTTTTCACCATCGATCGCCTCATTAATCTCACCCTCAAACAACAACAACAACAAAAACAAGACCCTCTTGGTTAGTTTTGTGCTTGAGACTTGTGTGTGTGTGTGTGTGTGTGTGTGTTAGGAATGGATAGGCATGAAGCGTGATAATGAGAGACAAGGAATTTAGGAATAAAAGGGGACAAGGAACATGAAGGAGATTAAAGTGCCAAGGCTTGACTCGTGAGTCATAACCAAAGTCCTTAAATCCATCGAGTCAGCTCTTCCATCATAAGCTGCGTGACTTCCACTCACTCCTTCTTCTTCTTCTTCTTGCTTTTTTTCTTTTTTTTTTTTTTTTTTTATAATCGGTATCTGAAGCCGACAGTCCTTACTGATACGAGTTTGAGCATTGCAGGGCCACAAAGGAGGTGGCTCTTTCAAGCATATTTTCTTCATTCCATTGTCCCAAGAATCAAACCCAAAAGTTGATGGTTAAGGAAACTCGGACTCCTTGCCATTTGAGCCAACATATGTTAATCACTTGCTCCTTCTTTTTGTCACTTTTATTAAGGACTAATATTGGCAACTTGCATGCATAAGCTACGCGAAACATCAATTTGTTTTGGGCTGCCTAATCAATTAGTTCCCACTAACTGTCACCTTTCTTTTTGGGCCTAGCTTCCTTCCACTTTAACAAACGTAACAAAAATCATGCTTCTATTAAAATGAGGGTGCTAAGTGAATGTAGCATAGGTAGTAGTGGTCTGGGTCCTTTAAGTATTATTTCAGGCTTTGATTTTTGAAAGTGTATGAAAAAATTATTTAAGAGAGAACAACTCCAATAATTGACACTTAGATTTCTTAGAAGATTAATCTCATAACTGCCAACTATAAAAATACCTTGGGTAACTAAAAAAAAAAAAAAAAAGGATGAGGGCTTAAGTTTCCAGGGGAAGCCAAAAGAGAACGTGGTGAAATCCAACCTTGCCTAGCTCCCAGACCAGATCCAACTCATGTACCCAAGCTCAAAGCATGCAATCTGGTGGTCTGTATCATTTAAATTGCATTAGAATGGTCTGGATTTCAATCTTTTTTATTTAAAAAAAAAACGTATTTTCTGATGCTACTTTTTTAAAATGTTGTATCTCACTTCCACTTCATTTAAAAAGCAGTCAAATATTATTCAAAAAGCAGAAAGATTCTGATTGGTTCTGGATCCCACCAGAATATGTCAAAAAGATATAATTCAATAGTAACTTTCTGCCATTCTTAAACAGAACAAATGAACGTTTCTCATTATACAAAGCGAATCAAAGGACTTAGTAATGTAAAAAATGGAATTCATAATAGAAATAATGATAAAGAGAATCAAAGGACTTGGTGATGTGGAACATATCAAAGGAATGAACGCTTCTCATTTATACAAATCGGACTTGCACATGCTCACCTGATTCAATAAATGCCCTGAAATGAAGTTAATTAGAATTGGAAAAATTACTGAGAAATCTCACACAAGGATTTCAATTGTCTTAAAGTTTATGAAATTTACAAATTGCTATCAAGTCTGAAATTCTGTGCAATTACAACTTGACAAAAGAAAATAATAACTTTATATTAAACTCATATCCAAGTTATCATTTTTATTTGCCAAGTTGTAATTGTATATGATTTGAGACTTGAGAGTATTTTGTGTATTTTATGGAATCTTTAATAATTAAAATTTTTGAAAGGAATTTTGGAGTGATTTTCCCATTAGAATTCCCTCCAATATGATCTACTTTGATCGGAAGAGCAAAAACTGATACTCTCACCTGTACTGGGACTTGAAGTTCAAACTTCAAAGGCCACTTTGTTTATCGAGGAGATCCTTAGAAAATACAAAGATACTCCCTTTTATTTTAATTATAAGATACTTTTTAAAGAGATTCAATGTTTTAAAATATAAGACACTTTGATAAAAATAAAATTTTATTAATGATACTTACCCAATATTACCCTTTCTATATATTCTTTTTATTTAATATTTTTCACAAATAGAGTATTAAATGAAGGACATATTTAAAGGTTTATAGTTTATTTTGAAAAAATAAAATTATAAAATGTATTTAATGAACTTTATTGATTCATGTAATTTTATCTAAAAGTGTTTTATAAATCAAAATGGAGAGAGTGTAATTGAGTCAATATGAGCTAACTCCATGGTTAGATATATTAAAGAGTGATATATTTACTAATACAAAATATCCTTTTTAAACTTCATTTTTTAAACTAGAACATGCTCATAATGTTTACAAAAAGGAGGTGGTGGTATTATTGTAAATAAATTAAAGGTTTAGATATTTTTTAAACAAGTTTCGCAAGTAACCGATTTAGAAAATGATATCTAAATGGAATATATCAAATGATTGATTTAGATATATTGTATATTTTAAATATTTTTTTTATTTTAGAGAGACTTTTGAAACACATCTAAACCGATTATATTATATAACAAGTTTAGATGTGTATCAATTTTTTTTTAAAAATCTATTTTTAAAGATATCTAAACTGGGTTTCCTCTATAACTAGTTTAGATATATTCAATTTTAGGTCCCTTTCCCCTTCATTTTCATTTTTGTGCTCTCGGCCTTGTTCTTCCTTTGTGTTCTTCGTGATTTCATCTCTTTGGCTCATTGCCGTGGTCTCTTGTCCTTGCTGTGGTTTCATCTCCTTATCATGGTTTCACACAGTTGACTATGTTCTTCATTCCTCACCATGATTTCACATAGCAGATTGTCATCTTCATCTAAACTATGGGTCTCGCCGTGATTTTGTCTTGAATTAGGCAATCCTTGGTTTTCTGACTTTCCGCCATGGTTTTGTTGATTCTAGCTTTCATGATTTTCTTCACACATAATACTTCTTGAATTAGGAAGTGTATTGTATTAGTTCATATTGTATTCTAGCTTCTTGATTAAAGTTCATATTTGTTCAAATTAGTTCATATTGTATTTTGGCTTTCTTGATTTTCTTCACACATACTACTTCCTGGATTATATAATTCTAGTTCAAACTTGAATATCATTGTCAATAGTCATGCAATTAGGTCTCAGTGGGTGTGAATATTTGAACCTTGGTTTTGCACTTCCAACATGAACCATAAAGGTATTATTGATTCTAGTTTTCATTCCAAAGTGTCATTAAACATATGAGAAGTTTGTGTGAGCTTATCCAAATACTCTATTGTTAAGCATGAAGCATGAGTAAGCTTGTTTAATAGGACAATTAATTCTAATAAAGACTACATATGCCTATAGATTTGGACCAAGTGATTTAATTTGGGGATTAGTGGCTATCAATGCTTCTTCACAAAGCATTATGGCCTTATGCACAACCTTGAGGTGTCCCACTTAGGTTGTCTAATAATTCCCGTGCCAAGTAATTAAGTTATTTTTTATTATGACAAATAAAACCTGTTAACACTAATTTTCTTCCATGTGAATAAGAAGCATATTGATGTGTATACTGAACTGTTTCTTTTTGGTAGTGTAAATGTGATGTCTAAAATGTCAATAATAACATTGCAACAAAAATGAAAGGTTTCCAAATTTTCATCAAAGGATTGATCATGGAAACTAGAAAGTCCGTATACCAATCGTCTTTAGTTCAACTTATTTTATCTTGAAGTATTATATTTTATTTGTGTTACTTGGTGCACTTCTAATGATGAAGCTTCTCAATCTAAGTATTGCTAGGCATACTTTAGTCACTTGTTGCGGGGATGCTTTGAGGCATGTCCTTATCACCAATAGGAGGCACGATCAGAGTAGAAATGTCAAGCCTACCTTGATTAATGTTGTGATCTTCCATGTTCTTGTTTAGATAATAAAATAAGGTCAGATGCAAGACATAACTAATTTAATAAATAAACACAATCTAAACACAATATAACATAATAAATAAATATGAAATTTGAAAATAAATAACTAACTTTTAAGATAATTTTAAATAGTGATATTCTCTCATATCCATTCATGTGATCTCTTTTGTACTATGTTCATCATCCACTTCATCTTCTACATTCATTCAGGCAGGCCCTAAGAAAGGAGGAGTATTAAAAATATCAAAATTTGAACTATTATTCTTATCAATATTAACCTTCCTTTTTCTTCAAGAGTCATTGACCATCTTTTATTTCCAAATCTATGCCATAAAAGACTTGTTTTGCTTGGTTTGCCATAATAAAAGGTTCATTATCAAAACTTAGAGTAT